>NC_044034.1:242717536-243030415 GCF_901765095.1 Microcaecilia unicolor | reverse complement strand
GCAGGAAGAAAAAAAGGGGATGTTGGGGGGGGGGGGGGGAGAAGAGGGCAGGCAGGTGGCCATGAATGGGAGGGGAGGATGGGGGCAAAGGAGAATTGCTGGGCATGGATGGGAGTGGGAGGGGAGGGCAGGGGAGAGAAGAGAATTGCTAGGTATGGATGGAGGGGGCAGGGGAGAGAAGAGAATTGCTGGGTATGGAGGGGGGGAGAGAGGAGAATTGCTGGATATGGATGGATGGAGGGGAGGGCAGGGGAGAGGAGAGCTAATGGACATAGGTGGATGGAGGGGAGAGTTTCTGGACATGGGTGGATGGAAGGGAGGGAGGGGGAAAGGAGGGTTGCTGGACATGGGTGGTGGGCAGGGGAGGGCAGGGGAGAGAGGAGGGTTGCTAGACATGGATGGATGGAGGGGAGAGCAGGGGAGAGAGGAGGGTTGCTGGACATGGATGGATGGAGGGGAGTGCAGGGGAGAGAGGAGAGTTTCAGGACATGGATGGAGGGGAGGGAAGACAGGAAGGAGGAACACATGGATGGAGGTGAGAGAGAAGAAATTCTGGACATGGAGGGGAGGCAAGACAGAGAAAGGAGATGCACATGGATGGAGGGGAAGGGAGAGAGAAGAAATACTGGACATGGATGGAGGGTAGGGAAGAGAGAGGAAGGAGATGAGATGAGGGAAAAGGAAGAGAGGAGAAAAACGCACATGGATGGAGAAAATAGGCAGAAGCTGGATCCACTGAACAGTCAGGTCTGCGGAGGACACAGCTTTTACTTATGGATGTAGGGCAAGAAATGAAGAAGAAAGGAGGAAAGTAAAGAAATAAATGGAAAGGAAGCCCTGGAAACGGAGTTAAGAGGACAGAAAGCAGCAGAATCAGATACTGGGCCAGCATGATCAGAAAAACAAAGTCACCAGACAACAAAGATAGAAAAAATCATTTTCTTTTCATTATAGTGTTTGGAATATGTCCACTTTGAGAATCAGGTGCTCAACGTTAAAAGTTTATATTTATTTACTTATTTATGGCATTTTATCCCACATTAAACATGAATTAGATTGGAACCTGGGAGCATTTAATTTTTTTTTCCTGGAGAGAGTAATGCATTGCCTCCCCCCCCCCCCCCCCCCCCACACAGGCTCTCTCTCTCCAGCTATAGCCAGCTCTGCAATTTTTTGGGGGGGGGCACAGAGGTGGACGGGGGGGGGGGGGGGGGGGGGGGCGCAGAGGTGGACCAGGGAGAGAGCCTGTTGTTAAACATTTACCAGCACACCACTGCAGGTAACCCTTACATTAGGGGTCCCGAGCCCCCCAAGTTCCCCACAGAATGATTCCAGAAAGGATAAACAGTGTTAACTAAAAATGAAAAGGAGAAATTGACAGATCCTATTGAGTGAATACAAAATCAAAATGTACCTTTCCATTGCACACAACAGAGGATCACACCCAAATTATAAAAGACAGTTGAATAACAATTCTGTGAGCGGATGCCTCATTGTTGGTGCACCAATGCCATGAGTGCCAAATCTATAATGATATCTGGACACCCAGATTCTATTATAGAATACTAGAAATGGTGCACCTTAATAAAGTGCAGTGGCGTAGCTACGTGGGGCCATGGGGGCCTGAGCCCCCATAGATTTGGCCCTGGACCCCCCCTGCCGACGTCCCTCTCAACCCCCTCCCGCTGACAACCCTCCTCCGCCACCACCGTCATCGCCGTGGGCTACATTTGCTGGCTTCGTTCTGTTTCTGTGAGTCTGACGTCCTGCACGTACAACGTGTCGGGTACTACTTAGTCTGAAAAATAACAAAAAAAGGGATTTGTTCTGGGGATTAAGCTAATAAATAACAAAGAAAAGTAGAACATCTTAAACCAGTGGCGTAGGAAGGGGGGTGGGGGCGGGGGGGCGGTCCGCCCCAGGTGCACGCCGCTGGGCGGTTACTTCCTGTTCCAGGACAGAGAGAGCACTGAACCAGCGCAGAGCCGACACACCCCAGCAACGTGCAGTCGGGGCGGATCGGCCCTCCCGCCCGGCCCTCGCCACAGGTATGCGCTCCGGGGGGGGGGGTGCGCTCCAGCGGGAGGAGGGTGCGCCGTGCTGCACCCGGGGGGGGGTGCGCAGCGGTGACCCGCCCCGGGTGTCAGCTCCCCTCGCTATGGCTCTGTTTTAAACCCATCTTAATCTTAATCTTAATCATTAAGGGGTACATTCTATAAGTGGTGCCTAAAAATCGGTGCTAAAAAGTTTGTGCCCTTTCTAGAATGGCACTTACCTCCAGATTCTATATAGAGCACCTAGCATTCCGCGCTGAAATCCAGGCATATTTTATAGCAATGCATGCAATTTAATTGGTTCAACAAGCCAATCAGCATTGTTAACAGTACGTAACAAGCAATAATAAGCACTAATTGGCAATAATTAAAAATTACGTGCGTAAATTGCTGTGTATTCTGTAATGCACTGCACCTAAATTTTAATGTGTGCAGGCAAAGGGGGGCATGGTTATGGGCGTGGGAATGGGTGTTCTGTGGGCATTCCAAAATTTGCATGCACTCTCATAGAATATGGCCCTCTGTGCCTAAATCTATGTGTCAGGATTTATGCCACATTTCTGTTTCCGTTGGTGTAAATGGTAGCATGTAGTTTTAAGTGCTGGGATATCAACTAAGTGTATTCTATATATCATGCTTAAATTTAGGCGCAGCTTATAGAATATGTTTAGGTGGAAATCATTTCCGCATGGATTTTTCAGGCATCATATGAAGAATCTGGCCCTTAGGGCATAAACTGCACCTAACTTGAGATATTGACAATTGCGCCTGCTAAAAGCTGGTGTAAAGCCAGTTCCTAAATTAGGTGCGGTTCAGCTGAATTCTATATTTATGCATGTAAAATTTTGGAACGTCCCTAGCCACACCCCCAAAATTTACATGCATTAGGATTTATCTTTATGTAAATCTTAATGCCAATTAAGACCAATAAATGGTTGTTAGCAGCCAATTATTGGCACTAATTGGCTTGTTAAGCAATTAAGTTGTGCACAGAAATCGGCTATGCATGTTGATTTGCATATACAATTTTAGTCGCTGTATATAGGGGTATTAATACTACTTCTCATTTCTATAGCACTACTAGATGTACACAGCACTGTACACTAAAAATGTGAACGACAGTTCCTGCTCAACACCCAGCTACAAAAGTAGGGATGGGTGGCTTCTAATGGTGACAGAGGATCTTAGTCTGTCTGGTATACTGGCTCTTGGTCTAGCTTCATTTTCTTTTCTCTCTTGTTTCTCTCTTATGAATTACTTTAGACTACCTAACTGACTAATCCGTCCTGTTTTCAGACAATTTCTCAATCTCACACCAATGCACCAACCCATGAAAAATGTTACAGGCTAGCAGCCATTTTGCATGAAATTTTGCTAGGCGTGCAAGTGAGTTTGAAGCACATTTAAATCAATTGTAATACTTGCTATACCAAGGAACTTTGCGTATTCCTCCGTATTTTCTTCTGGATCGGACATCTGGTTCATCCTTGCAACTTCACAAAGGGCTGCTTTTACTAAGCAGCGGTAAGCCCAATGCAGGTTTACTGCTCGCTATAATGGAAGTACCACCAAGCTACCGCAGCAGCCCGACGGTACTTCCCACCCCTACTGTGCTGTTATTTCTGGCGCCACAAAAATGTATTTATTTTTGTAGCGCTGGACTGTACCCAGCGGTAACTGGGCAGTGCCGCACGCTGCTCAGTTACTGCAGAGTTAGAGTGGGAGCCCTTACCGCCACCTCAATAGGTGGTTGTAAGGGCTCCCCTCCCCCCCAAATGGCTGCCCAGCAAGTGATTTACTTGCCGCCCGGCCATTTCCTGCAGGAAAGCAAGACTTTCCCTTTTACCAGCTGTGGTAAAAGGGTCCTCGGCGAGCATTTAAGACATGCACTGACGCCAGCTCTGGCCCCCTTTTGCCGCAGCTTTGTTAAAAGGGGCTCAAAATTTGATGACTGATAAGATGACTTTATTAAGATTTTCTATATAAGTCAATAGTGTTTCCCAGCCTTTTCAAACCAAGGCACACCTACATTAGCAGAAATATTGTCTGATACACCAACCTCTGTGAAGCATGGTGAGGACTCATAGCCAAAAGGAGAACCATGGAAGCAATTAGAGGCCCACTAGTCTTTCTTCCATGTTTTAAATAAAAGAGAAAGAGGAGGAGAAACAGACATGAACTCAAACTGGACCAGTTCTCTCCATTCAGAAGTGCAAAGATGTATGAAATTAGTGTGGTGAAGGAAACCCTTCAGCTGTTAGCTACATTGACTGCCACAAGGCTGCCAGAGCTCTTTCATTGCTACTGTTCCCAAAATCTAGAGTGATTCACATAAAGCACTCAGTGCCACTCTTCCCATCTTGTTCAGCCTGGGGAGAAGACAGATGCTATAAAGACTCTGTGGAGGAACAGAGCTCAGCCGTCTATGCCATACATGTTTCTTGTTAGGTCCCACAGTCCAGAATTCAAGCTGCAGCTAAGAAGGAGAGACATCTGTGACTATAATATGTCCTTGGGAAGGAGCCACAGCTGGTGTCTCTTGTTGCCAGATGCTGGTCTTGATGTGAACAATGGGAATTTCTATATGACACACCTAATCAGATCTGATGGCATATCAATGTGTCATATCCTAATGTTAAGGAAACACTGGTCTACAACTATATCTATATGGAGGGCATTAAATTCAATATCCCTACTCCGTTCAATATTTTTAGGCCTGATTACATTCAATATTTCAGTATTTTGACAGTGGTCTTAAAAACCGCATATTGGTAATTCAATATAATAACTTGCATGCCATTCTCTATGGATATTTGAAGGAGAGTTTTATAGCTTATGTAGTTCACAATTTACTTTTATTGGATATACCAACCATCAACAAAGATTTCTAATTAGTTTACAGGTACAAACATAAAACGTAAAGTGTATGAGAAAGGTATGGAAAAGTGGGGGGAACGCAGTGGGAGGCCTAGTTTACAATTAATTTTCTAATAGAGAATGTGGGAGAGGACAGGGCAAAATTAATGGATTGAATACAACACAGAAGGGGTGGGGGAGGAGGCAGAGACAGGACTCAGAAACGAAGTTGGTAGCGACTGAAACTTGCATGTGATTTCGTCATCTTACTGCGTGGCCATTTTTTAGAGGCTTTTTACCTGCTGAGGTAAAAAGGGCCCTGGTATGTGGGGAAAACGGCCCTTGCCGCTTTCGCAGGGCTCTTTTTCCTGCAGCTTGGTAAAAGGATCCCAGAATAAGTTATGCACATATTACTAGAACTTCTATAACTAGTGTGTTGAGGGTCTAAGGCAGACAAAGCCTTCTGAGACCCTAGGCTCGTAAACCTGAAATAAATGGGATCTACAAACATACAATTAATCAAATCAAGCAAGATTTATTCAGTGGTTTCAAAGGTTACAGAAAATGAAGAAGGAATTAATAAAGGCTCAAGAAGCAAATATGTGAAAGTTCTTGAGGGAGCATTGTAATTGCTACTCACTAATCTGGGAATCCAGACACGCAATGCTCGAATTCTAGCACTATGCACTTATATATATACTAAAAGTTTTACTTGATTTCCTCATTCGCATTTCCCATACGTGCTTCCTTTGCTAGCCATCTCCTCAAAACCCGTTCAAACTAGCTCTGTAAAAATGCCTTTACAGCAGTACTTGTTTTTAAGCTTAAGGGTTGTGACTCTTGCATCACAGGAAACAAACCACAGCCTAGTCCTGCACCTGGGCCTGTGTCTCGCCCTCATTTCTTTAGCTTGCCCTACAAGTGTAAGTACTCATGCCTAACTGACAGATGCTTTTTTCATGGTTACGCTAGTATTCTATAAAGGAAAGTAGGTGTCTACTTTCCATTATAGAATAGGATACTTGCAAATAAAATTAAAATTAAAATCTGCTGGGTTCTAGGAATGAAACATTTACCCTGGAAATAGGATCTCAAATTAATGGATAACAACTACAACTGAAATCACAATCCCACCACCAATCATTCTGAATCCCTAACCATATCCTTCGCACATTCCCTCTCTAATAGAAAATTCTCAAGCTGCATGGGAAATGAAAACTAAACTAAACTTTTTATTTTAAAAGGAAATAAAACACATACAAGGGAAACGTAAAAAGAAAGTTAAACTGCCAGGTTTAAACTACTTGTGACCAGCTCATAGATCATCTGAGGAAGATGCACCACAGTGTCTTAATACATTTTTTAAATATATCCCACAGTGGGGGTTTTTTTTGTGATTGGAAGCTGAAATATAGTTGAAACTTCTGTCAATGAAAATATGCAGGTTACTGGGTACAAGTCACAAAAAATTGAGAGGTGGGAATCACAAGCTACCGAATATTCTTCATCTGGAACAAAATTATACATTATGGGGTCAATATTCAAAGCAGTTTAAATGTTCAGAAATGGTTCCTTGTCTCTTAAATCACTTCTAAGGGGCTGTCTACTAATATTCAGTGACACTTAACTAGTTACCCTCAGATTCGATATATCATGCTTAGATTTCCGCATGGAAATCTAAGTGTATTTCATAAGAGTGCAAATAACCTAATTGGTTAATAAGCCAATTAGCACTGTTAATTAGATATTAATAAGCAATTGTCAGCACTAATTGGCATTAATTAGAACTTACGCGTACAACTTGCTAAACGCATTCTATAATATGGTACACGTAAATTTTAATGCATGTTGTCAAAAGGGGGGCATGGCCATGGGCGTGGATTGGGCGGGTCATGGGCGCCTAACTTAGATGCCAGTATTTATACCAGGTTTTACTTGGCATAATTATGTGGATGGGCCATAAGCATATTCTATAAACCACGTGGAAATATTATAGAATACACTTAGGCAGAAATGTTTTCCATGCGGATTTTCTAGGCGCCATATATAGAATGTAGCCCTTAGTTCCACTGAACATCACCACTGACCACTAAACTCAAAGCCAGCTATTTTGTGGGTAGTCTGGGGGCGGAGTCAGCACTAATGCGGTTGAGTCAATATTCAGAACATAACTGCCTAAGTTTATCGGTCAGTTCAGACCACATAAATCCGACTATCTTTATGCAGTGTCACTTATGTGGTTAAGTGATGAATATTGCATTTAATTTCGTAAATTGACCTCTTAATACATTGCACTACTTCCTAGCCGATTTAATCAATGCTTATCAGTAGTTATTTAAAAAAAAAAACATGCTACTCAATCAATTACTCCATTGCGCCTCTAGTTAGGCACCCCAATTACTTGTGACAGGAGTACATTCCATCATGACAACTGGGTGCTCGTGTTTCATGTATAGAAAGTAGTGTAACCTGGTATTGGCATGCCTAACAATTTAGGTGGCCGAGTTATACCTGCTATAGACCTGGCATAACTGCAAGCACCTAATTTGACTGGAAAGCATGTACAATACAGTTTTGTAAGTTATACAAGTAACGGTGAGACCCATCCATGTTCCATCCATACTTCTGTCACATGTATGTCCCCCTTGCAGTTACATGCTATAACACTTATGCTTGCCCTTATAGAATAGTGTTTAGGGCTCTTACACACATAAGTGCTAGTTTTCTGTGCATTTATGAATTAAAGGGGTGCATAACTATAGGTACCCAATTATAGAATTGCCTTCTATCCCCCTCATTCTATAGAAGGTCACCTAATTTTAAGGTACTTACATTTATAGAATACTTCAGGTAAGTGTATGCCTACACATGTAAATAGCAGCTCCACGCTTATGTTGCTATTCTATAGTTACTGTATATGCTAAAATGGCATAGCATGTAATTGCTAGAGGGGTGTTAAACAGGGGAGGGGCATGGGTGGTGTGAGGGGGTCTATAGGATGCTACCACTTCTCCCTTAAGGGTACTCTCTCACAATGTCAAAGCTCCCTTAAAACCCATAGTCCCACCCAAGGGGGAAGTGACACAGGAGGGGTGGAGCCAGGAAGGCATGGTCCAGGAAGTATAAAAGCCTGGGACACAGCTAGATTAAGGAGGCTCAGAGGGAAGTAGCAACACCCAACTGCATTCGCCTCTGCCACCTAAATGTGAATTGCAGCTGCTACAGTCAGGTAGGCCAATTTCAACTTGGAACCTTGCAGCTTTGGATTTTGACCCAAGTAACTGCTGCAGGGGCATAGCCAGACAACAGATTTTGGGTGGGCCTAGGCAAGAAGTGGGTGGGCACCAAGTGTTCTCCACTGCCCCACCACCAAAAATATATCTCAGTTGGCAGGAAAATGCTTCTATCCACCATGGCAGTCTGCAGCAGGCATGCGCTGAAAACTGAGCACGCGCAGGTGCCGCTATCATGGAGAGTAGCGTTTTCATTACCATCAGAGGGAAGTCTTCAGCTGGCAGAGCTTGAGATCTCCACCAGCTACCGCTAAATGTGTGCTACTGTTGGGTGGGCCTGAGCTCTAAGTGGGTGGGCCCTGGCCCACCCAGGCCCACCTGTGGCTACACTACTGAACTGCTGGAGAGAATATTGGTAACTCTGGGGGACCAGGCCAGAGACAAGTAACGTACTGCCATGTTTAAAAACAGTAATGTACGCTAAGGTCCTGCAGGAACAGACCACTGGAGAGCCTTGTTACATTTAAAGAACCTTTTTTGTGTTTATTTTCTTTCTCCTACCTATGAAATTTCAAAATAGCTTATGGAAAAATAGTATGACTGACACCACCAGCTGTGCATATCTATCTATCTATCTATCTATCTATCTATCTATCTATCTATCTATCTATCTATCTATCTATCTATCTATCTATCTATCTATCTATCTATTTTTTTGTATCCCCTTCTATCACTTTGATTTGCTTAACCATCCCTTCATCTCTCCCTCCCTGCCCCCCCCCCCCCACCACCACTGCACCCTTGGTTTGACTGATTGTTTTCCCATATTTTAATGGAGTTCTTTCCTATTTATTCCTAGACTGTACAGTGCTCTGCTCTGCTCTGCCCATTAGTTAGAGTGGAATAGAAAGACTTGTAAATAAATAAATACACTCATGTCAACTGATAGAAACACCTTATCGCAGTAAACAGCATGCATCCTTATCATTTGAAGAACAGTCTTCCTTTCTCCCAGTTCCTTAGATATCACCAGATTTGTGATTCTATTGCACAATTTAGGGATTCAGCTCAAGAATTAAAAAATAAGTTTGAACAATGGGGATATCTCAAGTCTGTAGTCAAGGAAGCATTTAGGGATCCTTTTACAAAGACGTGCTGAAAAATGGCTTGCGGTAGTGTAGGCACACGCCAATCCATTTTTTAGTGTGCCTGTAAAAAAGGCCTTTTTTTATTTTTGCCGAAAATGGATGTGCGGCAAAATGAAAATTCCTGCGCATCCATTTTGGGTCTGAGACCTTACCGCCAGCCATTGACCTAGCAGTAACTGTATTATAATATAATTCATGAATTACCAGCAGTGAGTGTGTGGGTTTTTGCTGTTTTTCTCCGTTTTTTGATGAGAAACTTTTTTTCTCCGTTTTTGGGAGGTTTTTAATCTTTTTTTCTTAATGGATTTTGATGATTTATTGAGGCCAATCTTAATAGTCAGGAATTCCTTTGGGAAAACTGTCACATTTGGTCAGGCCGATGTTCTTTGAGCTTTTAGGCCTTGTTTATTTACATTTATAGCCCCACCCCCATAGTCTGTGTTAGCTGTTTTGTTAGCAAACTGCATGTTTTACCTGTGGACTTTGTCCCAAGTTTCAAAATCAAAGTCCATAGGTAGTATTGGCCACTGTCAAAGGTGTCCCTTTGTTTTGATCTAGAATGAAACAATTTATGTTTTTATATACAGTGGGGGAAATAAGTATTTGATCCCTTGCTGATTTTGTAAGTTTGCCCACTGACAAAGACATGAGCAGCCCATAATTGAAGGGTAGGTTATTGGTAACAGTGAGAGATAGCACATCACAAATTAAATCCGGAAAATCACATTGTGGAAAGTATATGAATTTATTTGCATTCTGCAGAGGGAAATAAGTATTTGATCCCCCACCAACCAGTAAGAGATCTGGCCCCTACAGACCAGGTAGATGCTCCAAATCAACTCGTTACCTGCATGACAGACAGCTGTCGGCAATGGTCACCTGTATGAAAGACACCTGTCCACAGACTCAGTGAATCAGTCAGACTCTAACCTCTACAAAATGGCCAAGAGCAAGGAGCTGTCTAAGGATGTCAGGGACAAGATCATACACCTGCACAAGGCTGGAATGGGCTACAAAACCATCAGTAAGACGCTGGGCGAGAAGGAGACAACTGTTGGTGCCATAGTAAGAAAATGGAAGAAGTACAAAATGACTGTCAATCGACAAAGATCTGGGGCTCCACGCAAAATCTCACCTCGTGGGGTATCCTTGATCATGAGGAAGGTTAGAAATCAGCCTACAACTACAAGGGGGGAACTTGTCAATGATCTCAAGGCAGCTGGGACCACTGTCACCACGAAAACCATTGGTAACACATTACGACATAACGGATTGCAATCCTGCAGTGCCCGCAAGGTCCCCCTGCTCCAGAAGGCACATGTGACGGCCCGTCTGAAGTTTGCCAGTGAACACCTGGATGATGCCGAGAGTGATTGGGAGAAGGTGCTGTGGTCAGATGAGACAAAAATTGAGCTCTTTGGCATGAACTCAACTCGCCGTGTTTGGAGGAAGAGAAATGCTGCCTATGACCCAAAGAACACCGTCCCCACTGTCAAGCATGGAGGTGGAAATGTTATGTTTTGGGGGTGTTTCTCTGCTAAGGGCACAGGACTACTTCACCGCATCAATGGGAGAATGGATGGGGCCATGTACCGTACAATTCTGAGTGACAACCTCCTTCCCTCCGCCAGGGCCTTAAAAATGGGTCGTGGCTGGGTCTTCCAGCACGACAATGACCCAAAACATACAGCCAAGGCAACAAAGGAGTGGCTCAGGAAGAAGCACATTAGGGTCATGGAGTGGCCTAGCCAGTCACCAGACCTTAATCCCATTGAAAACTTATGGAGGGAGCTGAAGCTGCGAGTTGCCAAGCGACAGCCCAGAACTCTTAATGATTTAGAGATGATCTGCAAAGAGGAGTGGACCAAAATTCCTCCTGACATGTGTGCAAACCTCATCATCAACTAGAGAAGACGTCTGACCGCTGTGCTTGCCAACAAGGGTTTTGCCACCAAGTATTAGGTCTTGTTTGCCAGAGGGATCAAATACTTATTTCCCTCTGCAGAATGCAAATAAATTCATATACTTTCCACAATGTGATTTTCCAGATTTAATTTGTGATGTGCTATCTCTCACTGTTACCAATAACCTACCCTTCAATTATGGGCTGCTCATGTCTTTGTCAGTGGGCAAACTTACAAAATCAGCAAGGGATCAAATACTTATTTCCCCCACTGTACATGTGTTATAGAGGGTAGCTAAATTTCAGACAGCTAATTTCTATTGGTTAGTCACTTTTCACTTGCATGAATGGCTTTGAAAATGTTTTTCTTAGAGTGAATTCACACTAGGCAAAATACTGGAAGGTAGAATGGATACACTTTTTAGAGACTACTCAGGATATTACTCAGCCTTCCACTCTTTTCACCTCCTTCTCATCAGAGGCACATAAAGTGATGGTTTTGAAGAATTAATTTAAGAAGAAAGATTTCCAGTTTTGTGGAGGAATACTCCTGGTATTTCCTGATGTTTCAAGGGCCACCCAGGCTAGGCAAAGACCATTTCTTCAGTTTGAGTCTACAGTTTTAGCTTTGGAGGCTACTTTTTTTTTTTTTAAGTTTCCCTCCAAATGGTTGGTTTCCTTTTCTGATGCTTATTATATTTTCTTTGAAACAGACCAGTTGGAAAGATTCTTATTAATAGGGAAGGTGTTAGGTGGTTATATGTTAGAATGCCTTAAGGTTAGGTCAAGTAAGATGTTTTTGTTTTAAATATGTTGTTTGCATTTGTTCCTTTTTCTGCTGTCGGGATGTGGACTTTTTTTTTTTTTAGTGCTTTTTTGTACTTATTTGATAAAAATTCTCTATATATAAAAACAAAAAGTCTGGAGTGCAGTCTACAAAAGTGATATTTACTTTTGGTGTAGTGATGACTTTTCAAGAAAAAAAGAGCGTATAAGGAAATACAACAGAAGGTTATTACAGAAGAAAAGAAAACTGATATTTTCTTTCTTAGAAAGCAGTATTTAAATGATTATCATATTAGTCAGACTATGTTATGCTTTAATATGTTGCCTCAAGTATAAATAGAATTACTTACAATTAGCATTAATTTAGAGTTTGTGAATAGATTAGGAAGACAGCTAGTGTTGACAAAAAATACCAAAGCATTAAAGGTTTCCAAAATAAAAGTGGAATAAGCCAACCACAAACCTCAAGTAGATCATGTGGAGGGGCATAGTCGAACGGGGCGCCCGAATGTTACTGAGGACGTCCTCGCAGGACGTCCCTGCGAAGGGGCGGGGAAACCCATATTATCGAAACAAGATGGGCAGCCATCTTTTGTTTCGATAATACGGTCGGGGACGCCCAAATCTCAACATTTAGGTCAACCTTAGAAATGGTCGTCCCTAGAGATGGTCGTCCCCGGTTTTCGGTGATAATGGAAACCGAGGACACCCATCTCAGAAACAACCAAATCCAAGCCATTTGGTCATGGGAGGAGCCAGCATTCGTAGAGCACTGGTCCCCCTCACATGCCTGAACACCAACCGGGCATGCTAGGTGGCACTGCAGTGGACTTCAGAAATTGCTCCCAGGTGAATAGCTCCCTTACCTTAGGTGTTGAGCCCCCCAAAACCCACTCCCCACAACTATACAACACTACCATAGCCCTAAGGGGTGACGGGGTCACTTACATGTGGGTACAGTGGGTTTATGGTGGGTTTTGAAGGGCTCACACTTACCACCACAAATGTAACACGTAGGGGGGGGTGGGCCTGGGTCCGCCTGCCTGAAGTGCACTGCACCCACTAAAACTGCTCCAGGGACCTGCATACTGCTATCAGGGAGCTGGGTATGACATTTCAGGCTGGCAAAAAATATTTTTAAAGTTTTTTGTTAGGGTGGGAGGGGGTTAGTGACCACTGGGGGAGTAAGGGGAGGTCATCCCCAATTCCCTTCAGTGGTCATCTGGTCAGTTCGGGCTCCTTTTTTAGGCTTTGTCGCAAGAAAAAATGGACCAAGTGAAGTCGGCCAAGTGCTCATCAGGGACACCCTTCTTTTTTCCATTATCGGCCGAGGACGCCTATGTGTTAAGCACGCCCCAGTCCTGCCTTCGCTATGCTTCCAACTAGCTCCCGTGAACTTTGGTCATCCCCACGATGGAAAGCAGTTGAGGACGTCCAAAATCGGCTTTCGATTATGCCAATATGGGTGACCCTGGGAGAAGGACGCCCATCTTCCAATTTGTGTTGAAAGATGGGTGCCCTTCTCTTTCTAAAATAAGCCTGAAAGTCATTTATTCATCCAAAATGAAAAGACTAAACACTTCCCAATTCTGATGGACTGAACCTTACATGGGCTGTGGCACCCAAAAGCGTTTTTTGCTGAATCTAATGTCTGCTTTTGGTTGTCTAAGTTTTTCACAAAAGCTGTATATCATTCATTCATATCCCATGGTAATCACACTGGTCTTGAAGAACCCCTGACGAAAGCTTTGGGTGCCAAAACACAGTCCGTGTTGGGTTCAGTCCATCAGAATTGGGAAGTGTTTAGTCTTTTAATTTTGGATGATTAAATGACTTTTTGATCCACTTGAGGTTTGTGGTTGGCTTCTTCCACTCTTGTGGTCCATTTTATTTTTTTGTAGAAACAGTTTTTTCCTGTTTGTACTGTTCCAAAATAAAAGTACAGAGAAACTTTAATATACTTCTTTAAGATACATCTTGTTAATGTTTCCCCCTTTTACAAAGCTGCATGGTAATGCCGACACAGCCCATTCACTTTGAATGGGATATATTGGCATTACCGTATCAGCAGCCACTAGCGTGGCTTTGTAAAAGGGGGGATTGTTAGCATTTCTATTAGTTCACTGCCTGTCCAATTTCCCTAAGCTGCAAAATCACTGTTAGCTTGTAAAGTTATCAAGGTATGTTAAAATGTGAGCTTACTAGCATCACAGGGTATATGTGCACTCAAGCATTTGGCATAAGCACTTATGCCAGCCATACTGGTGGTGTAAATGTTTATCCTAGATACGAGAGATATCTTCATAAGTTACACAAGTATGAGTCCTGTACATGCTCTGCCCAGATTCCACCCATGTTTACACCCACCTGTAAAATATACATTATGGAAGATATGTGTGTATTTACAGAATAGTGCCCAGATGGATTTTTGGCATTTACGCACATCGTGCACACATACATGTGAACATGCTGGTAATCTAGGGGTCATTTTACCAAGCACCACTAAAAAGTGACTTGTATTAGCCCCAATATGAAATTTCCTGAGCGCTGAGGCCACTTGTAGCGCTGCCAGTAAAGACAGATTTTTCTATCTTTTAATAATGGCCATGCGCTAATTTCCCCATTAGCAATTGGCCATTAGTGCATGGCCATTAGTGTGTGAGCCCTTACTGCTACCTATTGTTCAGGTGGTAAGGGCTCACAGGCTAATCCTTCACTAATCAGTGCTAACCAATCATTTATCTATTTATTACACTTCTACCCCGCGCTTTCCCACATGCAGCAGGTTCAATGTGGCTTACATAGCGAAGAAAAAAAAAGCATTACAGAGTCCTGTAATACAAACTACAATAACATAATAATAATAAGGTTTGAAGAATATATGGGTTGGATATGGGAAGGTAAACAAGGATAGATTGGTAAAAGGAGAGGAGATTGGGAGGGGGATGGAGGATGAAGAAGAAATGATTGGAGGATGAGTATAGGGGTATTAGGAGACAAGGTTAAAGGTATAATCAGTGTCAGAGGCAGTGTCATTCTCAGAACGGAGTAGTATAAGTGGGCTGATAGGATTAAGTAGGTTTGTTAGGGTAAGCTTGCTTGAAGAGATGTGTCTTTAACATTTTCCTAAAGGGTAGATAGTCATTAATTGTTCGGATGGATCTAGGTAGAGCACTCCAAAGCTGGATGCCCAAGAAGGAGAAATTGGATGCATAGTAGGTTTTGTATTTAATCCCTTTGCAGTTGGGAAGGTGTAAATTAAGATAGGTATGTGAGGACCTTGATCGATTTCTGATTGAGAGGTCACTCAAGTCATTCATGTAGTTAGGGGATTCTCCGTATATGATCTTATGAGTCATTGTGTGGACCTTGAAATAGATTCTTTCTTTGATGGGGAGCCAGTGAAGCTTCTTTCGAAGAGGTGATGCGCTTTCAAATCTTGACTTGCCAAAGATAAGTCTGGCTGCTGAGTTCTGGACAGTCTGAAGTCTCTTCAGGACTTGGGTCTTACATCCTAGGAAAACACTGTTGCAGTAATCCGCGTGGGTAATAACTGTGGATTGTACAAGGTTCCGGAAGGTGATCATAACTGCATAACTGTACCCATGCTCTGCCCCCAAACACATCCCCAGCACTAAAAAAGAAATAGTTTTTTTTAGCTCGTGGGTAGCATGCACCAATTCCAAAACCACCACGGGATACCTGAGCGTGCCCCGTGGTACTGTATTTTAACCTGTGGTATGCACAAGTTAATGCTTTTCGCAGGTTAGTGAAAGGGCCCCCTAGTCATTTATGTGCATATTTACTAGGTAAATATTAGCATCTTCTTTATAGAATTATACCCTAAGACGGTAATTCTGTAAAGGAACACCTATTTTTAAGCGCCAAGAAGGCACCTGTTTGTGGCCATGTGAGTAAAATTCCCCATCAGGTTTCCTAAACTGTGGTATCTAGGTTAAGCACTCTAATAAACACTATTGGAAATACAGAATGTAGTGTTTTAAATTTACTGCTTTGTAGCTTCATTGCGTGCCCCCTAGTTCTAATATTTTTGTAAAGAGTAAACAATCGATTCACGTCTACCTGTTCCACTCCACTCATTATTTTATAGACCTCTATCATATCTCCTCTCAGCCGTCTCTTCTCCAAGCTGAAGAGCCCTAGCCGCTTTAGCCTTTTCTCATAGGGAAGTCATCCCATCCCCTTTATCATTTTCGTCGCCCTTCTCTGTAACTTTTCTAATTCCACTATATCTTTTTTGAGATGTGGTGACCAGAATTATCTGGGAGATGTGATGCTGGAGGCCAATGAATTGCACTGGGTTGGAGTATGGCAGTCCATATTTCATGTGATTACTTTGAGGGCAATATTTTTGCAGGTATGAGCTCAAATTTGGTGGCACTTTGGTGTGCAGGCTAAATATTTAGCTCATGCACACACATACAATTTTTAGCACCAGATTTAGAGAATAGGGACCATAAATAGCAGTTGATGATGGTACTCTAACCAGCTTATTTTCGAAAGAGAAAGACGCCATATTTTGACCCAACTGCAATCTGTCGCGGGAACGGACAAAGTTGATGGGGGTGTGTTGGGAGCGTGGTGAAGGCGGGACTGGGGCGTGTTTATCGGCCGAGGAGAGATGGGCGTGCTCGGCCGATAATGGAAAAAAGAAGGGTGCCAGAAGCGAGAATTTGGGTCACTTTTTCTGGACCTTTTTTTTTCACGAACAAGTCCCCCAAAAGTGCCCCAACTGCCCAGATGACTACCGGAGGGAATCGGGGATGACCTCCCCTGACTCCCCCAGTGGTCACTAACCCCCTCCCACCCCAAAAAAAGAACTTAAAAAACATTTTTCCCAGCCTGTATGCCAGCCTCAAATGTCATACTCAGCTCCATCACAGCAGTATGCAGGTCCCTGGAGCAGTTGTTAGTGGGTGCAGTGGACTTCAGCCAGGTGGACCCAGGCCCAACCCCCCCTACCTGTTACACTTGTGCTAGTAAATGGGAGTGCTCCAAACCAACCTCAAAACCCACTGTACCCACATCTAGGTGCCCCCCTTCAGCCATAAGTGCTATGGTAATGGTGTAGAGTTGTGGGCAGTGGGTTTGGGGGGATTTGGGGGGCTCAGCACCTAAGGTAAGGGAGCTATGGACTTGGGAGGTATTTTAATTTTTTTTTAATTGTTACAAGTGCCCCCTGGGGTGCCCGGTTGGTGTCCTGGCATGTGAGGGGGACCAGTGCACTACGAATCCTGGCCCCTGCCACGACCAAATGCCTTGGATGTGTTCGTTTTTGAGCTGGGCGCCTTCGGTTTCCATTATCGCTGAAAAACGATACCGCCCAGCTCAAATCCGCACAAATCCGATGCATTTGCCCGGCACAAACCGTATTATTAAAAAAAAAGATGGACGCCCATCTTTTTTGAAAATACGGTCCGTCCCGCCCCTTCACGTACCCGCTCTTAGAGATAGACACCCATGGAGATGGGCGTTCACGTTCGATTATGCCCGTCTAACTATACTTAACGTCTCAATCTGTAAATATGTAGTGACAATCACCCTTTGAAAGCTCTTTACAAGCCACTCTTTTCTCATTACTTCTCATGTACCTAATTACTGTACAAAAAGAATAATTTATCATGTTATATATATTACACATTAAACAACCTACAGCTAATTATTTCTGAAGCATTTGTTCTCATCTTTGTCTTCTCTGAGGGATTCTTTATATTTGACATCTAAATGTTATTCTTGTCACACCAGACAATACAAATCAACACAAGACTCATTTCTTGATTAGGAAACTGTATTTCATGAGCATAAAAGATTATCCTGTCAAACAAACAGTAGTTTAGTCAGTCTGTTCTTCTGTTGAACTCTCCAGTCTTTGTGATATTATCAAGTTTGTTGCTTATTTTATACCTCTGGGTAGGTTAGTTCTTATTATAAACTTGTAAAGTCTTATTCAGTATGATTATTCTTCCTTTATGTGTACTTGTGAAGTAATTCCACGCTGAATATCATTTGTTTTTTTTTAAATTTTGAGCTGTATGATTACTCAATATTGTATATAATAATTTACAACAGGAGCGCAAAATCTATGGAGCATATAAACCAAAATACTAATCTGTTTTCACTAGATATAGAAGAAATAAGAAATATTAAGATGTTACAAACCATCATTTTGGCATTATCTTGTACAATTCTGTATCCAGTACCTGTTAAGTTGTGCAGCAGTACATTACAAATGTCAAGACAAATCATGTGATAACATTTAATAATGCAGTTCTCAACTATGATTAGTAGCTTAGATGACAAGCAAAGCATGATAGTCTGTAAGTTCCTTCTCTTTTTATAATACTGGAAAACGGTCCTAAAACTTTCTATGGCACTTGTGTTTGCTTTTCCTCTGTTCAAAATCTCATTTCATAGGAACATAGAAACAGAGAGCACAATTGCAGAAACATATCACATAGCCTATCCAGTCTACACATCCACAACAGCTGATCAAATCTACATTCCTTTCCTCTCCCTCAGAGATTCTCTATAGGCCCTTTTCATGAAGCTATGGCAAAAGGGGGTCTGCTCTGGCATCGGCGTGTGTTTGTGGCATGCGATGAGGCCCCCTTTTACAGCAGCAGATAAAAGGCAGGTCTTTGTTTTTCTTAGCAAATGGCCGTGCGGCAAGTGAAGTACTTATTGTGCGGCCTTTTCGGGGGGGGGGGGGGGGGGGGGAGCATTTACCGCCACTCATTCAGGTGGCGGTAAGGGTTCCCATGCTAACCCAACGGTAACCAGACAGTGCACAGCAGTGCACAATTACTGCCGGGTATACACCAATGCTACAAAAATAAAAATATTTTGTAATGCCAGATATGATGTGTGTTGACTGCCACTGGCATAAATACATGGAATTCAATGCCAGGCCATATCGGGGCTCCGGCATTGAATATCTGGGTATATGGAGCCAGCGAATACAAAGCCTATAAGTTAAGCACGATATTCAACAATTAAGTGGCTATGAAGAACCGCATAAAGATAGGACTGTGTTTTATGCAGTCCCATTTATATAATCATCGTTGCTGGTTAAGTGCTGAAGATCGACACTTAACAAGCTAAGTGCCGATTGCACCCCCAGATTGTCTCCAAAATAACTGGATTCAGCTTAAGTGCTGATTGGACATTTTCAACGACACTATCTGGTTAAGTACTGCTGGAAAATGTCTGATTAGCCCCAGGCAGGTGATTAACATCCAAGATCCTTTCCTGGCTGCTTAAATCATTTTGAATATTGGGACCTTAGTTCCTAAATACTAAAGTCAGGCCCCCAATATTTAAAACCATTTAATAAGGAATGGTTCTTGGCTGGTTAAATGTCACTTAACCAGCTATCTGGCAGTATTCATAAGGAGATCACTGGTTATCTCCTGCTGAATACTGCTGACTAATGCTTAGCAAATAACCGGTTATATCGCGTGATACAACCGGCTATCCTCTAATATTCAGGGCATTGGTGACTAAGTTTTGCGTCCAAATTAGGCTGCCAAAATAGCAGGCCTATCTCTGGCTGGTTTAAACTTAACCAGTCAGTAATGAATATCGGCTTGGCCTATTAAGTTTAAACAGGCCAAAAATAAACGGGATATTCAATGCCGGTCACTGGAAACAGCTCGACATTGAATTTTCGGCCTCAGCACTGACCTCAAGAGGCAGCCCAGCTAACTCCTGCAGTTGAGTATCAGTCACAGAATATTTTCTGATGTGACTAGGTCCACTCAAAACAAGCAGAGACAATATCTCCAGGGTGTTACAAACTGGGACAGTGTTCTACTCTGCCAGTCCAGGAGACTCCACTTATTGGAGATGTGCAAGGAAAGAAAATTTCAGTTTGTTGGGCCTTTTCCCCCTGTTCTTCAGTTATTTTTCAGTTAATTTAACACATTAATTTTTAATAACATTTTTTGATAAGCTTTAGATCTTTTCAGTACATATTAATATGTGTTAATATATAAATTAACATGTGTTAAATCAATTTAGCATGCACTGTTTTTTAAAAGGGATATTAGCAAATTAAATGTGCATTAACAAATGCATCTCCTTACTGCTTTTTACTGTACCAATGTAGACTCTATTTATTCTAGAATTAGGTAACTTATTTATGCATCCAGTGGCGTTCTGACCCTAGCTGACACCTGGGGCGGATCGCCGATGCGCCCCCCCCCCCCCCCGGTGAAATGACACCTCTTCCCACCCCTCCCCCCGGCGAAATGACACCCCCCCAGGTGCACACCGGTGGGGGGGGGGGGGTGCGGCGGCGCGCCTGTTGCTCTGTCTCCGAGTTCGCAATTCGCATGTGTTCACTGCTCCCTCTAAGTCTGCCCCGGGTGCACGCCGCTGTTCCGGGGCAGACTCAGAGGGAGCAGTGAACACATGCGAATTGCGAACTCGGACTGAGACAGGGCAACAGGCACGCGCCGCAGCACACCCCTAGCGGCGTGCATCCGGGGCGGACCGCCCCCCCCCCCCCTTGGTACGCCACTGAATGCATCTCTTACTTTTTTTGTTGTTTTGTTTCCTTAGGGATCCTTTTACCAAGCTATGGGAAAAAGGGCACTGCGCTAGCGGTGGGGGCCATTTTTCCCATGCCCCAGGGCCCTTTATACCGCAGCATGTGAAAAGCCCCCAGACACACATGGCCATGCGGTAAGAGAACTCTTACCGCATGGCCATGCAGTGAGGAGCCCTTACCGCCAGCCATTGAGGTGGCGATAAGGGCTCCCACTCTAACCCGGTGGTAACCAGGCAGTGCACAGCACAAATCGGAAGATGGGCGTCCTTCTCACAGGGTCGCCCAAATCTGCATAATCGAAAGCCGATTTTGGGCATCCTCAACTGCTTTCTGTTGCGGGGACGACCAAAGTTCACTGGGGCGTGTCAGAAGCATAGCGAAGGCGGGACTGGGGCGTGCTTAACACATGGGCATCCTTGGCTGATAATGGAAAAAGAAGGGCGTCCCTGAGGAACACTTGGACGACTTTACTTGGTCCTTTTATTTTACGACCAAGCCACAAAAATGTGCCCTAAATGACCAGATGACCACCGGAGGGAATCGGAGATGACCTCCCCTTACTCCCCCAGTGGTCACTAACCCCTCCCACCCTACAAAACGTTTTTTAAAATATTTTTTCCAGCCTCTATGCCAGCCTCAGATATCATACCCAGCTCCATGACAGCAGTATGCAGGTCCCTGGAGCAGTTTTAGTGGGTACTGCAGTGAACTTCAGGCAGGTGGACCCAGGCCACCCCCCCCCCCCCCCTGTTACACTTGTGGTGGTAAATGTGAGCCCTCCAAAACTCACCAGAAACCCACTCTACCCACATCTAGGTGCCCCCCTTCATCCCTAAGGGCTATGGTAGTGGTGTACAGTTGTGGGGAGTGGGTTTTGTGGGGCTCAGCACACAAGGTAAGGGAGCTAGGCACCTGGAAGCAATTTCTCAGGTCCACTGCAGTGCCCTCTAGGGTGCCCAGTTGGTGTCCTGGCATGTCAGAGGGAACCAGTCCACTACGAATGCTGGCTCCTCCTACGACCAAATTGCTTGGATTTGGTCGTTTCTGAGCTGGGCATCCTCGGTTTCCATTATTGCCGAAAATCAGGGACGACCATCTCTAAGGACGACCATTTCTAAGGTCGACCTAAATGTTGAGATTTGGGCATCCCCGACAATATTATCGAAACGAAAGGTGGCCACCCATCTTGTTTCGATAATATAGGTTTCCCCGCCCCTTCGCAGGGAGGAAAACTTGGGAACCCCGTTTGATTATGCCCCTCATAGGCAGTTAAATATTATGCAGTCTTGGAACAATATTTTACAAGCAAAATTATTGCTAACAGTATGTATCCTACTCATTTCAATATTAATATGTTTTCCCCTCCCCCTTAATGTGCACAGCACCCTCCCTCGTTGCATACGATAATGAAGTGATGTACGATACACACACTTGATCTTCAACTGTCTTTTGCCCTTGCTGTTGACACAGACCGTAGAAGTCCGTCTTGTTGGATTATTTGTAGTAAATAATTAGCAGATTTTAGTACACACAGCTTCAGCTTTAGAAATGTTAATTTCTTTCTTCATCTCTCTCTCATTCACCCCTGAATAATTCACTGCTGAGTCACTTTAAAGTTGAAGTAACAAAACATCTGTTTACTCACAGTTTGTAGTTAGATTATAATCAGACAGGCTTATATATACATATTACTATACATTTGTATTATCAGCTCCTTCCATGTGCTTAGATGGTAATGGATGCTCACACCACCATAGATCCTCTCAGGTTAGGAGAGATCATGAGCTCCATGTGCTCCATGTGCTGCATCTAACCCCCACAGGAAGTTGCATAGCTGTGTGACCTCTCTAAGTAATTCACATCAGAGGTCACAGAGTAATCACAGAGAAATAATAGGTGACAGGCAATGCATGTAAAATACAATTACATTCCAACAAACCCCTTCTCATGCATAACTGTCATGCAATTATTTATTCATACAAAGTCCAAGCTTTATACGCAAATTCACAAAATGTTCTCTGGGTAACGGTTTGGTCATGATGTCAGCTGTCATCTCACTGGTGTGACAATAGTGTAGACTGATGACCCCTTCTTTTGCCAACTCTCGCACGTTGTGGTATTTCGTTGCGATGTGCTTGGTGCGTGACTGAACCTTGTCATTCTGTGACAGTCGGATGCAGCTCTGATTATCTTCCATTAACTGGATTGGTCTCTGTTCAGCTATTCCAAAATCCAGCAAAAGTTTTTCAATCCACATCAGTTCTCTGCACGCTTCCGATACAGCCACATATTCAGCTTCTGTAGAAGACAGACTCACAATACTTTGTTTATGACTGGCCCATGAAATTTGTACATTTCCATACATAAACACATATCCACTTGTGGATTTATAATCAGAATGATCCCCTGCCCAATCTGAATCACAGTAACATATTAGTTTTGGATTACTATTGGCTGAAATCTTTAATTTACAATCAATGGTACCCTTTAAATACCTTACCATCCTTTTAACTGCAGTCCAATCTGATTTGGTAGGTGAGCTGACCCTTCTGCTCAAAATTCCTACTGCATTTGCTATATCAGCCCTGTATGTGGTAGCTAGATATAAAAGCTTACCTATGGCTGATCTATATTGGATGTTATCTGGTAAAGGTTCTCTTACTGTTTCATCCTTCAGAAAATCAGTGATCATGGGAGTGCTTACAACTTGGGCATCTTGCATACCTAAACTTTCAATAAGCTCATTTATTTTCTGCTTCTGGCTTAGAAGATAAGAACCATCATTTTGTTTCTCAATTTCTATACCAAGATAGTATGACACATTACCCAGTTCTTTTATCTCAACATTGAGGTTTAAACATTTTACAATGTCCTTGTACTCTTGCTCACTTTTGCTTGCAATGAGCAGATCATCAACAAAAGCTAAAATGTATGCATATTGTCCATTTGTGCACCTAGTGTACAAGCATTTATCTGCTTCACCTTGCTTAAATCCTAAACTTGTCAATATTTCATGCAATTTTTCATTCCAACATTTTGCACTTTGCTTTAATCCATAAAGACCTTTGTTTAATTTACACACTAGCTGTCTTTGTTTTGTATTTATGAAACCTGTTGGCTGTTCCATGTACAAGTCTTCAGTTATTTCTCCATGAAGAAACGCTGTTTTCACATCAATGTGGTTGACTTGCATGCCTTTTGAGACTGCAATGCTCAGAAGTGTTCTGATTGTCGTGTGTTTCACTACAGGTGCAAACACTTCATCAAAATCTTCTCCATATTTTTGAAGATATCCCTTTGCGACTAATCTGGCTTTATACCTTTCCACTTTTCCTTGTGCATTCCTTTTTAACTTGAATACCCATTTGCATCCTATAGCTTTCTTGCCAGGAGGTAATTTTGTAAGAATCCAAGTATTATTTTTATCCAATGCATCAATTTCTTCTTGTGCAGCTTTATGCCATTCAGCAGCTTCTTCTGCTGGCATTTTCTCAATCTCATCCCATGTTAAGGGCTCTTGAGCTTCTGCTGACTTTGTTAGGTAAGACAGTCTTGGGGGTGGAACACCTTTGTTTTCCCTGGATGAGCGTCTGACAACAGGTTGGTCTGACCTTTCCGCATCCTCTAAATCGGAGAGTTCTTCTCCAATTGATTCCCCTTCTCCAACTGTACTGTCTTCTTCAATGATCCTTTCTGTGTCTGTTTCCTCTGCCTGTTCCTCGTTAGATACAGATGAGTTGCTTTCAGACATCTGCCTTGGTATGGCATTTATATACACTGGCATGTCTATTATGGTTCTAGTTTCATATTCTGGATGATAAGGCTCATCTGGGATAATCCAGCCTTTATCAACCCTCTTGTTTTCATCAAAATATGTAACATGTCTTATGCCAACAATGCCAGTTTTCAGATTCAAAATTCTATATCCTTTGTGTCCTGGAGCATAGCCAACTAAAATGCCCCTTTCTGTTGTGGAATCCAGCTTATGCCTTCTTTGCTTTGGTACATGAGCATATGCTGTACTTCCAAATGTTCTTATGTGTGACAGGTTTGGCTTCCTACCATGCCATGTCTCATGTGGTGTGCGCTCAGCGCCTTTAGTTGGCATTCTGTTTTGTAGGTACACTGCTGTGAGAATGGCTTCCCCCCATAGTCTTTTAGGGAGATTGCTATCTGACAGCATACATCTGGTCATTTCCACAAGTGACCTAAATTTTCTCTCTGCAACAGAATTTTGCTCTGGTGTATAAGCTACTGTTGTGATATGTTGAATGCCTTCTTGTTCTAGAAATGTGCGCATACTTTGTGAAGTGAACTCACCACCATTGTCGGTCTGAAGAACCTTTGGTTTTCTTTCAAATTTATTGCTCACCATGGCTACGTATTTCTTCAGCATGTCTGTGACTTGACCTTTTTCTTTCAGCAAATAGGCCACACAATATCTAGAGAAATCATCCAAGAATATTAGCACAAATCTGTTATTTCCCAATGATGGGATATTAAACGGTCCACATAAGTCACTGTGTATTAAGTCCAGCACTTTATTACTCCTATTTCCTGTGTATGCAGGAAATGAGGGTCTCACACCTTTTTGAGTAACACAGTCTATGCATTTCTCCATTTTACCAGCATCTGCACTTATCTGAATGCCGGTGGCCAGTTGCTTACTGTAAAGATCCTGGATCACCTTAGAATCACGATGTCCCAGGCGGCTGTGCCAGATTTCCAGACTACATTTACCATCATTCTTCCTTACTTGCGCCATATGTGAGGCTTCACCTGAAATGTTCAGCTTATAAACATCATTATGCATAAAAGCTTCAGCATACACTTCATCATTTTTAGAGATTGTGCACTTACTGTTTTCAAAATGAATCACAAATCCCTTCTTATCTAATGTAGATACACTAAGCATATTGCAAACTGCTTGGGGAATATACAAGACATCACTTACAGGAATTTCTTTAACTTCATTAGACACTTTGCATTTTAAGAATCCAATTCCTTTTGCTTGGATCTGAGCAGTCCCTGCGTTTGCAGTTTTAAGAATACCTTCCTCTGGACACATTTCCTGAAAGAAATCTTTACAATTGGTTAAATGGCATGTGCTCCCTGAATCCAAAATCCAAGTACTTTCATTTGAATTATTATTTACCATAGTCAAAGATTTTTCTGCCATTAGAAAGCCCTTGTGTTTATCTTTGTCCTTCATACATTTCCTGGTTTGAAAATTCTTTAGTTCCATTGGCTTAGGTGAGCTAGAGGGAGTGTTTTGTGTTTCCTTACACCATTTAGATACATGTCCCTCCTTTCCACATGAGTAGCAAATCAGCTTGCCCTTGGGTGGAGTTTTCCCATAGCTCCGCCTTTCTCTGTTCTTTGCCAAGAAATTTGTTTCATTTCTCTCTGACTTGCTTTGAGAACACATCTCCTCAGAATCATTTATTATGCATTCCTGCCTTAGTTTTGATGTTGCCTGTTCAAAAGATTGCCCTTCAATGGCCTCATTTACAGACCTAAAAACATCAAACTTCTTTGATAGTGAGGTAAAAAGAAATGCTCTTTTCAATGCATCACACATGGGAATTCCAGAAAGTTCTAGCTTTTGAAATGAAGACATAAGATGCATAATGTGATCATTACATTTACTTTTATCCCTTAATTTGGTTTCATTCAACTCTGCCAGCCAAATTGGTTGCTGCTTTGCATATGTAGTTGCATACATAGTTCTCAGTTTATATAAAATGTCCTTTGGTGTATCTTTTCCCTCCACTAATATGGCTTGTTTCTCTGAGAGAGCTTCCAAAAGCATGCACTTCACATAATAGTTTGCATTGTCCCATTCAGCCATATTTTCATCTGTTCTGTCTTGGTCTAAGCATATATTTAATCCTTTTGCTCGAAGGAGACATATGAATCTTAGTTCCCACTGCTGATAATTAAACTCAGTTAATCTAGGCACCTTGAGAGAATAGAAAAATGGTGAATTTCCTCCCTCAGCCATTTTCTTAGCCTTCTGTCTGCTGTGTGGGGGGAGAGAGAGACAGACTGAATCTTTCCTTTAAAACTTAAGAGAAAAATGTGGCCTTTTTTTCTGCCTGGTAATATTTCTCTTCTTTTTCAATTCCTGAGCCCTGGGCCCATAACCCTTTTGTTGGATTATTTGTAGTAAATAATTAGCAGATTTTAGTACACACAGCTTCAGCTTTAGAAATGTTAATTTCTTTCTTCATCTCTCTCTCATTCACCCCTGAATAATTCACTGCTGAGTCACTTTAAAGTTGAAGTAACAAAACATCTGTTTACTCACAGTTTGTAGTTAGATTATAATCAGACAGGCTTATATATACATATTACTATACATTTGTATTATCAGCTCCTTCCATGTGCTTAGATGGTAATGGATGCTCACACCACCATAGATCCTCTCAGGTTAGGAGAGATCATGAGCTCCATGTGCTCCATGTGCTGCATCTAACCCCCACAGGAAGTTGCATAGCTGTGTGACCTCTCTAAGTAATTCACATCAGAGGTCACAGAGTAATCACAGAGAAATAATAGGTGACAGGCAATGCATGTAAAATACAATTACATTCCAACACGTCTGGCACTGACCTCAGTTCCCTAATCCACACCTGTCTTTTGCCATTTGTAGGACACTTATGCGTGCAAGCGCCCTAAGCACTATTCTATTACAGTGCACATAAGTGGCATAGTGCAAAGCATATGGGCGGGGCATGGGCAGGACATGACAGTATCTCCCATTTACACGCACAAATTATAGAATACTGTAAGCTGCGTGGGCTGCTTGCCATACTGTGACATGCTCATGTATGCTAACCATAGACTTACTATAAGTGGGCGTGTCTACATTAGGTTTATACCAGTGGCGTAGCTATGAATGGACCTGGGTGGGCACAGGCCCACCCATTCTTGCCTTATGCTCACCTAGTCTAGTGGCCCCCAAAGCACCTCATTGGCGATGCCTCCCTGCTCCCTCTCTCTCACTGCAGCTGCCCATCTCTATCTGTCCCCCCGTCTACCTTTGAGCCTTTGTCTTCAGCATTGAATTTAGGCGACCTGTGCCAGCCCTGTAGGCTTCCCGCTCTAAATGACATTACTTCTTGTTTCTTCACTGGCAGGGACACGGTAAAGGGAAGCCTGCAGGACCGGTGCAGGTTGCATACAGGAATTCCTGCTGGCAGTGGCTTGGAGTTAGACCAGGGAGGGGTTTCAGAGAGAGAGGGGCAGATGCCAGGCGGGGTAGGGGGGGAGAGAGAGATGACAAAAGCAGGAGCAAAGGGAGTGGTTTAAAAAAAACCTGTATGTATGTACGGGGTTGGGAAGGGCCCACCACCCAGCTTAATTCAGGGTTCACCCAAAATGGCAGGTCTGGCTATGCTTTTGATTTGTACTGGTATTCTACAACAGAATCTGGGTGCCGAGATGCAATTCTAGAATAGATGTTCCTTGCTCTTCAGTGGGGTGCCTACATCTAAGTGCCCTTTTATAGAATTGCTCCCTTGGAGGCTCTGTACCTCTATCAAATTTACTTGCTGCCATATGAGCATCACTGAGACCACAGAAATCTAGGATGCCAGCCTAGCTATCTGCAAGCTAGGAGAGTAGTTTACATGTACATTTGAAAAATGAAACATTGACAGAAGTTATTAAAATAAAATATTTATACATTAAGTTTTCAAAACAAGCCTTAAACTTAGCTGATATTAATCTCAAATATAATTTTTAAAAAATATATATATTTTTTACCATGCAGATACTTTAGGATATTAGTCATTTAAGAGAGATCATCTTGGCAGTCTCTGGTAACTTCTAAATATCATAGTCTGACCTCATTACTTTTTAATATTGCAAAAATTATTTGAGTTTGATTTGCTTATTAAAATAACAGAAGCAGTGAACCTAAGAAGATTCTGAAACATATTTAAAAGGAAGAAATTATTAAATGAAAATCACCCTTCCTTCTCGTCTCTCTCTTTTGTGATATTGGAATGAAATATTAATAAACCTGAATTTATTTTCTCTTCAAGCAAAGCTCGTTCTCCAGGCTAAACTAAATTTAGCATTACTTTTCTTTTCACATTTTAACATGATCCATTGTTTTCCAATAGTGAAAGTCATATTTTATAATGGAAAGTTTTTAAAAAAAAGAGTATCCATCATGATGTAAAGTGCCTTGTTAACGTCTTTACACCCATATACATTTTTCACATTTTGATGTCTAAAAAATACAATTTTAAATGCTTTAAAAAGGAGTTTCTGTTACTGATTTACACAAGATCCTGTTTCACAAAGTGAAAAAACAGGGGACCACATAAAGAGAGAAAAGAAGATGTCCGAAGACAGACATCTAAAGTACTTCAGTTGATAGTGGAATAGAGGTGGAGAAGGTTCTATCAGTGTATTCACTAAAAATAAGATGGGGTAGATAACAAGAAAACCAAGACAGAACAGGGTCTCAAAATTCGAGTGAGGGCAGTGTGTCAAGGAGTATGTGGTGATCAGTAGTGTCAAAAATAAGGGATAGGCCAAGAATGATGAAGATTGGTAAAGACACTGGAGTATGACTACGAATATGTCACTGGAAAATTTTGCAATTTATTTATTTATTTATTGCATTTGTATCCCACATTATCCCACCTCTTTGCAGGCTCAATGTGGCTTACAATATATAGTGAAAAGTGGAAATGAGAGGAGAGTTAATATTAGTGTAACAGAAGTATATTGAGTAATGGAAAGTATGATGAAGATATGATATGGGGCATGTTAACAATGCTTACTAGATATAAGTGGGTTTTTCATGTTTTAGTCATTGTGGTATGTCTTGTCGAAAAGATGTATCTTCAGCAGTTTTCGGAAGTTGATCAGTTCATAGGTCGCTTTTAGGTTACGTGGCAATGCGTTCCAGAATTGCGTACTCATATAGGAAAAGGTTGATGTGTGCATTAGTTTATATTTTAGGCCTTTGCAATTTGGGAAGTGAAGATTGAGGAATGTGCGAGATGATCTTTTGGCATTCCTGGGTGGTAGGTCAATCAAGTCAGACATGTAAGCAATACATCTTAAGGGGTGAAAATCAGATTGCAATACATCAAAAATGGCTTGAGATTAAAAAAGGTCAAGATAGGGGAGGTGAACAGCATGCTTGAATAGTTTAGATGCAAAAGAAAGGAGTGAGATGGGATGATGGCAGTTATGGTTCAGTGAAGGTTTCTTGAGGAACGGTAGAATCATTGCAGCGGAATGTGATAGATTAAGGATATGTCATATGTAAGGAATGGTAACAGGAGAAAAAGAACTGATGAGCTGAATGGAAAAAGAAACAGGAATAGGTAGTCCATTTGGAGGAGGAAAGAAGGTGTGCAGTTTCATCCTTTGTGATTTTAGAAAAGGAAGAAGTTGATAGAAGGAAGCGAGAAGAAAAATGGGAAGAAGGGATGGAGGTTACCTGGTGGAGAGCTCAAGATTAACCTTGCCTGAATAAGCTATGATCAAGGGATACAGTGAAGGGGAGAGCATTTTGGAAGTGGAGGCACTTTGAGGAGAGGGTTGTGTGGCAAAGAAATGGCAAGGATTAGAGATGAAGGAGTTTGTCAAATGGACATAGTAGTCTTGCTTGTCGAGTACAATAACAGGTGGGGAGGTCAGTATGAATTTAAAATAAATGAAATCAGCATGGCTACATTTTACCCTCAGGCTATGTTAGGGGTACCACACTTTGCTGTTATCTCACTTTTGCTCACTTGGTCTCATAGGATCAGTCATATCCTGGTTCACTCCCTTCCTCTATAACCCTTCTTGTACAGTAATCATCTCTTCATCTAGAGCTTCCTCCCGCCCATTGACTTGCAGGGTCCCTCAAGGTTCCGTTCTCTTATCCCTTCTTTTTAACTTACTTATTAGTCCTCTTGCAACTCTAATTCAGTCCACTGGCATTTCATTTCATTTCTATGCAGATAATATTTTGTAACTTTTTCCCATCAACCCCTATAACCTCTCTATCAGACCTCTTCAGAATTGTTTAACACGTATCTCAGATTGGCTTGCTGAACACGAACTGGTTGTAAACAAAGAAAAAGTCTGGTATGTTGGCTAACATGTTGTTGCTGTAGGCCATCCACCCCCCTAAAATTTCTTTACTCATTCATTCAGCTGGTAGATTCATTTCGGTACCTGGGAGTCCTTTTTTATACACATCTCACTTTTTATTACCAAATAGCGAGTGTTTGCAAAATGGGTTTCTTCATCTTTCGTCAACTCTGCATGATTCATTGATATTTTAGTACTGACATCTTCCATTCCTTGATGCTATCTTTGCCTACTACTAGATTAGATTATTGTAACATGGAGAGGCATTTTTCGATATGACATCTAAGTCAGAATTTGGATGTTTTGCACTAAACATCCAAAATCCGAATAGAAAACATGACCATTTTCAAAACTGCAAAAGTCATTTTTTATTTGATTTTGAGCACTGCTGTGGACTTCAAATAAATGCTGCCAGGAACACATCTCACCATTTCTCCCTTATCTTGTCTACTGAGCCCTCCAAAACCCACCCAAAATCCACTACCCCCAATTGTACACCATTACAATAGCCCTTCTGGGTGGAGGGAGCACTTATATGTGGGAAAATGGGTTTTTATTGAGTTTTGGATGGCTCACAGTTTCCACCACAAATGTAACAGGTAGGAGGAGGTATTGGCCTGGGTCCACGTGTCTGGCTATAACATCTAAGGCTGTCATAGATGCTGGTGAGTACTATTTTTATTCGCATTTGTGGGGGGAAGGAGGGGGTCAGTGATCATTGGGGAAGTGAAAGAATTCATCCCTGATTCCTTCCAGTGGTCATCTGTTCGTTTAGGGCATCTTTTTGTGCCTTATTCGTTCGGGAAAAGGTCTAGACCAAAAAGTTGAAATCTTTGCTCTAGACTTTTTTGTTTGTTCCATTATGGCTGTAAAACATCCAAGTGTTAGGTATGCCCTAAGCTTGCCCTAATTTTACCTTCAAAATGCCCCTAACATGCCCCTTTGTGATTTGAACACACTGCAGACAAAATGCATAGACAGACTGCAAAACAGGTTTTGAAAATACTGAGTTGGACATTTTGAGAAGAAATCTGTCCAAATGGTGCTTTATGACACTTTTTGGAGATGGTTTTCTCTTTTGAAAATAAGCCCCATGGAGGGGCATAATCGAACGCGGATGCCCATCTCCATGGGCGACTATTTCCAAGGATGGGTCCTTGAAGGGGCGGGACAGACCATATTTTCGAAAAAGATGGGCGTCCATCTTTTGTTTCGATAATACAGTTGGTGCCAGGCAAATGCATCGGATTTGGGCGGATTTGAGTTGGGCGGTATCGTTTTTCAGCGATAATGGAAACCGAAGTCGCCCAGCTCAAAAACGAACAACTCCAAGGCATTTGGGCGTGGGAGGGGCCAGGATTCGTAGTGCACTGGTCCCCCTCACATGCCAAGACACCAACCGGGCACCCTAGGGGGCACTTTTAAAAAGTAAAAAAAAAAATTAAAATACCTCCCAAGTCCATAGCTCCCTTACCTTGGGTGTTGAGCCCTCCAAATCCCCCCCCAAAACCCACTGCCCACAACTCTACCCCATTACCATTGCACTCATGGGTGAAGGGGGGCACCTAGAAGTGGGTACAGTGGGTTTTGGGGGCAGTGTGGAGGGCTCCCATTTACCAGCACAAGTGTAACAGGTTGTGGGGGGATGGTCCTGGGTCCACCTGCCTGAAGTCCACTGCACCCACTAATAACTGCTCCAGGGACCTGCATACTGCTGTGATGGAGCTGGGTATGACATTTGAGGCTTTTTTTTTGTTGGGAGGGGGTTAGTGACCACTGGGGGAGTTAGGAGAGGTCATCCACGATTCCCTCCGGTGGTCATCTGGGCAATTGGGGCACTTTTTGGGGACTTGTTCGTGAAAAAAAAGGGTCCAAAAAAAGCGGCCCAAATTCTCGCTACTGCCGCCCTTCTTTTTTCCATTATCGGCCGAGGGCGCCCAGCTCTCCTCGGCCGATAAACATGCCCCAGTCCCGCCTTCACCATGCCTCCGACACGCCCCTGTCAACTTTGTTCGTTCCTGCGACAGACTGTAGTTGGAGGCGCCCAAAATCGGCTTTCGATTATAATGATTTGGGCACCCATGAGAGAAAGGCACCCATCTCCAGATTTGGGTCGAAATATGGGCGTCTTTCTCTTTCAAAAATAAGCTGGATAGTCTATTTAGGTTGCATCCGATCTAACATCAAAAGACTACAGTCCTTACAAAATGAAGCCATCTGATTACTACGCCAAGCTCAACGCCGAGACCGCGTTTCTCCATTACAACAGAAATACCACTAGTTACTTGTTCACCAATGTATTATTTTTAAGCTCCTAACCCTCAAATTTAAAGCTTACAGACTTGGCCTTCCACAGTATCTCTCTTCACTTTCCATCCTGTATTCATCAACCTGTCTGCTTTGCTCTTTAAACGATTATTGCTTGGTCTTACCGGCTCCCAAATTCGCCCAGAGTCCACCAGACACTGCTTGCTTTTTTGCAGCTCCATCTTTCTGAAATCCACTCCCTCTACATATCCCTCATTTAAAAGTTTCAAAGCAAGTCTAAAGGCTTGGCTATTTATTCAAGCCTTTAATCCCCTATAGGTTTCACTTGAGGATTTGACGCTTCTGGTTCCCTATTCTATTTTCCCCTTCTTTCCTTTGTCTATCTTCTCTACTCTTCTACCCACTTAACTTGGTCCCTTCCCTTTTCTCCATCTATCTCCATCCCTACTCCTTTTAATTTTTTTGGCCTTTTCACCCTTGCTTGTGTGTTCCTTTTATATGACTGATAATCTTTTCTATCAAATTTCTATCAAATTTTATTGTAGTTCCTTTCCTTTTCTGATGTTTTTTAACCATTGTAAACTGCCTAGATCTGCAAGTTAAGCATGACAGTGGTGTCGCAAGGGCAGCTGACACCGGGGGCAGTTCGCCGCTGCGCACCCCCCCCCCCCCCCCGGGTGCAGCGCGATGCACCCTCCCCCCCCGCGCCCGCGAGAACATACATGGAAGGCAGTGAGGGGCGGGCGGGAGGACCAATCCGCTGAGTGCACGCCGCTGGGGGGGTGTCGGCGCCTCGCTGGTTCCTTGCTCTCTCTGCCCCGGAACAGGAAGTAACCTGTTCCGGGGCAGAGAGAGCAAGGAACCAGCGAGGCGCCGACACCCCCCCAGCGGTGTGCACCCGGGGCGGACCGCCCCACCGCCCCCCCTTCCTACGCCACTGAAGCATGGCAGTATAGCAAATATAAGTAATTATAAAGCAAATCAGGGTCAAAAACAAGGCTATTTTAGTAATGGAATTAAACTGTTTCACAAAACTCCTAGCACCCACTTGAAGGGTCTTCCCAGTCTTGCCTGCACTTGAGCGCATGCTCTATACTAGTACCCTCCACACAGCGACTGGGTCCCACTTGCCTTTGGGCTAGTTTCCCATTCTCAGACTATTCCTCGGTGATTTCTAGGACACTGGGGCCACACTCCAGGGATCCCACAGTTCCCAGAAAGCACACACAGACCCAAAAATACAAACCAGGATTTTTAGTCCAGGACAGCAGATCAATAAACTGATAATGTTTATTGTCACAGAACTTGAACAGTGAACAGAAAATGTGAAATCAGCAGCAATAACAGGTAACTAAATATAAAACTATCTAAACATTTGTTTACTACCTGAGTACTTCTTGGGGAGTTCAGGAAATAAGCTACTCACAGGTTATAAAATGTAGCTGCTCACAGGGCCTCATTGAAGAGATCTTTCCCTCTCCGCTCCCTGGCTGAGACTGGGGAAAGTCCAATACCTTCAGGCTAGATTTGAAATCTAGGGTCAATCAGAGCCCAAGGCATCAAATTTTGAAAGTAGCTGTCCAATAGTACTGCAGATTGCCTTTTTGTAAGCTGAAACTAGAAGAGAGAAAGTCTTTCTGCAACAGTTTTAAAACTCAAAACAAACGCCATCTGCTGACCAATTAGAGAAATACACTTCATGAATTAATATAGTTTTCAGGCTCAGAAACTCACTGTTTTGTCACAAACCATAATTGAGAATTCAAAACACTCTAACAGCGTTTCTCACACAACTGCTGATCACAGCAGTGGCATAACCATGGGTGGGCACAGGTAGGTACAGGCCCATCCACTTTGGACTCAGTCCACCCAGCAGTGGCACATCAGCAATGTGGCTGTCGGGGATCCCCAAGCCTTACCAGCTGAGAATCCCATCATCTCTTCCTCCAGGAGATCGGGGTAGGGGGTCACTTAACTCCACTCCCCCGCTCCCTCAGTACCTTTAAATCCTTTTGTTATTTGCTGGCAGCGAGCAGCAACACATGTTCACAGGACCAGGCAGTTATATCAGAGGGAAGGCTCGGAGCTGGCGTGAGCAAGGGGAATGAGTTGCTTCTTGCTGCTAGCAGAGATCTAAATGGGGATTGGAGTTAAGTGACCCCCCCCCCCCCCCAAATCACTTGCGGGGAGAGAGAGATGCCGGGCGTGGCAGGGGGGGTCGTCATGCCCACCAACTTTAAGCTCAGATCCACCCAAAACTAGGTGTGTAGCTATGCCCCTGGATCACAGTTTGTTTATCCTGGACTGTCACTACCATTCTTTTCAGAGAAGTTACCCAGCTCAGGGAGGAGATTTTAGGCTAGCTGTAGATTTCTAACAATCCTATCCAGATACACTATCCAGCTTATTTTCGAAAGAGAAAGACGTCCATATTTCGACCCAAATCGGGAGATGGGCGTCTTTCTCCCGTATGCGACCAAATCGGTATAATCGAAAGCCGATTTTGGTCGTCTTCAACTGCATTCCATCGCAGGAACGAACAAAGTTGACGGTGGCGTGGTGGAGGTGTGGCGAAGGCGGGACTGGGGCCTCTGGAGGAAATCTCGCACCCATACCGACTTCATTCATTACAAAATCATGCTATCCTCCTTCCAGTCCTCCCTATTCCTTGCCAAACAGGACTATTACACCCAATTGACTAATTCTCTCAGCTCCAACCCTCGTCGTCTCTTCGCCACCCTTAACTCCCTCCTCAAAGTGCCCTCTGCTCCCACCCACCCCCTCACTCTCTCCTCAATCACTAGCTGACTACTTCCGTGACAAGGTGCAGAAGATCAACCTCAAATTCACTACCAATCCACCTCCTTCTCTTCACCCTTTAACCCAACCAACCAACCCGGCCTCCTTCTCCTCTTTTCCTGATATCACCGAGGAGGAAACTGCCCACCTTCTTTCCTCCTCGAAATGCACCACCTGTTCCTTTGATCCCATCCCCACCAACTTACTAAACACCATCTCTCCTACTGTCACCCCCCCCCCCCATCTGTCATATCCTCAACCTCTCTCTCTCTCCACTGCAACTGTCCCTGACACCTTCAAGCATGCTGTAGTCACACCACTTCTCAAAAAACCATCACTAGACCCTACCTGTCCTTCCAACTACCGCCCCATCTCCCTCCTACCCTTCTTCTCCAAGATACTTGAACGCGCCGTTCACAGCCGCTGCCTTGATTTTCTCTCCTCTCATGCCATCCTCGATCCACTTCAATCCGGTTTTCGCCCTCTACACTCGACAGAAATGGCACTCACTAAAGTCTATAATGACCTGTTCCTTGCCAAATCCAAAGGTCACTACTCCATCCTCATCCTCCTTGACCTGTCCGCCACTTTTGACACTGTCAATCATAATTTACTTCTTGCTGCACTATCCTCATTTGGGTTCCAGGGCTCTGTCCTGTCCTGGTTCTCCTCTTATCTCTCCCACTGTACCTTTAGAGTACATTCTCATGGATCTTCCTCCACCCCATCCCACTCTCTGTTGGAGTTCCTCAGGGATCGGTCCTTGGACCCCTTCTTTTTTCAATCTACACCTCTTCCCTGGGCTCGCTGATCTCATCTCATGGTTTCCAATACCATCTTTATGCTGATGATACCCAGCTTTACCTCTCCACACCAGACATCACTGCGAAAACCCAGGCCAAAGTATCGGCCTGCTTATCCGACATTGCTGCCTGGATGTCCAACCGCCACCTGAAACTGAACATGGCCAAGACTGAGCTCATTGTCTTTCCACCCAAACCAACTTCTCCTCTCCCTCCGCTCTCTATTTCAGTCGACAACACCCTCATTCTCCCCGTCTCATCTGCCCGCAACCTCGGAGTCATCTTCGACTCCTCCCTCTCCTTCTCTGCCCATATCCAGCAGATAGCTAAGACATGTCGCTTCTTTCTCTATAACATCAGCAAAATTCGCCCCTTCCTCTCCGAGCACACCACCCGAACTCTCATCCACTCTCTCATCACCTCTCACCTTGACTACTGCAACCTACTCCTCACTGGCCTCCCACTTAACCATCTATCCCCCCTTCAATCCATTCAGAACTCTGCTGCCCGTCTTATCTTCCGCCTAGACTGATATGCTCATATCACCCCTCTCCTCAAGTCACTTCACTGGCTTCCGATCAGGTACCGCATACAGTTCAAGCTTCTCCTACTAACCTACAAATGCACTCAATCTGCAGCCCCTCACTACCTCTCTACCCTCATCTCCCCTTACGCTCCTACCCGTATCCTCCGCTCACAGGACAAATCCCTCCTCTCAGTACCCTTCTCCACCACCGCCAACTCCAGGCTCTGCCCTTTCTGCCTTGCCTCACCCTATGCTTGGAATAAACTCCCTGAGCCCATACGCCAAGCTCCCTCCCTGCCCATCTTCAAATCCTTGCTCAAAGCCCACCTCTTCAATGTCGCTTTTGGCACCTAACCATTGTACCTCTATCCAGGAAATCTAGACTGCCCCCAATTTGATTGACTGCGCTTTTTTGTCCTTTAGATTGTAAGCTCCTTTGAGCAGGGACTGTCCTTCTTTGTTAGATTGTACAGCGCTGCGTAACCCTGGTAGCGCTTTAGAAATGTTAAATAGTAGTAGTAGAAGTAGTAGTAGTAGTAGTGGTTATCGGCCGAGGAGAGATGGGCGTCTTTAGCTGATAATCGAAACAAGAAGGGCATTTTTGACGAGAATTTGGTTCGATTTATTTGGACCCTTTTTTTTACAAGTCCAAGTCCCAAAAAAGTGCCCCAACTGACCAGATGACCACCAGAGGGAATCGGGGATCACCTCCCCTGACTCCCCCAGTGGTCACTAACCCCCTCCCACCAAAAAAACCCACTTTAAAAACTTTGTTTTCCAGCCTGTATGCCAGCCTCAAGTGCTATACCCACCTCCATGACAGCAGAATGTGTTCTATCCTCTGACAGCCTTTCCCTGGTTCTGATGTGGCTCTCAGGTGAGTGTGACGCCTTTTCTGTTATGCGCACTGCAGAGTCACATCAGCAATGCATTGTGGTGGGTGTAGGGTATTGGGCTCCATGATTCCACTAGCTTGTGTTAACTGCTCACGATGTTGGTGGTTGGTAGGCTCTACTCCCATGGTGCTTTTCCCCCTGCTTACTGGGTCAGAGTGTGCCCTGTTTTGTTTCCGGTAGTCCATGAGGTAGTGGCCATTTTTGTAACACAGTTTTAGATCCCTTTCATGTGTTAGCCACGTTACAGCACTTAGTTCTTCCCTTGAATGTTGCTGAAAGAGGGCATTGTACAGCATTCTGCCAGCTCTGACCTACTGCTAATCTCAGTACCAGGAAGACTCTTTGCCAGTGGGGCACAACCTGTGATCTGCAGTTAACTGTGAGTAAACGTGCTTATTCAAATAAAGGACTTTTACAAAGAGATTAGTCTTCAGGTGTCAACTGGTGTGCCAAGGTTCTACAGCAGCAACAAGTCCTAGAGGCCTGCGTGTATGCAGGTCCCTGGAGCACGTTTAGTGGGTACCGCAGTGCACATCAGGCAGTCGGACCCAGGCCCATCCCACCTACCTGTAACACTTGTGCTGGTAAATGGGAGGCCTCCAAAACCCACTGTACCCACATGTAGGTGCTCCATTCACCCCTAAGAGCTATGGTAGTGTTGTACATTTGTGGGTAGTGGGTTTTGGGGGGGGGTTGGGGGCTCAGCACCCATGGTAAGGGAGCTATGCATGTGGGAGCGTTTTCGGAAGTCCACCGCACTGACCTCTAGGGTGTCCAGTTGGTGTCCTGGCATGTCAGGGGGCGAATGTACTATGAATCCTGGCCCCTCCCACGACCAAATGGCTTGGATTAGGACGTTTCTGAGCTGGGCGTTTTTATTTTCCATTATCGCTAAAACAAACAAATGCCCAGCTCACAAACGACTAAATCCATGGCATTTTAATCCGTACAAACTGTATTTTCTAAACGAAAGATGGACGCCCATTTTTTTCAAAAATACGGTCTGTCTCACCCCTTCACATACTCGTTCTTGGACATAGACGCCCATGGAGATGGGCGTTCGCATTCGATTATGCCCCTCCACGGGATCCCAAAGACTGCAAATACCTCACTGCTATTGAATGTAAGTTCAAAACTAGGACTGACCAAGAAGTCTGTCCCCAGAAACAGGGGTAACTTGGTCACAACCTGAAGAAACACAGGATTCTCTACAGCTGGACTTTGTTGAATTCCATTGGAACTCTCTTTGCACTAAAGTGCGCTTATAGCTTTGATGTAATTCAGCTTTATGAATAGTGTCCGAGACAAAATAAACAAGATGTTGCTTTGTTTCATTCCTATAACACTTTTTCAGCTTTAGGTAAAAGCTAACTTTCTTGCTTCTGAAAGTGGCATTTCGCCTTAGAATTGACTGAATGGAACTCTACCTGACAACAGCAATAAACTGCTGCAAATCTTTCACTTTTAAAGCTAAGGTTTGTCTCAAAGGAACAATCTTTTCCTCCTTACAGATGTTCTACCAGCCATAAGACAGTGCTGATACAGATGTTTCTGCATTGCTCAAGATTTTGATTAACCTTTTATGAAGTATCTACTTATAAAATCAGGATTTGTTCATTCCCACATGCCTCATTAGTGGCTTGTCAGTTATATAGATGGCCTTTTTATACTTTTGGTCTGATGAAATCCCATACAAAAATGGTATGGGATTTGTGTTGCAAACCGTACGAGGAGAGACTTGCTGACCTGAACATGTATACCTTGGAGGAAAGGAGAAACAGGGGTGATATGATACAGACGTTCAAATATTTGAAAGGTATAAATCCGCAAACGAACCTTTTCCAGAGGCAGGAAGGCGGTAGAACTAGAGGTCATGAATTGAGGTTGAAGGGGGGCAGACTCAGGACTAATGTCAGGAAGTATTTTTTCACGGAGAGGGTGGTGGATATGTTGAATGCCCTCTCACGGGAGGTGGTGGAGATGAAAATGATAATGGAATTCAAACATGCATGGGATAAACACAAAGGAATCCTGTTTAGAATGAATGGTTCCGTGGAATCTTAGCGGAGATTGGGTGGTGGCACCAGTAATTGGAAACAAAACGGGAGCTGGGCAGACTTCTACGGTCTATGCCCTGATCGTGACTGAATAGATAGGGATGGGCTGGAGTGTAAATTTTAAGGGCTTCGATGTTAGCTTCAGAACTTAGTACAAGAACAGTACTGGGCAGACTTCTACGGTCTGTGCCCTGAGAAAGGCAAGGACAAATCAAACTCGGGTATACATATAAAGTATCACATACCATGTAAAATGAGTTTATCTTGTTCGGCAGACTAGATGAACCGTACAGGTCTTTATCTGTCATCATTTACTATGTTACTATGAATGGTTTTAGTGTTTAGTCAATGAGAAACCAAAATATCTGAGTTCCTCTGGCAAGGTTCTCTTGTTTTGTCTGCTTTTTGTAAGACTTCAAAGTGAAGTTGTAAATACTGTGACATTTGATATGCAAAATTGAAATGGCTACAGAATGATTCAGATCAGCAGTACACATAGAGCCCAGAAAAAACAGATGGTGTTAAGCATTGTATAAATACTGTGCTTTCTAGGCAAAATGTCTTTGCTTTAGTGGGAGAAGGGGGATCATGTTTCCTTAGATTTGTATATTTCAATTTACATCATCTACACGAATAAACAATGCAAAATGATACAAGTGCCCCCAAATTCTGTATAGGTCACTCAAAGATGGTGCACAATTTTGGGCAAGGATCTTAGATATGCACATAAAGTAATTGACTAAATTGGTGATAACAGTCAATAATTGCCCTTAAGAAGTGTTGATTGGCACTAATTACTGGTTTTGCACATATCTGCTGTGAACCCCTAGTTTATAACTTGCGCGGTTTAATTCATATGATGCACAACTCCAAAGGGGGCGTGACCAAGGGAGGGGCCTGGGCTGGTCATGGGAATTCCCAGGATTTAGGCACAGAGTAATAGAATACTTCCATTTCTGTGCCTAACAAGATGCAAGCATTTATACCAGCTTCTGACAGGTGTAAATGCTCACGTCTGAAGTTAGATACAAAAATAATTTAAGCTAGTATTCTATAAAGACAATTCTGCATAGAACTGCCTTTATAGAATTTGCACTTAGGGGTAAATTCTATATATGGTGCCGAAACAATTGGCGCCTAAAAAACGCTGTTCTACAAAACATTCTTAAAATTGACATTTATTTTATTTTTATTTGTTACATTTGTATCCCACATTTTCCCACCTATTTGTAGGCTCAATGTGGCTTACATAATACTGGAGAGGCCTTTGCAGGCTCCGGTGTGAACAAATACAGGGTGATGTTGTGGTAAGATCAAGTTCATGTGGCACAGCCACATTAGGGAATCGGAGAATGGAAGAGTTGTGTTATGTCCATTACGTGCTTTAGTTTGGTTGTGTTGCAGAGATCAGGCATTTAAGTTGGATTGGTAGGGTATCCCTTTTTAAACAGGTTGGTTTTTAGTGATTTCCGGAAGTTTAGGTGGCCATACGTCGGTTTCAAGGCTTTTGGTAATGCGTTCCACAGTTGTGTGCTTATGTAGGAAAAACTAGATGCGTAAGTTGTTTTGTATTTAAGTCCTTTGCAGCTTGGGTAGTGCAGATTTAGATAAGATCATGTTGATTCGGATGTATTTCTAATTGGTCATGGGCAGATAGTGGGTGTTCCAGCTTTATCCAGCTGGTGGATAACATGGGGTTAATGTGGGAGCACTTAGGGCTGAATTCAGTAAAAGGCGTTCAAAATTTGGCGCCAGAAAAAAAAAAATCAGTGCTAAACAGTCTTCTATAAAGGGCATTCTGGGATGAGTACGAAGGTTTACATCAACAGAAATTAGGTGTGAAGACATGGTTTGTAGAATAGCGCTTATGCCCGGGAATCGTGCCTAAACTAAAACGTGGTAGAAATACCCACATGTAAATTTAGGTGCAGATGCCTTTATTCTCTAACCATGTGCACAGCTTAAAGGAATGCACCTGATCCACCAATGACCCTCCCATTTCCACTCCCCTTATTTGACTCGCACCTAAAGTTCCATGCGTACATTTCAATTAAATCTAATTAGTGCCAAATAATTGCTTGTTAAAAAGCCAACTATCTGCACTAATTAGCTCAATATTTGATTACATTACGTGCACAAATTGGGTGTACAGTATGTGCAATTTTTAGCAACTTTTTTAGAACTAATAACTTTGGGTGTTATTTACTGAATCTACCCCATGGAGGTTAAATTTATAGCAGGACACCTAGGGGCCCTTTTACAGAGTAACAGTAAACCCAATATGGCTCCCTCTTTCGGGACTACTGCTGGCCCAACACAGCCACCGGTGGTAGTCCCGCCCCAAGCATGCGCCATTTCCGGAGGAAAAAGAAAACTCCCGGAAATGGCTTGCGCGGTGGTAACCCAGCGGTAATCGGGCATCACCGCACGTTGCCCAGTTACTGCCAGGTTAGCGCAGGAGCCCTTATCGCCACCTCAGTGGGTAGAGGTAAGGGCTCCCTATTGCATGGCCATGCAGTAACAGTTCTCGTACCGCATTGCAATGTGTGCTGAGGACCTTTTTACCTGCTGCAGTAATAAGGGCCCTAGCGCATGGGAAAAATGGTCCCCCCCCGCCAGTGCAGGGCCCTTTTTCCTGCAGTTTGGTAAAAGGGCCCCTAGATTGTGAGTCATAATGTGAGTGACTATTTTATTAGGGCAGAAGATAAGCCAGAGGTATCCAATAAACACTAGTGGGAACCATGCACTTCTAATCTATACAAGCAAATATAGAACCCACGCAAGTAATTCTAATATAAGTGGATCCTCAGACAGTGAGCTCAGCAAATCAATTTCTACTAGCTTAACACCCACTTCTTCATTGATCCATTTTCCATACAGGTTTATTTATTGCTTTTTTATCCAATTTTGATATTTAGAAAAAATTGTACTTAGCTTAATAAATAGATTCCAAGTGTGGGTAATCTCCCGACACGATCATGTTTCGATTGAACTGCGTCAAGGTAGAGGTACCTAAAAAGAAAATGAAATTGTAATGACCCAACACTCCTTAACATTTCAAAAAAACTTCTATACCATAAAAACTCATGCCTTATCACATTGTAAAGAGTCCTTTCAAGCAAACTGGTGTTCTTTCACTGCCATATTTATACAAATCAGCTGATCAGTTCCCAATGACATCACAATAGCATCATCCATTCAAGCTTTTCAATAGGACCATTAGGTGAGTCAAGAGTATAGATCCATCACAGCTCTTTATAGTTCAGATGACATTCAAAATTGCCTCCCTCCCACTAAGTCTGAACCGTATCTATAATTTGTCATTGAATGTCAGTACTTAAATGGGCTTTCTCCTTCGAATGAATGACGTGGTGCTGATTCTATACCTTTCACTATTCTGGATCTATGTTCACTCAGATGGACTTTCACCTGACGAGAGGTCCAACCCACATACATCAAATCACATGGACATTGTATGAGTTATATAGAGGCATATTTTCAAAGTACTTAGACTTACAAAATCATATGGAGGTGTATTTTCAAAGAACTTAGATTTACAAAGTTCAATAGGTTACTATCAGGCTTATTTTCCAAAGAGAAGGACGCCCATCTTTCGATACAAATTGGAAGATGGGCGTCCTTCTCACAGAGCTGTCCAAATCGGTATAATCGAAAGCTGGTTTTGGACGTCCCCAACTGCTTTCTGTCGCAGGGACCGGCAAAGTTCCCGGGGGCATGTCGGAGGCGTAGCGAAGGCAGGACTTGGGCGCGCCTAACACATGGACGTCTTTGACCCATAATGGAAATAAAAAGGGCGTCCCTGACGAGCACTTGGACGACTTTACCTGGTCCTGTTTTTCTTACGACCAAGGCACAAAAAGGTGCCCGAACTGACCAGATGACCACCGGAGAGAATCGGGGATGACCTCCCCCTACTCCCCCAGTGGTCACTAACCCCCTTCCACCCTCAAAAAAAATCTTTAAAAATATTTTGTGCCAGCCTCAAATGTCGTACTCAGGTCCATCACAACAGTATGCAGGTCCTTGGAGCAGTTTTAGTGGGTGCAGTGCACTTCAGGCAGGCGGACCCAGGCCCATCCCCCCTACCTGTTACACTTGTGGTGATAAATGTGAGCCCTCCAAAACCCACCAGAAACCCACTGTACCCACATCTAGGTGCCCCCTTCACCCGTAAGGGCTATGGTAGTGGTGTACAGTTGTGGGGAGTGGGTTTTGTGGGGGGCTCAGCACACAAGGTAAGGGAGCTATGTACCAGGGAGCAATTTATGAAGTCCACTGCAGTGCCCCCTAGGATGCCCGGTTGGTGTCCTGGCATGTCAGAGGGACCAGTGCACTACGAATGCTGGCTCCTCCCACCACAAAAGGGCTTGCATTTGGTCGTTTCTGAGATGGGTGTCCTTGGTTTCCATTATCGCCTAAAATCAGAAATGACCAAGTCTAGGAACGACCATCTCTTAGGACGACCTAAATGTTAAGATTTGGGCGTCCCCGACCGCATTATCGAAATGAAAGATGGACGTCCATCTTGTTTTGATAATATGGGTTTCCCCGCCCCTCCATCGGGACGTTTTGCGAGGACATTCTCAGCAAAACTTGGGCGTCCCTTTCGATTATGCCCCTCCACGGAACTTTTTAAGTCTAAGTGTGTTGAAAATGAGCCTCATAGTAACCTATGGAACTTTGTAAATCTGAGTGCTTTGAAAATGAGCCACATAACGTCTTAGGAGAATTTATACTATATTGGAGGAATTTAGAACCCAAGCGACCATTCTTAAAGAGAGGTTTTACTAGTGAGGCTTCCCTACTTCAGTAGTAAAGAAAGCTTATTTGAGAGCAAGATATGCTCAACGAGAGTTGCTTTTTCAATATCAAGTGAGGGAGCAAGGGGAAATTCTTGCCTTTGTTTTATCTTTTACCCATTTACCTGCAGCCATCACTCAGACAGTGTGCAAACACTAAACACTAGCATATGATGGACTTGTTTGGTATCTTTCCAGAATAACCTGGGTTTTTTTCCCCTTTCAAAGAGGTAGGATAGTTGGTGAATATATTACTAGGAGATGTAGAGGAGCCATGGTTGGGGAAATATTGGACTGACATTTCACTTGTGACCATTGTCAATGGTGCACAAGTTCTATGACTGGACCAAGTTGGATTCACCCAACAGGTAGAAGATATGATTCTAAGTTTGTTACAACTTGTGATTCTGTCTATGTTATCTATTTTATAAAATGCCTTTATGCTCTGATATATGTAGGCAGGACCTCTCATCAGGTGAAACTCTGACTGAATGAACATAAATCCAGAATAGTGAAGGGTATCCATTGGAAGGAGAAAGCCCATTTATGTACTGATGTTCAACAGCATGTTATAGATTGTAAAGTGGATCCTCTTTTCTCCTGGGTTGCAGCTCTTCCAAGAAAAAGCCAAATCAAAAAAAAACACACTCCGGTATGGCTCCCCTTTTCCTCAAAACAAATATAATGAAGCTTTTTATAGAATAGGCGGAACGTCCCTCCTTCTCTCAAGTGCTTCTCCAAAACAACAAATAATGCTACACCGGGCAGGCTTCAACCGCTGCTTTCTCTCCCGGTCCCCTGGAGAGTAGCAGGGAAAAGAAAAAAAAACCCCAGGCGCAATTCAGCCCTGGTTTCACAAAAAAAACAGTTCAATTTTAGCCAAGCTTCAAAAAAACACAGCTCAGTCCAGCTAGGCTTTCCGTGCCGTGAACATTGCGAATACCTTTTACATTACTGAGTAGATTAATTCATGTTACACAAATATTTCACATCAATACTATAAGGAAATACAATATTTATTTTTCAATATTGTAGTGACTTTAATTCACGCATACAGCTAGTTATTAAAATTCCCTATTGCTTGAGCATGCATTAACACAATTAACACATGTTACTTTACCATAGGTGTCATTTTGTCCTATGGGACCTAGTTGTTGGTAATGCACATTACAATAATACCGCTGCAAAGATTAGTAACTCAAACTGGAATCACATAAGTCTGGAGCTTAAATGGGTTATCAGGTCATCCTTAACTCAGTTTAAGGAATAAGGTTCCACAAAGCCAATTCTCTGCCATCCTAATTTAATTTTGACAACTGCTTTCCAGAGTTGTTTAGACTGCTTGTGCTGTCTGACATGTTACGACACACTGAGATGTGATTCCTAGTCATTACCAATAAACAGGTCATGCAGATGCCTGGTGTGAAAGATTCCGCTGACAATTCTCACTTGCATTTTACAGCGCAGAACAGCCTGATAAAATACAGTATTTATCTTCAATTGAAATAGCAGGTTTCTTCCATATGAAAATGCTGTAATTTGTTCTTGGCAATTACAGATGTATGTGTAGTGAGGAATCAGCAGGATTTGATTAATCATACTTACAAGCTGTTAGAGATTTTAAAAAAACAAAGAAAGTGGCTTCGACTTGATTTTAATGTAATTGCTACTTTTAGGGTTGGCATTACTTCAACCATTTGTTGAGAAGTGAAGAACTAATTTCTTTGAAGGAAGGAGGAAGATGGATAGCTGATAGTATCAATACTGAAGAAGCAGCTAATGACATTTAAACACAGCTTTATTTGGAGATCTGAAAAGAGATGAGAGAAAACACTTATTAAAATATTACAGAATGCATGGATTTCTTTCTGCACTGTGAAAATGTATATGTACTGTATTTTTGTAATAGGAGTGCTTCTTCTCATCAGACAAAAATTGAAATAATAGAGCACATCAGTAAGGGCACCGTTGGTCAGTGCCTTCCTAATATTATACCAATAGAGATGTGTGAGTGTAACTCACTTATGGAGATACAAGTAACCAAAGGCCTTATACACATAAACTTTCTTCCCAAGTGTCATTTTTAAACTGTAATGTTTTCACTAAAACACAGATGCTAATGAGAGGAAGCCCATTCTGTTTTCACTAGTAAATAATATGTTTTTGTACAAGGTGGTAAGTTATTCACTGGAATCTGCAGGACTTCCATAAGACATTTTCTGCTCATATCCTGAGGTGTTATATATGTAGAATAGGGAAAATTAAAAAAAAAACCTCAAATTTGCTGCTGTAGCCAGATTTTCTACAAGTTCTATCGTTCCCCTTGGATTAGTCAAACCTTTAAGCATAGTTGTTTGACACACTCAACTTTTAAAAGAAACTATCAGGGGTCCTTTTACAAAGGCGCGCTGAAAAATGGCTTGCGGTAGTATAGGCGCGGGTTTTGGGTGCGTGCAGAATCATTTTTCAGCACACCTGTAAAAAGCGTTCTTTTTTTTCCAAAAAATGGACGTGCGGAAAATCTAAATTGTCGCACATCCATTTTGGGTCTGAGATCTTACCGCCAGCCATAGACCTAGCAGTAAAGAATTTGGGCGGTAATGACCTACGTGCATCAGATGCCACTTGGCGCGCGCCTGCTACGTGCGCCAGAAAATACAAAATATTTTTCAGACGCACATAGCGGACACGCACCAAAAATGAAATTACCACAAAAGCCACGCGGTAGTTGGTTGGTAACTCCATTTTGGCGCATGTTGGGTACGCATAAGCACCTACGCGGCTTAGTAAAAGGGGCCCAAAGTACCTTAGGTAGCATGGATCCCCAAGGCCCGACTGCTGAAGATCTCCCCGAAGGTGCCCAGAAACGTCTGTGCACAGCTTGGCATTCGGCAGTTGCTTCCTCCATCGCTGCTGCCGGAACTCTGTGCATGTGTGAAAACTGAGCATGTGCAGTGTACAGGCATCGTGAACTCAGGAAGCAGCTGTCGACTGGATTTGGATTATTCAGCCGGTGCCAGTGTTTCTTTAACTACCAGCTGCCGCCAGCTAAAGAAGACCTAGATATTCAGCGCAGAGCCCTATATGGGCACTGACACTGAATACCCAGATTTTTGGCATATACAGAAAATTGTTTGGGATGTATTTTTAAAGTTGTGTCTTGTTAGACATTCGAAAAAAATACTTATACCTCAGAACCTTAGAATGGTTGTGCAAAGTTTTGTAACTCCATACTTTCATTACTGCAATGACTTGCTTCTGGGTATTACTAAATCTCAGTTGCATGCCTTGCAAGTAACTCAAAATGCAGTAGCCAGAGTTCAGTGGGGTATTGGGAGGTACGAACACATTACGCCGGTCTTGAAGTCACTACATTGGCTACTCATAGAGGCTAGGATTGTTTAAAATCCTATTGCTCGTGTTTAAAGCTATGAGGGGACAGTTTTCAACAAAACTGCAGGTATACCAACGTGCAAGAAATCCGAGATCAGCCCAACAGGAATATTTGGAAGTACCATCATTCAGGGGGATAAAGTTAAATGACTATAGAAAAACTATTTTTTATGTAGTTGGTCCAGGGACTGTGGAATGATCTACTTTTTGAGGATTAAAAAGATTCAATAGGTTGCAAAGTTTAAATGAGAATTGAAAATGCATCTTTTTACTATAGTATATGGCGCAGATGATAGTTTTAGCTGATTGATATTGGGAGTTTTACCACATGGAAAGCCTGCTTCTTAGGATTCAGATTGTTTTTGTGCTTGTATATGGTTATTTTTGTTGATTTTAGGTACATTTCAATTGTAAACCGCTGAGAACATTGGGATTATGCAGTACATTAATTTTTTAAATAAATAAATAAATAAAAATAAAGCCTGGAAGCTATTTGGGAACAGCCGATATTCAGTATTGTATGTGTACACAATCGGGCATAATTAGGACTGCTTTTTATACAGTCCTATATGCTCCATTATCTATGCAAACATGGCACTGAATATCACTGGTGTCTGCATAACCCCTAGCTTTATCTCAACTCCACCTGCGGATTATCCGAGCACTAAATGAAGAATGACAAGGAGGTCAAAGTGGCACTGTCTAGTTATGTCACTGAATATTGACTCCTAGGCTGGCCACCCACGATTTAGGGGCCCTTTTAATAAGCTGTGTACGCACGTCCAATGCATGTCAGTTTTTAACTACCACCCGGCTACTGCGAGGCACGGGCAGTATTTTCATTTTTTATGCGTGTCCACTAGGCGCGCTGGAAAATGTCCGGCGCATGGCGCTAACTGGGCAGTAATCAGCATTGTATGCGCATAGACCATTACCGCCTGGTCAACATGTGAGACTTTACTGCTAGGTCAATGGGTGGCGGTAAGGTCTCAGGCCCAAAATGGACACACGCCAATTTTTATTTTGCTGCACATTCATTTTCGGCCAAAAAAAGGCCTTTTTTACAGGTGCACTGAAAAATGAACCTGCGTGCGTCCAATACATGTGTCTACACCAGCGCAGGCCATTTTTTGGCGCATCTTAGTTAAAGGACCCCTTAAATGGTTAGGAGCTTCTCCTGCCAGTTAAATCACTTTGAATTTCAATGTCAGCATAGGTAAACTGAAGGCAAGAGATAACATTTGGATAGCAACATTTATCTTTAGGAGGTTTTAAAATTCCCTATTTACACTTTCCCTTTAAGATTGGAGAAAGTGTGTTCACATGGGGATACCTAAAATATGTATTGTGGTATTAAAAAGTAACATTTTTTGTGGACACCTTATTGAACAGATTGAAGACTGTTACATTTAAATGGAATGCATTCCTTCATGGGTAATAATCTTACTAAATATTTAAACTTGTTGAGTTTCTTTTGCAAAACTGTTCATCCTGAAGTGTGTTTATGCCATATTGGCAGGTTGACTGGGCATCTGACTGGGGTAGAATAAAGCTCTGATAAAAACAGTGTCTGCAACTTTAATGTACTGCAGTCTGCCCTCAACTATGCTTCCCTTCATAGCACTTTATAGATATCTGACAAATTATTCACAATACAAAAAAGTCTTTTCCCTGCAGGTTTGGCAAAAAAAAAAAAGGCAATCAAAAGTTACCCAAGCGAGTACCTCTCTCTTTCTTACAGTCTCCCTCTCTCTCTGTTTTTGTATTTTTCTCTCAGGTTTAATGAGTAAGTGCATACAATAACAAAAATCCCTTCCTATAGTTACAGCTTAACGTTAAAACAGAGTCAGTAGGAACTGGGATCCTCAATATTTGCTCTGGCCTCTGTGTGTCAGGTTTTAATCTTTGAAGCTGCAGCCTGAGGTCTGGCTTCCCAGCTTCGGAACATTAGGCTTGTGCCTTTATTTTGAGGCCCATGTACTAAATAATGCTTAGGGATGTAGTTATCAGCGTGGGCTACCGTTAAGACTTTTTATTTTACCGCTTAGTTGTGCTATTTTTACAAGTTTGTGTATTGTATTATTACTATCTATACTAATACTAATTGTATTGTACTTTTTGCTAATATTTATTGTTAGCCACATTGAGCCCAAACTTGTTTGGAATAATGCGGGATATAAATGTCATAAATAAATAAATAATTTTTTATGCAACAAGACCTAGTTACTGATAACCCATCATAACAGTAAAATAACACATCTATCGGTAGTTCACATGGATAACTTGTCTCCTTAGTGGGCATTCTAAGACCATTTAGTACACATTATAAATAGTCCTCTCCCCTCTATTCAGCCAGTTCTAGTGAACATTTTGCTGCTCACCTCCACTGTTCTTCCCAAATATTTAATGCCAGTCCCTGTCTGGGCTTCAGCATTGAATATCCTTTTTTTTTTTGAGCCAGCTAAAACATAGCTGACTAACAGGGGCAAGGTCGTCCAAATCGGCATAATGGAAAGCTGAATTTTTGACACCCTCGACTGCTTTCCGTCGCGGGGATGACCAAAGTTCATGGGGATGTGTCAGCAGGGTAGCGAAGGCGGGACTGGGGCGTGATTAGGAGATGGTCATCTCAGCCGATAATAGAAAAAAGAAGGGCGTCCCTGATGAGCACACGGCCGGCTTTACTTGGTCCATTCTTTTTATGACCAAGGCTCAAAAATTTGCCCGAACTGACCAGATGACCACCGGAGGGAATCGGGGATGACCTCCCCTTACTCCCCCAGTGGTCACTAACCCCCTCCCACCATAAAAAACAAGTTTAAAAATACTTTTTTGCCAGCCTGAAATGCCAAATGCCATACAATCGCAGCAGTATGCAGGTCCCTGGAGCAGTTGTAGTGGGTGCAGTGTACTTCAGACAGGCGGACCTGGGGGGGGGGGTTTGGGGGGCTTCAGCACCCAAGGTAAGGGAGCTATGCACCTGGGGGCAATTTGTGAAGTCCACTGCAGTACCCCCTAGGGTGCCCGGTTGGTGTCCTGGCATGTGAGGGGGACCAGTGCACTACAAATGCTGGTTCCTCCCACGAGCAAAGGGGTTGGATTTGGACGTTTTTAAGATAGAAGTATTTGGTTTCCATTATCGCCGAAAACCGAGAACGACCATCTCTAAGGTTGACCTAATTGTCAAGATTTGGGCGTCCCTGACCGTATTATCGAAACGAAAGATGGACGTCCATCTTGTTTCGATAATACGCGTTACCCCGCCCCTTCGCAGCACCGTCCTTAGAGTTGGGCGCCCTTAGAGATGGTCGTCCCCGTTCGAAAATGCCCCTCCACGTCACCTACTCTACTTTCTCAGCTCTTGCGTTATTCCTCTCCCACTGCTTTCTGGTCTTTCAGTCAAAAGCGACCAAAATGATTAAGAGGATGGAATTCATCTCGTATGAGGAAAGGCTTAAGACGTTAGTGCTTTTCAGCTTGGGGGGGCATATGATAGAGGTCAAAAAATCCTGAGTGGTGTGGAATGGGTAAATGTGACTCAATTGTTTATTCTTTCAAAAAGTACTTATGGGCACACTCAATGAAGTTACATAATAATACTTTTAAAACAAATAGGAGGAAATATTGTTTCACTCAGGGAGTCTTTTAAAAAGGCACAGCAACATTTTTAGCGTATGCTAAAATTGTTAGCGCACCTTTGTAAAAAGCCCACTCAAAGAATAGTTAAGCTCTGGAACTTGTTACCAGAGGATGTGGTAACAGCAGTTAGCGTATCTGAGTTTAAAAAAGGTTTGGACAAGTTTCTGGAGGAAAAGTCCATATTCTGCAATTGAGACAGACATGGGGAAGCCACTGCTTGTCCCTGAGTTTGGTAGCATGGAATCTTGCTACTTGTGACCTGGATTGGCCACTGCAGGAAGCAGGACACTGGGCTAGACAGACCATCCATCTGCCCCAGTATGGCTATTCTTATGGTCTTATGTTGGTGCCTCTTTGTCCCTGTTCTTATGCCTTACCACTGTTAGTGCTCTTTGCTAATCTTTCGGTGACATGGTATGTTTGTGCCACTTTTGCCCCCTGTTTACTAAGCCGCGCTAGCAGCTGGCAGTATTCTAATGCCAGCATTGCCGCATGGCAGCCCCTATCGCAGCTTAGTAAGCAGGGAGGTTGATGTCTTGGTGTTATGCTGCCTTTGTGACAGATAACTGCCTGCAAATTTGATTTTCAAAATAGGTGAATAACCTCACTGTTAGATAGTAAAATTGTTTTGCACTTTTTACTTTATTGAATGTGAATGACCCACTAATTTGGACTCCAAAAAAAAACTGAACCAAAATGTTTGCTATTCACATTCCTAATACCCAGTGTATTAAACATACATTCAATTTGGGGAAGAAAAAAAAAACATGTATCCCTTCCTTTGGCTAAAAAAAAAAAAAAAATACCACCCACTTCTGTTGAAATATTTATCTCGGCATTTAACAACATGTTCAATAAAGGCTAAAAGCTTGAAAGGGTGCAACCACAGTTTAAGCACTGATCCCAGCAGAGAACTTTTAATGTTCTGTTCATATTTTTATTCCTAATATTTTTTTTAAGAATCTGTTTAAAAACTGTGTTTCTGTTTGTCAAAATGCAGTATTTTTAGTAAACAATTTTTCTTAATAAAACTGGAAAAAGTGCCCTATTTTCAAATATTCTTGTGTTATACTTCTCAGGGGAAGGTTTTATGTTTGCCCATTCTTCCCACTTATCTCTAAATTGATGCTAACAAGATCTCAGGTAAATTGGAGTATCAACATAAATATTGTTTTCCTTTCATGACATAAACTGCAGAAACATAACCTACATCTACATGGCTGGATTTAGTTATCTGGGATCCAAATGGTGGAATTCAATACCCAAGCTCACAAGAAACATTACAAACTATCTTCTGTTCAGAAAATAACTGAAGACCTACATTTTCAAGAAATTCTATGGCTAACTATACATGATTCCGATATCTCCACACCACTTGTAACTGTATTACATCACTGTAACTTTGCCTAACTGCAAAATTGTAAGCCACTTTGAACCAAAACTTGTTTTTGGATAATAGTAGGATACAAGAATGAATGAATGAATAAAGGTACCAAAACATTATCTGGTCGATATTCAAAACAATTTAACTGGTCAGAAAAGACCACTGACTGGTTAATTTCCTTGTTTGGGGCTATCCACTAATTTTCAGTGGTATTTAACCAGTTATTGTTGCTGAAAATTAGTGGTTAGCGCCTACGTGAATGCCAGCTATTTTGGGGTCATTCCAGGGGCAGATTCGGCATTTGGCTAGTCAAGTGATGTTATTCAGCACTTAGCTGGCCAAGGTAACCACATAAAACACAGTCCTATCTTTATGCAGCAACCCATGGCAGGTTAAGTTCTGAATATGGACTTAACTGACCATGGGGCTCATTTTCAAAGCACTTAGACTTACAAAGTTCCATAGGTTATTATGGACTCATTTTCAAAAGAGAAAAAAGTGGCACAAAGCTGCATTTGGAAGTGTTTCTCACAAAAACGTCCAAATTAGTATTTTCAAAACCAACTTTTAGAGATTTTCTTTGAAGTCCATCAGAAGTGTGCTCAAATCACAATGGGGCATGTCAGAGGCGTGTTAAGGGTGGGGCCTGGATGTTTCTCCAAGAAAACAGGAGGAGCCTCCATGGAGAATCAAAGCAAAACAGCGAAAGTAGAGGCTGACAAATGAGCAAACCAGTAGGGAGATAATATCAAGAAACAGTTTATTCAAAATATTCATATCAAGGACCCAACACGGTCCATGTTTCGACACCAAAGTGCCTGCCTCAGGGGTCACAAACAACTTTCTCTGAGAAGAAGCTGATTGGCTTGAATAAATCCTTTATGTGTACATGTGGTTATAAAAACAAGTTAATCCACAGAGAGAACAAAGAAACAGCCAACCGATCAGCAAGCAACACCTTCTGATAGGAAATCTGTTGGCTGTTTGTTCTCTCTGTGGATTAACTTGTTTTTATAACCATGTGCATACATAAAGGATTTATTCAAGCCAATCAGCTTCTTCTCAGAGAAAGTTATTTGTGACCCCTGAGGCAGGCACTTTGGTGTCGAAACATGGACCGTGTTGGGTCCTTGATATGAATATTTTGAATAAACTGTTTCTTGATATTATCTCCCTATTGGTTTGCACATTTGTCAGCCTCTACTTTCGCTGTTTTGCTTTGTCTGGATGTTTCTAACACTTGAATCTTTTTCAGCTATAATGGAACAAAAGAAAACCGTCCAATACTACAACTAGACATTTTGAGCTTGACCTTTTTTTTTTATAACGAATTAGGTAAAAAAAAAAAAGGTGCCCTAAATGGCCAGATGACCACTGGAGGGAATCAGAGATGACCTCTCCTTACTCCCCCAATGGTCACTGACCACCTCCCACCCCTCAAAAATGCAATTAAAAACATTACTTACTAGTCTTTATGCCAGCCTCAGATGTTATACTCGGGTCCATTAGAGCAGCATGCAGGTCCGTGGAGTAGTCTAGTGGTGGGTGCAGTGCACAGCAGACAGGTGGATCCAGGCGTATACCTCCCCTTCATGTCCCACTTGTGGTGGAAACCGTGAGCCCTCCAAAACTCACCAGAAACCCACTGTACCCACATATAGGTGCTCCCTTCACCCATAAATGTTATTGTAGTGGTGTACAGTTGGAGTAGTGGGTTTTGGGGCGCTCAGCAGACAAGATAAGGAAGCAGCAGTGAGATGTGTACCTGGGAGCATTTATTTAAAGTCCACTGAAGTGCCCCACTAGGGTACCCCATTGCTTTCCTGGGATGTCTGTGTGACCAGTATACCAAGAATGCTGGCTCCTCCTACACCCCAATGGCTTGATTTTGTGCGATTTTCACTTGGATGGGTTTTTTTTTTTTTTTCAAAAATGGACCAAAAAGATAAACATACAAAGCACAAAAACATCTAGCAAATAACATTAAAAAAATATAGTCATTTTTCTGTTTTGAAAATGGTTATATTCCCCACTTGAATTTTGTACATTTTTAGCAAAACATCCAAAGTTGGACTTAGACGTCCCTCCATGTAAGTGCTTTGAAAATACGCTTCCATGTGTTAACTGGTACTGCATAAACCGGATATTGAATGCTGAAGCCCAGACATGGCCAAACATTGAATATCCTAGAATAGCGCCAGCAGAAGTCAGCAAAATGCTCACTGCCAATGGCTGATTATTTACCCCTATAAATATTTTCCATATATCCACTCAAGGGCTTGGCAATTCTTATTGGATCTGAGAGGGTACATTTCACAATAATAAATGAGCTAAGAGAGCACTGAACTCCATCCCTTACTGCTCTGTTCACGTTATTGCTTGGAACAGGAAAGGTTTCAAGCACTGGGGGGGGGGGGGGGGGCGGTCCGCCCCGGGTGCACGCAACTGGGGGGGGGGGTGGCGCGCGCACCTGTCTGTCGTTCGTTCCATGCTCCCTCTGCCCCGGAACAGGTTAATTCCTGTTCCAGGGCAGAGGGAGCATGGAACGAACGACGGACAGGCGCGTTCGGCACCCCCCCCAGTGGCATGCACCCGGGCGGGGGGTTCTTTCGCGGGGGGGTGTCCTTTCGCCGGGGAGGGGGATCGCGCTGCATCTGGGGGGGAGCTGCACCCGGGGGGCGGGGCACATCGGCGATCCGCCCCAGGTGTCAGCCCCCCTAGGAACGCTACTGGTTTCAAGAAATTGGACAAGAACAGACATAGTTTTACTCTACACTAGCTTCCCATTAAAGACCTTATTATTTACAAAATCTGCACGTTGACTCACAAGATAATCTATGGGGAAGCCCCTGCCTATATGCTAGATTTGATTCATCTACCTTCTAGAAATGCATCAGTGACTGCTTGATCCTTCCTCAACTTACACTTTCCAAGTTGCAAGAATGTTAAATATAAATTACTTTTCGCATCAACTGTCTCATACGTCAGCCCGAAATCTTGGAATGATCTACCACGGCAGCTGAAGGAGATAGATGACCACCAGCTCTTCAAGTCATCCTTAAAGACATGTTTATTCAATAATGCTTATCCCATTGTCAATACTAAATCCTAGCCTTCCTCACATCAGCCGTGCCAACCAGTCCCCCGACTGCACCTACCTCGACATGCACCCCTGTCTTAACCACATGCTGTTACCCCTTCCTTTGGCTTCCTTGTATCTGTACCCTCCCTGAATTGTAACCATTTGTAATAGTGTAAGCCACATTGAGCCCACTCTTGTGGGCTAATGTGGGGTATAAATGTACTAAAAATAAATAAATAGTACTGCTCTATGTAGGAACAAAAAGATGAAATATGAAGCACATACTCCTTATTCGGCAGCTTCATCTTGAGTGGTAGTACTGCAAGATCATTATTAGGGTCAGAGGCACCATTTTGATCCTCAGCACCAACAAGACAGGAGCATATAGGTATCACTGCTGCTCCCCCTCCGCCCACACTGCCCAGGAGGTAAGTGCTGGTAAGTGCTGGAGGTTCATCAGAGTCATTCAGGGAACATCAGATGAACAATTCAAGGAGGGATGGGATGTTCTTTTTTTGCTGAAATGGCCCCTTAGTGCAGGCAATTTTTTATTAAATCTAGGAGCCAGCCCAAAAACATATGAGTCAGCAGTCAAGACCTCTCTCGGTTCTTCTTCCCCACCCCTCCAATATTATCCGCAGCTGAGATGACACCAGAATCAGATATACTTTTGTGTGGTGAGTTCTATTGGGAGTTCTCCTTTCTACTCATTGTTGGGGGAGAAGATGCAGAATATAGGTTTAGGATTTAACACTGATGATCTAATGTGCAGTGTCAGTATTTTTATATGTGAGTTCCCATAGGGGTTAAAATGTAATCTGTGAAATCATGGTCCTAGTACTGCTGTGGTTGATAGTTGGTTAATTTTATTTTAGTTTTTTTAAAATTTTGTCTAATATTATATTTATTTCATTTTTATTTTGGTTGATAGCAGTATGAATGTTATATATGTTTTAGTATGGATTTGTGAACCATATTGATTGTTTTTATTAACAAGTAGATAGTATATAAGAATTTAAATAAATAAAATAAAATAGTCTGGTCAATGGTCTGACTGGTGTTCTGAGTGAGGGGCAAAATGCACAAAGCAAGATATAAATATAGATGTTAAGTGTCTGCATCAGCAGCCATCAGCGAGGACCTGCGCTACACCTGCATTGTATGAGGAGCCAATCTCGCTATGGTCCAAGAGCTCACATCCCTCTTATCGTGACTCTGACAAGACTGAAACCATATATACACCAATTAAAAAAAAATTCTTACTATACCATCACAGCAAATCTGGGCTTAGCACATGGGAAAGTCCTGCGTTAGCATGTGCTAATTCCAGATTTTACTGTGGCTTAGTAAAAGGGCCCCTTAGTGATCTGCATATTTAAAAGAAAGTATCTTTAATTATTTTTGTCATTTTGTCATAGTAACTTTTTTCTTTTGTTTTATATGTTAAATTGTGGCTTAAATAGTGTTAGGTACTGTCATGTTCCCTGTTTACGCAAGGTATGGGCATCTGAGGATATGGCGGCCATCTTGGATTTGGGCATCTTCAGGATAGGGCGGCCATCTCAGAGGTGGGCACCTTAGGATGGGGCGGCCATCTTGGAGCTGGACAGCCTCAGGAAGGAAGCCCATATTTGGACTTGAGGGCGTCTCTGGTGGGGGCTTGAGGGTGTCTCTGGTGGGGGCAGCCATCTTGAAGACAGCTGTACATGTTTGGGCTTAATTCCTATCCTATTTAAAGCCCTGCCTCCAGTCCTTCCATGCTTCAGCTTCTATTCAGTTTCCTGGGTAGTTGCAGTGCTTCTGGTTTTGCTACTATTTGCCTGCCTGGTATTGAACTCTGCTTGATTCTGGACTTGCTACTGTTTGCTGCCTGGTATTGACCTCTGCCTGATCCTGGACTTGCTACTGTTTGCTGCCTGGTATTGACCTCTGCCTGATTCTGGATTTGCTACTATTTGCTGCCCGGTATTGACCCCTGCCTGATTCTGGACTTGCTACTGTTTGCTGCCTGGTATTGATCTTTGCCTGTTCCTGGATCTGCTACTGCTTGCTGCCTGGCATGGACCACTGTTTGCTCCTGGTCCTGCTTTTGCCCATTGCTTGGCCGTGCCCTGTGGACTTTGTTCTGGACTCAGTTCTCTCTGCTGTTTGCTTCCCGCACCTGGGGGCTTAACCCCTGGGGAACAGAGGGGGGCACAGGGGGAACTCTGGGTTGGCCGACAGCCCAGTGAGGAATCCTCTTCCATCGGGCACAAGGGCTCACATTTCCACTGGGCGAGCCTGACAGGTACCATTTTTGTATACATGATCAGAAACATTTAAGGTAGAGGTGCCAACTTCTAAAAAACATATATGTAGGAACATTTAGTAAACCTGAATAAAGATCAGAATTCCATCAAAATGGGTTCAACAAACTTTTATGAAGCTAATTTTTTTCAAAAAATGTTTTGTAATTTTAAAGAAAATTGCATTTGCCCTGCTGGAATCGTTAGCATGGCTTTGTAAAAGGAGCCTTAAATCTGCTAGCAAATTCTGATTAATTTCCCCTGTGAGATCTAGAGAAAATCTGAAAGTTCTATTAAAATTCACCAAAACCAAAATGTGCCTGGTACAGGTTCATCCTTGAATTGTTCTAACATCTCAAATTGCTGGCAACTAATATCACTTTCTGGATTCCAGGCTTCCTGAATATAACCCCATTTTCATAAGGTACTTTTCTGTGAATATCTCATACTTGTTTCGACACAACTTTGTTCTGAGCTATTGAATGTAATTTAAACTGAAATATTACTAGTGAAAAAGCATTATTGTCTTTAATTACAGAGGAAAAAAATTGCCTAATGATGCAGCTGAAGGATAGGTGGAGAATATTAAACCTTCGTTGTACCTGTGACTGTTGTAGACACAGAAGCATAGTTAATTAATTTTTCAAGTGAAGTTTGAGGTTGACGATCTCATATACCTGGAACATTCTGCATACTTCATTAACTAACATTTATAACCTGAGATAATCACAGATCAGTCCTTCGCTGGAATACTGTAAATCATTTTCTCTTATCCCTTGTAGAATATTGAAACATCTGGCAATGGGCAGGAAAACAAATTAAGAGAGGCTTCTTAAGATGCAACACTCACTCTTATATTACTGTAAATCAGATTAATCGAAACAGTATTTTAAGTTGTACAAGATTATTGAAGGCTTCTTTCAGGAAACTGCTTGTGGATTCCACCTACAAGTAGTTTCTCATTTTTTTTAAAGGAAATCTAGAAGGTTTTAATAATACACAAGAAGCAAACCTTTTTCAGTGGAAAGAAAGTTCTAGAACTGGGGGTCACAATATGAAGCTCCAAGGGGGAAGAATCGGGAACAACATCAGAACATAGATTTTCATGGAAAGGTGAATGCCTGGAATTTTTTCTGGGGGAGGGAGTGGAGACTAAACTGTTAATGGAATTCAAAAAAGTGTGGGGCAGACACAGAGGATCCTAGTGATAAGAGGATGGAAATAGCTAGAATAATTTGCACTGAGGAGCAGTTACAGCACAATTCAAGAAAGTATTGGAGGTAACCTGCATTAATGTCCACTTTCCATTTCATTTGTTTAAAGCCCCCCTTCCCACCCTTTCCAAGCATTGGAGGGGAGCACTTTAAAGTAGCAGAGGCTGTGGATTGTTTTCCCCCTTCTCCTTTGCCATGATATCAAGGAGTGGTGAAAGAACAGGAGCAAGGTTCATAAGGGGATGAAACCCTTGCTGGCCAATTTTTATCTGGAGAAATAAGCATGGATTGGAGGAGGGAACAGAAAACTTTGTTGAGTTCAGAGAGTCAGCAAATGGCTGCTTGGGCAGTTAGCCACCCCGTTCCTCCTGTGGCAATGGGATGGCAGTGCTGTGGTGGGGAGCTGTTGTCACAGCTTTAGTAGGAGTTAAGGGCAGGGCCGGTCTTAACAAGTGGGGGGCCCTGTGCAGACCAATTTGACGGGGGCCCATCCTAGCCCCTCCCCACCCTAGCTCCACCCCATTGATAAGATTCCATGAACAGCGATTCTCCTTTGCCTTGCCCAGCCCTGCCCTCCCATCCCATCCATGTTCAGCGATTCTCCTCTCCCCTGCCCTCTTCTCCTTCCTGCCGCCCTGCCTACTGAGTTACGAGGTTATGCACATAAAATGGTGGGACTGGGAATGGTGGAGAGAGGAAAGGGGTGGAGGGGGAAGGAGGAAAATAAGGGAAAAGGGAAAAGGTGAAGAGGGAAATGAGGGAAAAGAGGATGAGGGAAAGGGGGGGAAGGGTAAGTAAACAAGTGTAATGATAATAAATATTAAAAAACCAGCATTCTCTGAGTAAAAAACATACATGACCACCAACCAAGCAACTCTTTACTCTCCTCCGGTCCGTCTCAACTCAGGCTGGAACTCTGCCGTGCGGGCCACCCTTGAGGAAGGAAGTTACATCGCATTGCAGGGGTGGGCAGGCCGCGCGCCGCATCACACTAGTGGAGGCAGAGGAGAGGAGAGACACACTCACAGTAGACCAGGTCACGGTGGGTGGGCCAGGCAGGTATCAGGAGGACAAGGAGCAACTACTGCAACCATTCACAGCCGGGGTCAGCGGTCAGGTGAGGTAAATAGGAAAGGGAATGATTCACAAAGTACTTAGTACCCCACTGCAGCTAGGTTGTCACCAAATGGCAAATGTATCAAGTTGGTTATGAGGTATTAAGAGTCTCTATAAGTGGGAATGAATTGGGAAATGAGGAAAGTTTATAGTTGCAGTGCTTCATATTTTTTGAGCATGTTGTTGAGATGGTCAGTAAAGCTGGATCCTTGATTATTGTTTGTGTGCTTTGTAATGGGGGGGTGGGGGGACGTGTAGCATGGTGCGAATACTTACAAAAAATGAATTAGTTGATAGTGATCTTGATTTAAATTTGAGTAAAGCAGAAAGCATTGATCATATGTCATGCTGATTTTAAAGTTTCCTCACGAATTAACATTAATAGTTTGTTCTAATCGTTCTCACATTAAAATGTGAGAACTTCACTTCTTTGTCTTTCTACCCTTGTTTTTTTCCTCTTTCGTTACTATTTTGTCATTGCAGATTTGTATCCGCCATATTTTGTACCATCCTGATACTAAATTGTTTTCAATCTTTATCTGCAAAGTGCATTTGAAAATTCATGGCTAGGGCAATAATGCATTAAACAGCTGCCGCTAAGGGCTAGATTTGGTAAATGGCGCATTAAAAAAAAATCAGTGCTGAAAAACCCCCACTTCAGCGATATTCTATAAGCCGTGCCTAAAGTTCAGCGCGGTTTATAGAATAACACTTAAGCATTATTGTCACATGTAAATTTAGGCACCACCATTTGAACCAATGAAAATGTGGTGCAAATGCCCATGCCTCAATTTATAGGCAGAGCAGCTTTATTTTTTAATCACGCATGCAGCTCAAAACCACACCCCCATTCCACCCCAAAATGCCTATGACCATCCCCTTTCTGCACCCTCTTTTTCAGGCCGCAATTAAATTTAAGGCGTGAATCTTGCACCTAACTTTATGCAGGTAACACCCAATTAAATCTAATCAGTGCCAATTATTGGCACTAATTGGCTCATTATTCAATTAAATTGTGCGCTTAAATCGGAACCATGCCTAAATTTGCATGCACAATTTTGGGTAACCTTTATAGAATCGGGGGTAAATGTATAAGTTCTTTTGAATATTGACCTGAATAGTTGAGAGTTCAGATTGGACAGAGATTTGGTATAGCAGACCTTCCATAATTTATAATTTTGGGCATTTTTCTTGAGGCTTTTGGGTGTTTATGATGGGGGAAAAAAACCCTTATGAGTTAGACAGTTCAAGAAACAACATGATCTTTGTATCCAGCTAGTTTGGAGCCTCTTTTCATGTGCAAAGAGCAAGGCACTGTGGGAAAACTGATACAAATGTGTCAACAAAACCCATCCAATTTACTCTGTCATTGAATGAATATCATGGTCGTAGCCATGCCCTCCCACATCCCGACTCACCTTGGTGTCGGGGCGATGTCCTGAGGTCTCCAACTGCTCCCCCGGCACTAAGGCCCAATCATACTGTTGTTTCTTGGTTGTCTTCCTCCCTTGCCTGCCATCACCAGTGCTACTAGGCACACGCAATGCACAGTCATTCTTTAAAGGGCCAGGGGCAGCAATATCCATTAGCTCCCCTGATGAGGTTGGGTGTAGGGGCCCTTATAGGATGCTTCCTCTTTGCCTTTGGAATTGGTCATCTAGAACTTCTAGCAGCTAGTTGCAGCGCCACCCTCTGCTTCAATTCCAGCTTCCTCCAACTTCCAACCTCAGTATGTCTCCAGTTCCAGCTCATTTCAGCCTCCAGTTTCAGCAGGTCTCCAGTTTCAGCTTCCTACAACTTCCAGCTTCAGTAGGTCTCCAGTTCCAGCTCCTTCCAGCCTCCAATTTCAGAGGTCTTCAGTTTCAGCTTCAGCTTCCTACAACTTCCAGCTTCAGTATGTCTCCAGTTCCAGCTTCTTCCAGCCTCCAATTTCAGCAGGTTTTCAGTTCCAGCTTCCTCCAATTCCAGCTTGATTACGTCTCCAGTTCCAGCTCCTTCCAGCCTCCAGCTTCAGCAGTTCTTCAGTTCAAGCTTCCCCCAGCTTCCAGCTTCAGTCAGTGTTCAGTTCCAGTTATTTCCAGCCTCCAGCTCCTATATGCTTCCTAGTCTCCAGTTTCAGCTCCCTCTTGTCTCCAGCTTCGGTACGCCTTCCAGGCTTCACTCCCACTCCCTTCAGTCTCTAGTACCAGCATGTCTCAGTTCCAGTCCATCCTAGGTGGAGCATGGCTCGCATGCCAACAATCATAGCCTGCCTGACCTCTGGATTGGGTGGGCGGCACAAATCTGACTGCAGGCCAAGGGCTCACCAACCCTTCAGCATGCCAATGAACTGTACAGAAGTAAATAAAGCTTGGCTTTATCAACACCATATTGCTGTCCATCATCTGTGATGAAACTTCCAGAGGTTTGAAGAGGGGAAGGTTGTCAATGTGTATAGCTGTTAGTCTATGGTAGCAAAAACATCTCTTGTCTTTGAAAGCAGATGCCTAAATAAATCTGTTAGACTGTAAGATGCCATCAGCTTCTAGGCATGGGCACCAGAATATGTTCATTTCATGCTGTTTCCTGTGTCATTTCCAGGAATGTTCATTTTGATGGTTTTCATTGGCCAGTTTTTTCATCTCAGGAACAAAATCAATAACTGTGGCCTCTTTTGAAAGAGGGCACACTATTTGGAAAAAGGGCACACTCCTTTCCTGATAACGTGTGCATGCACAGTGTTCACACATGAGCAATGGTTTAGCAAGAGTGTATCCTTTTTATCAAATAGTGTGTCTTCTTTCAAAAGAGTATGCACTATTTTCGTCAACTGAAAAATGTTTTTTTCTGCTCATTTTCAGGTGTTAACGATGTTCAACCATATGGGATCAGGGGCGTAGCCAGCCCTCTGATTTGAGGGGGGGCTGAAGTTTGGACTGGGGGGACAGTGCATTCTTCCCCCACCCCTGCATTAAAAATACTACCTTTGCTGGCGGGGATGCTGAAGCCCTGCCAGCCAAAGAAATTTGTTGCTAAGCCACTCCCCTCCTCCTCATGGCACTGCAGTATAGAGTAAGCCAGTGGACTGCCTTCAGCCTCTGACACAGGGACTCCTCGTGCATGCTCAGTTCTTGCATGAACTGAGCATGCATGTGGAATCCCAGCATTGGCAACTGAAACTTGCTCCTTATTGCAGCAGCATAAAGAGGAAGGGAGTGGTGTGACAGCAATTTTCTTTACTGCCAGGCATTTATCTGATGCTACAGGTGTGAAGAGGGTCTGAGCTAGAGAGCTGCATGGGAACGGGATTCGCGGGAATCCCATGGAACCCGCGGGATTCCCGCGGGGACGGAGGCAGTTCCTGCGGGGTTCCCGTGGGGATGGAAGCGGTTCTGCGGTCTTCTCGTAGAAGTGTAAGCTGCACCTCCACCAGCCTCTCATCTACCGAATACCAATTTCTTTGAGTGCTGTCTTCTCCTCCTCTTCCTTTTCCTTGCTTTAACAGCACAAATGTGGAAAGTCTTCCATTAAGGAGGTGGTAGAGTCACAAATGATGACGGAATTCAAAAAGGCGTGGGATGAACACAGAGGATCTCTAATTAGAAAATGGAAGTTATATAAAACCTAACCTTAAATGGCTGCATGTGTGTGGATGTGTCAAGTGATGCTTAGATGGCGACTCTGGCTGTGTTGAACTAGGGCTGATACCTGACAGACTTGTATGGTCTGTGGCTCATACATGGCAATCTGGTTTAGGATGGGCTGGAAAGGGCTTAGACAGCAACTTCAGTGGCTGGAACATGAGGACAGTGCTGGACAGACTTTTACGGTCTGTGTCCCACAAATGAGAAGACGAATAGACTGGAGTGAGCTTCAACGGCAACTCCAGTAGTTGGAACATAAGGATAGGGCCAGATAGACTTCTGTGGTCTTTGTTCCAGAAACACGAAAGAAAGACCATAATCAAGTATATAATATCACACTCGTTGATTTAATGATGAATTGATCATGAGTGTGACTATTGGCAGAGTGGATGGACTGTTCAGGTCTATTTGCTGTCACTTACTATGTTACTATTAATCCTCTTTGCTACCAGGCTGGTGCACAGACCTCAGCTCTGACACAGGCACGAGAATCAGATGTCACCTGACCTACTGGCACGTGCATGTGGCGACCTCTCAGCACACAGTGCAAGTGAATCGGAGACAAGTCTTACATGTGTGCACCAGAGTGTTCCAACTTCCGTTCCTTCCTTGCCTACAGTGCTGTGGCTCAAATCCAGAGAGAGAATGAGGGAGCTGACTGGAATTTTCTTTTATGTACCATTAAATTCTTACGGGGATGGGTGGGGATCGGTTGGGATGGGTTAAACTTTTGCGGGGATGGGTGGGGATGGGTAAGATTCCAGTGGGGACGGGCGGGGATGGGTAAGATTTCTGTCCCCCTGCAACTCTCAAGTAGGAGGGGGGGAGCAGATTGCCAAGACTCCCCCTGTGCCTGTGCCACTGCATGGGATTTCCCATGTCATTGCAAATAATAGCCCAATATAAATGAAGGTTGAAGTTCAACAATTTTTCAGAAGAATGACACTTCATTATGACTATGTTCATAGAAAACTATATTTTTAGCTTAATGCTAGGATTATAAAAACAGAAGGAAAAGCCTCAGAAGCTCAAACAGCACTTTTAAAACACTGCTCATACTGCAATCAATCATCAACATAAATACCTTCTGTATTTTTAATTTCAATCTTCAAAACTATTCAAACAGAATTCTTCATAATCAAAATTGAAAATGTAACTTCCGTGTTCAAAACGGGTGTGTGCATTCTCTCGTAAGTCAGTCTGATGGTAACCAGCGTTTCACAGTGAATTCACTGCTGCATCAGGGAAACCAGGCACATAATCAAAAAGTAAAACACATTAAAACAATTTTCACTAATAAATAAACCAAACATTTTTATTTAATCAATATACTCACACCACACCGCATTGTTCCTGTTTCAGTGAATGCATAAAAATGGCGGCCTGGCGTTTTCTTATCTATGTGTATACTTAACTTCAGCCAATCAGATGTTACCTGTACTGTGATTGGTTCCTATCCCTCAGTCACATTCGTGCAGGTTGACAGCTCATTATAGTCTTAATCTACCTCTGCTCATTAGTCAAAAGTAATAAAACCAATCTGTGGATGAATTTAAATCTGGTCGCGTGGTATTCAATTTATAAATCCATACCTGTTCTCTCTGCTGCAATTGTCTTTGTCTATCACTGCCCCTTTAGCTTGCTGGTATGTGATCAATCGCAAAACAGCATAAATTGAAAAAGGAATGATTATGGATCAAACAATGCTGTACCAGTGGTGCCTCTCATTTCTGCTACTTAAGTGCACTGCAATGTTCAGTCATGTGTGTCCTTAATTTTCTCGTTGTTTGTCCAATGTATAATTTGGGTCACAGACACTTAATGCAATATACAACAAAATCTGATTCACAGGTAGTATTATATTTCAATTCACAGTTCTTACCATCTAGTGGATTAGTAAATATAGACAATGATGATCTGATGTTTTTGACGTATTAGAACAAGGGGCATGTCCTAATATTTCATGACTAGTTTTGTTTCCAAACAGTGGAGCTCAAATATTCCTTTAGGTTACTACCACAATGGTAGGCTAATCTTAGTGAAGTATTATTCTTGTAAAAGATTGCCAATAACAGCCCATCCCTACCACCTTCCATATCTATGATGTATAGAAAGGGAAAGGTGAGGTTCAAGGCTCACTCACTGGCATTGACTTCAAGTGCCTTTGCAAAGTTTGTGGCCTAAACAAAGAACAGGATATTTTCTACAGCTGGATAAGATTCTGCTATGATATATTTATACAATGCTGCCCTAGAAATTGGAAAGTACCAGTCAACATTACAAGAGAATACAGAATATTAAAACATTTTGGAAAACTTACAAAAACTAATGAGGTGACAATCATAACTGCCCACAATAGAATATACCCCACTCGAGCCATGGAGCTCTCCTCACCCCTCCCCCCCCCCCCCAGTGGTGCTCTCATTTTTGTGAAAGAAAGGTAGCTCTAAGGTATAAATGTGTAATTGTACTTGCATATTTTATAAAATGCATAGATACATCACAACTTCACCCATGCAATACACATAAAAATATTAATACATAATAAATTGATAATAAAGTCAGTCCTCTCCACTGGTCAACATAAGAAGGGACTAAGGGAGTAATTTTATAAAGGTTTTTCAGTGTGTAAAAGATGTTTTATTAAATTAGCAGAAAAGATCTGTTATTAAATTAGTCCATTGTGTAGGTGACAAGACATTGTAGGGCAAATTCTACTACTACTACTACTAATTATTATTTCTATAGCACTACTAGACATACGCAGTGCTGTACACCTTATGATTTCCTTGTGGAAATCAAAGAGGATTCTTTAAAGTACGCTTTAATTTAGGAGCAGGTTGTAGAATATGCCAAATGTTGCTCTGCATGACTTAATGTAGTTGTGGTCAATTATCCAGCTCATTTTCGAAAGCGATCGCCGGCCATCTTCCGACACAAATCGGGAGATGGCCGGCGATCTCCTGAACCCAGCGAAATCGGTATAATCGAAAGCCGATTTTGGCCGGGTTCAGTTGCTTTCCGTCGCGGAGCCGGCAAAACATCAAGGGGGCGTGTCGGTAGGGTAGTGAAGGCAGGATGGGGGCGTGCTCACAAGATGGCCGGCTTCGCCTGATAATGGAAAAAAAAGCCAGGCTTGATGAGCATTTTGCCTTTTTTTTCACGACCAAGCTTCAAAAAGGAGCCCCAACTGACCAAATGACCACTGGAGGGAATCGGGGATCACCTCCCCTTACTCCCCCAGTGGTCACCAACCCCCTCCCACACAAAAAGAAACTTTTTTGCCAGCCTCTATGCCAGTCTCAAATGTCATACCCAGCTCCATGACAGCAGTATGCAAGTCCCTGGAGCAGCTTTTAGTGGGTGCAGTGCAGTGCACTTCAGACAGGTGGACCCAGGCCCATCCCCCCCTACCTGTTCCACTTGTGGTGGTAAATGGGAGCCCTCCAAAACCCACTGTACCCACATGTAGGTGCCCCCCTTCACCCCTTAGGGCTATGGTAATGGTGTAGAGTTGTGGGGAGTGGGTTTTGGGGGGGATTTAGGTGAGCTATGCACCTGGGAGCTATTTTTATTTTTTTTAATTTTTAGAAGTGCCCCCTAGGGTGCCCGGTTGGTGAGGGGGGCCAGTGCACTATAAATGCTGGCTCCTCACACAACCAAATGCCTTGGATTTCGCCGGGTTTGAGATCGCCGACATTATTTTCCATTATGGCCGAAAACCGATGCCGGCCATCTCAAACCTGGCGAACTCTGACATTTCGACGGGCCCAACCGTATTAGCGAAGAAAAAGATGGCCGGCCATCTTTTTTGAAAATACGGTTGTCTCCGCCCACTTACGGCACCAGAGATGGCCAGCGCCGTTCGATTATGCCCCTCTATGCCAACTAAAATCTGGTGTAAATCCCAACGCTTAAATTAGGCACAGAGCAGGTGTATTCTATAACAATGTGCATAGATTTTAGAAACACCCACCACCCGCCCATTCCACACCCATAACCAGGCTGACCTTTCAACTGTGCGACGTAGAATTTATGCGCACCACGTTAAACAATATGCTTAGCAAGTTGTGCAGGTAAATCTTAATTAATGCCAGTTAGTGCTGATAATTGCTTGTTGACATCCACTTAACAGTGCTGATTAGCTAGTTAAACAATAAAGTTATGTGCATTATAGAATATGCTTTGATTTCTGTGTGGAAATTAAGGCACCATGTAAAGAATCTCAGGGTATATGCAGGTAGTTTCTCTGTCCCTTGATGGCTCACAATCTAAATTTTTATACCCAGGGCAATGGAGGGTTAAGTGACTTGCCCAACGTCACAAGGAGTTGTGGTAGGAATTGAAGCCAGGTTGCCAGGCTCAAACCCCATAGCACTAACTACTAGGCCACTCATCCACTCCAATAAATAAGCACCAAAATTTAGATGCTAGGTTGATGCAGGCTGAGTGCGAATTCTACAATGGAATTTTCATGCAAAATTGCTATTATAAAATACTAGCTTAAGTCTGCATCTGTATGCTTAATGTCAGGCGTGAGCAATTACACCAGCTCAAAGGCTGGTGTAAGTGGTCGTCCCTAACTGCCTGACCCAGCCATGCCCCTCCCATGTCCATGCCCCCTTTGAAGTCCTGTGCTCTGGGTTTTGAAATCTCAACTTATAGAATAACAACTAAGGGCAGTTATGCATGTAAATGCTAATTAGAGCTATTAACATCAGTTATAGCCAATAATTGGCTGTTAACGCCAATTAATAGCCGATGATCTAATTAAGTTGTGCATAGAACTGTTTTTATTCTATAAATTACGCATGAAACTTTGCATGCTGAATGTAGTTAGGTGCCCATCTTTATAGAAATAGAGGGTGTGTATTTTTATATGTGACATGTTTAAACTTTCCTGAAGTGTAGTTTTGCTCAGCAGGGGCAGGTTTGTGACATACACAGGAGTGGCCCAAGACAGTTTGCTGTCTGAGGTTTGGAATGAGCCACCGCTATTGCTGCTGCCCCCCCTGAGGTGAGAAATGAGTCACTGCCATCCCGCCCCCCCCCCCCCAAGGTGAGGAAAGAGCTGTTGCCACTACCACTACCATCCCCCACCATGGTCTGCCATCTCCCCCTTCCTCCCTTCCTCAGTCACCTTCCACCAATTTACCTTTTCTTTCTCATTTTTACAAAGGCGGCAGCGATTCCCAGAGGCTACCCTGCTGCCAATCTCAGCCCCTTTGCTCTACTGCAGCCCGCCTCTCTGATGTAACTTTCTGTTTCCTTGGAGCTGGGCCGCAATAGACAGAAGGGCAGCTTAAGGGAATCACTGCCACCGCCTTTGGAAAAATTAGAAAGAAAAGATAAATTGGTGGAAAGGGGTTGGGGAAATAAGGGTGTGAGGTGATGCCACCTTTAGAAGAGTGCCACCTGAGGCCTGCACCTCAGGTGGCCTAATGGTAGGGCCATCCTTAGAGATACACCCATATTTTTTAAAATATTCAAGTACGTGCTTAGAATACACACACGCATTTGCACCTGATGGATGGAGCAGGGACACTGTGGAAAGACAATGTTTTCATATTTGGTTCTGCTTCTACCCCATGTATCTTACTTTCTCCATCCCACAAAAGAGCACATTCTAGAAAACACTAAGAATACCTTCAGATGTCTGTCTGGGGGGAATCAAGATAGTATCATAGCAGTAAGATGGGTCTGCTGAGCTCTCTCTTTCCTCAAGTATTTTTTTTCTTATTGGGCTGCTCTTTCCAGCTCATTGTTATGCCAAAAAGAAAAGGGGGATGTTGGGCACCCACCTAGACTGTACAGCCTACCTTACTCTGGGCAGTCTCAAACCAGCATTCTTGCAGGCTAATGCTCCAGGCGTTTCGGCTGTTCTGGGTATGAGGAGAGCCCAGAACCCAAGGGTGAAGTCTTGCTGAACCCTGTTGCTCAGCAGCTCTACCAACCCAGAGACAAATGACATCTGCTCAGCCCCAGTTTGGTTCAGGATCTCCGATGTGACAATTACCAGAAGGTGGGAGTGGTTGCCGACAGTTCAACTTAGCATTGCAATAGCAGTGGTAGTGCCTGAATAGTGCCGATGGGAGGCATGGAGGAAGCAGTAGATATGGGTTCTACATGTTGCATAGCCCCGCTGGTTAGACCTCTGGGGATAACCCTCCAGGCAATATGGAATGCCCTAGAAACACCATATAAAGTTTTCTCTACTTTAACACCAACCACTTAGGGCAATATAAATAGTTTGCAAAATTTGGAAAAGAAAATAGATGACTGTGATAAAAGAGTTAGTGATTTAATCAATCTCAATCAGTACTATTACAAGATAAGATGATCTTACATTGGAAGGCTGAAGATTTTGAAAATTATATCAGATCATTTAATTTAAGGATCTTGAACTTTCCACAAACATTAACTGTTTCCTAAGGATTTGTTTTATAGATTTCTGAAAGAGTCTCTGCAATATTCAACAGAGGCTCTACTACAATTACAAAAGATCTATTTCTTACCATCTTCCATGACTAAACAGTCTCTAGAATCTATGTAACCTAGTGGTTCTCAGCCAATGGCAGACTTTTCATCAGATAGCCTTGATGTGACTCATATACTGGAAAGTTCTATGGATGAAGTTACTGCTACAGCAACTCTTCTTATCTCATTTGTATTCCTACAAGACAAGGAAGCTGTTCTTCATTTGTTTTTTCATCAGTTTCCTTGTGAATGTCTTGGTGTGAAAATATCAATATTTTCTGATGTTTCCAAATCAACCCAATCTGGAAGAAAAAAGCTTTTGTCATGCTGGCAGAATTTGACATTGGAGCTAAATTTAATTTGCGATGCCAATATAAATGTTTTAGTTTTTTAGAATCATTCCTATGTTTTTTATTAACTTTCCCAACTTCATTTCTTTCTGGAGAATAAGGGTCTACTTGAGGACATTCCATGGTTTTGCTTTTAGGTTTAAAGCTGTTCTTTTGTAATTAGTATTAGCATGACTGCTTTTCTGTTTGTTTTTTTTCAATTAATCTCTTTCTTTAATCCAGCTTCCTCTGTTTTTCCCCCTTTTGATTCTCCCCCAGTGTGGGCTAATAGCAAGACATCTTTATTTTCTTAGGGGGCTTTTACTAAGCCGCGGTAGAGTTTCTAGCTCACGGTAGAAATCAGCTGGCAGTAAACGCCAAGACACCCATTATATTCCTATAGACATCTCGGCATTTACCACCAGCTGATTTCTACCGCAAGCTAAGAATGCTACCACGGCGGCACCCCGACATAATAGACCATGACAAAAAAAACCAACAAAACAGACTAAAACCAAAACAGACCATGACAAAAAAAAACTCCCAAAGAAAACCCCAAGACATAATAGACTCTACACAAAACAGGGCAGGGAAACCTCCTTAATCAAACTGGATTATCTTGTCAAGCAGATTTATGATTCTCACTAGATACCAAGTGTGGATAGTGAAGTCAAGCCTAGGCAGGTGCCAAGACTTTCAAGTGACAAGCCGTGGACTTTCTCAGTAAATCTATTTCATCAGGCCCTTTTGTCAGGAGTCTATTTTGTCAGGGACTTTTATGTCGGGAACTTTTTTTGTTTGGAACTTTTTTGTCTGGTTTCTTTTGACCAGTTTCTTTTGACAGGGTGCCTACCTCAGCTTAGTAAAAAAAACTTAATTTCTTTTTGACCTGATAAGTAAGATTTAATGCATCATTTCCTTTTCAATGAGTCTTTTTGAGGTAAATATTTTTTTTTAAAATAGGGGGGGAAAATACCTTCAAATTCTTCTTGAAAAGGGGAAAGCAGAAAAGTTGTTCCTCTTATATGCCAGAGAATTAGGAAGAACCAGCCAAGAGACTCTGCAAAGGCCTTGGGACAATTAGGAAGCAACAATCCAACATCCACAAAGATCCATGCATCTGAAATCAACACTTATACATAAAATCTGTTACAGTGCCATAAATATCAGAGCCATTTTATATACCCTAACATCCCAAAATGTTATGTTCAATGTTTTGGCACTTATATTTATAAATAGCAGCACTTCACATGTAAATAGCAATTTCATAAACATTTATGTTGTAGATGCTGCTTATACATTTATAAGCACTAAGTTAAAGTGCCTTTTAAGGCCCTTATGTTGAGCCTAATTTATAAAGATGAGTAGGTGTAAGTGGCAGGTACATTGTAAATGCTTTGCACCACTATTTGTCAAGTATGTGCATAAATTATAGTATTTTATAATCTTTTTTTAAATATTTTTTTTATTTTAGAAATTAAGCCACAAACTCAAGTAGCCACTTGCTACAGAAGTGTTGTGTGAAAGAGGAAGTCCATGAAAAAAAATGACTCCTTTCTTCCCACTTTAGACCATGAGCATTAGGGGGGGTTGGTTACACTAAGTGGAGTTAACATAAAAAGTAAATGAGATAATTAGTGAGATAAGTTTCTGGCCATTACTTCATCTTTAAGCTAGACTTTATGTGGGAGCTGGTAAATCAGGCACTTTCATGCTATTTAAAAAGCAGGACAACTGATCTGGAAAAAGGAATAGATATTAAGCACCCTGATAATTAAACAGTTACAAGGGTAACAAAGGAAAAAAAAACTTGCTCCAAGCTCCAAAGTTTCTTGGTGCAAAGATAAAAACAATTTGTCTTTCTTGTGTTGGCCGAGCAACATCTGGATATATCCAAATTCTGTGTGCCAAATTTCCTAAACTATAATTGCATTAGCATATTTAAATCTTGCGCAAAGACAACACTAACAAGGTAGCCCATCCGTGAATCTCTTCGACAAATGTTTCCAGTATATCAGAGATATTCAGATTATCAGATCTTCCTTGTATTAGACCATTTTGGACAGGTTAAAAGTAAACTTTAATAAAAGGAGACAACATCGAAGATAAGCCCACCTTATGAAAATTCAGTACACACAAATTAAGACGTCTTGCAGGATTTTCCATTTGCTCAATTTTCCTCTGAATAGCCTTTTTATCTTTAATTAATGCTCTAGGACCTTTTTCTCAACAGAAGAGATCTTACTCTGATGTTTTTTGCCAAGATTATAATGCGTCTGAGACAATACACCAATATTCTGAACCTGGGAGTCAATGTGAGAAGAACATTTCATAATAGCAGAGCCTAGTTTAACTAGCATCACCCATATAGAATATAACAAAATTTCAAAAGTAGGCGTAGAGGTCAAATTACTTAGCTTCAGTGTCTCTCCCCATTACATATCCTTCAGTCAAAGCCAAGGATCTGTTTTCTCATGCCAGTCGCTGTTGAACATTCCCCATCTCCAGTTCTGCTTGGTGAACAGCTTCACACAGAGCCATTGGGATTGTAGCTGTTATTTCCTCCACTGAAGCATTTCTCACTGTGTCTGCTCCAAAAGACACCGAAAGAAAGACTGCTTCTGGGATACTTGGCTTAGGATGGGGAAAGGGATACCTCACCTCCATGAGGCTGTGGTTCTCCACCCATGGATGTGGCTGCAGAAAGACACTCATGCCAGAAAGACACTATCCAGCTTATTTTCGAAAGAGAAAGACGCCCATATTTCGACCCAAATCAGGAGATGGGCGTCTTTCTCCCGTGGGCGAACAAATCGGTATAATCGAAAGCCGATTTTGGTTGTCTTCAACTGCACTCCATCGCAGGAATGAACAAAGTGGACGGGGACTTGTCAGAGGCGTGGTGAAGGTGGGACTGGGGCGTGGTTATCGGCCGAGGAGAGATGGGCGTCTTTAGCTGATAATTGAAACAAGAAGGGCGTTTTTGATGAGAATTTGGTCCGCTTTATTTGGACCCTTTTTTTTCAGGTCCAAGTCCCAAAAAAGTGCCCCAACTGACCAGATGACCACCGGAGGGAATCGGGGATCACCTTCCTATACTCCTCCAGTGGTCAGTAACCCCCTCCCACCAAAAAAAACCCACTTTACAAACTGTATGCCAGCCTCAAAAGCCGAACCCACCTCCATGACAGCAGAATGTGTTCTATCCTCTGACAGCCTTTTCCTGGTTCTGATGTGGCTCTCGGGTGAGTTTGACACCTTTTCTGTTATGCGCACTGCAGAGTCACATCAGCAATGCATTGTGGTGGGTGTAGGGTATTGGGCTCCATGATTCCACTAGCTTGTGGCAAATGCTCACGATGTTGGTAGTTGGTAGGCTCTACTCCCATGGTGCTTTTCCCTCTGCTTACTGGGTCAGAGTGTGCCCTGTTTTGTTTCCGGTAGTCCATGAGGTAGTGGCCATTTTTGTAAGCCAGTTTTAGATCCCTTTCATGTGTTAGCCACGTTACAGAACTTAGTTCTTCCCTTGAATGTTGCTGAAAGAGGCATTGTACAGCATTCTGCCAGCTCTGACCTACTGCTAATCTCAGTACCAGGGAGACTCTTTATCGGTGGGGCACAACCTCTGATCTGTAGTTAACTGTGAGTAAACATGCTTATTCCAATAAAGGACATTTTCGGAGACATTAGTCTTCAGGTGTCAACTGGTGTGCCAAGGTTCTACAGCAGCAACAAGTCCTAGAGGCCTGCGAGTATGCAGGTCCCTGGAGCACTTTTAGTGGGTACCGCAGTGCACTTCAGGCAGGCGGACCCAGGCCCATCCCCCCTACCTGTAACACTTGTGCTGGTAAATGGGAGGCCTCCAAAACCCACTGTACCCACATGTAGGTACCTCCTTCACCCCTAAGAGCTATGGTAGTGTTGTACATTTGTGGGTAGTGGGTTTTGTGGGAGGGGGTTGGGGGCTCAGCACCCGTGGTAAGGGAGCTATGCATGTGGGAGCTGTTTCTGAAGTCCACCGCACTGACCTCTAGGGTGTCCAGTTGGTGTCCTGGCATGTCAGGGGGGCCAGTGTACTACGAATCCTGGCCCCTCCCACGACCAAATGGCTCAGATTGGGACATTTTTGAGCTGTCTGGTTTTAGTTTCCATTATTGCTAAAAAAAAAAAAAACCACCCAGCTCAGAAACAAACAAATCCATAGCATTTGGTCCGTACAAACGTATTTTCGAAACAAAAAAAAGACGTCCATTTTTTTTCGAAAATACGGTCTGTCCCTCCTCTTTACGTACCCGTTTTCGGACATAGACGCCCATGGAGATAGGCGTTCGCGTTCGATTATGCCCCTCCACGTATAGCTGGTAACATGGAGCTGGGAGCTCACCGGCACTGGGTTCACCACAGAAGTCATCCAAGCCTTATCTCTTCTTTCCGGAACCATAAGGGAAAAGTTCACAGAGGTAAAAGAGAGCATTCTTAGCACAACTTCAGCATCCCACCACCATCTTAACTCCACTTGTATAGTATGTCTTAACTCCACTTGTATAGTATGTCATAATCTATGTACATACTTGTGTGCTCTGTCCAAACTTCATCCCTATGCACATTCACCAGCAATGTACTTTTCCATTAGTCATTATTCTATAAGAGAGCAATTACAGGCCTATGTGGCCATATCTGTGTGCAAATGACTTAAATACCCCAAAATGACTGCACACGTTACTGCTTCAAGCATGTGCTCCCTTATAGAAATATCCTCACAGAGGCTTCTAAAAAATGTTCTGAATAAGAAAACAAACTTTGCTAGGGATATGCATTCATTTTAAACAACATGAGAAATGTTTCATGTTGTTGTCAGATGAAAAGGAGCAGAAATATACAGAACTTTGCATTTTTTCACTTGCCATCACAAGTAGGCGCTCTTTCGAAAAAGAATGCATTCTTTTGAAAGAGAGTGCACTCTGCTTACAGAGTATGCAGTATTTGCAAAGAGTGTGCAATATTTCAGAAAGAGAGTGTGCTCTTTCCGAAAGAGTGGACCTTCTTAACAACATTGCTCCTGTATAAAAAAATGCCCAAGAAATCCAACACAATGTGATACAAAATAAAAATGTTCTGGCTTCACACTTCTAAATTTTGCCCTTGGTGAGGTGGACTAAATAATCTGTGAGATCAGTAAGCATTAGGGAACTCTTTTTGGGAGTTTGCAGACAAAGTTAGTGCTAACTTCAGACTAAAATATGGTTGGCCACCTATCACAAGGTAAATGCAGGTTACCACAATATTTGAGATGCAGAAGGCCTCAAGAAAACTGTAGGCACATGAAAGGAAAGGTCAAGGCAAGGCTAGTGCAAGAACCTAACATTACCCATTCACTCAGGTGTCCATGTCTCATGCAGAGCACCCGGTACTTGCCACACTGCATATCAAAGCTTTAAGGGAGCAATTCTATAACTAAGCAGCACAAATTTGGCACCTGAGCATTAATTCAATGGCAGCATCTGGGCATCCAGATTACACTGTAGAATACTAGCATAGGTCAACATCTATACACCTCCATTTAAAGGTGTGTCTACTTACGCCGTGGCAATAGCAGACAAAAATGGTCATGTGTAAATATCACATTTTAGCGCATAACTTACAGTATTCTGTAAGTTAGGTGTATAAATGTTAGACTTACCCATGATCCACCCATGGGCTCCTCTGTGAACACCCCTTTGCATTTTTGCATTAAGCGAGTTCCTGATAAAGTTATAGAATACTAGTACTTATGCATATAATTGTAACAGACAGGTTGTGGGTTAATATTCTATAATTTATGTGTGCACCTGATATTTAAATGTAGATGCCAAGTTATAGAATGAGGGGGTAAGTTTAAATGTGTACCTTGGCTGTCTTGGCTTGGTATGGCTTCTGACGCTTCAGCCTTAGAGTACCTTGGAGGCACTGCAGTACCTTGGACTGTGGCAGAGCTTCTAGTACATACCATATTGCCTTTTTAGGACATTCAGAGGCTAGCTGTGCCTCCAGGACAGGGTTAGGACTCCCCACTCTGTTATGCTTTCTTGTCCAGACAATCACATTAGTTGCCTCTAGCCTGTAGAAGGCTCCTGTGTTGCCCACTCCGTAGCCTGTCTTGGAGCTGCCAAGTTAACCAGTTCCAGGAGGAAAACTTTGGGGGCAGTCTTAATTTTGAACTATCTTAGAACTGTGTGTATTAGTATGTGTAAATACATCTAGATAGTTACATTTTTAGATTAATTATTTGCCTTTCCAAATCTGTGTTCAATGTGAGTTACATGGAGGTACACAAGTTATTTCGCCACCCCATTAAACATTTTTTAAAAAACCCTCTTATTTATTAAAGAAACTAAAGCCTTCAATAATTTACTGCAAGAAACACATTTGCCTTGTACCAAAACTTTTCTTAAAGGCTGTAATTGGATTGCTGCTTCATAGGACTCTCAATCAGACAGCAGAAATAATGGAGTCTCTGTTTTATTTAACAAAGATTTGCAAACACAAATATTAGACCAGGAGGCATATCCTTGTGATAGGTGGTTAGTTTCGAAAGTTTCTATACAAAGGGGTCATTTTACTAAGGTGAACTGAAAAATGGCCTGTACTGGAGCAGACACGTGTATTGGACGCACCCACGTCCATTTTTCAGTACACCTGCAAAAAAGGCCTTTATAATGAGCCAATGTTGTTGGTTTAACATATATGCTCCTACAGCAGATACTTCTAAATTTTTCCTATCACTTTGTCAGAAACTACAAACTTTTAATTTGCCACTAGGGGGTCCTTTTACTAAGGTGCGCTGAAAAATGGCCTGCAGTAGTGTAGACGCGTGTTTTGGGCACGCAAAGAATTATTTTTTAGTGTACCTACAAAAAAATGCCTTTTTTTAACGAAAATGGACATGCGGCAAAATGAAAATTGCTGAGCGTCCATTTTGGGTCTGAGACCTTACCGCAAGCCATTGACCTAGTGGTAAGATCTCACACGGTAACCGGCCGGTAATGATCTACATGCATCAAATGCCACTTGACGCGCATTGCTGCTTTGCACCAGAAAATAAAAATATATTTTTCAGACGCACGTAGCAGATGCGCGCCAAAATTGAAATTACCGCAAGGGCCACGCGGTAACCGGGCGGTAAGTCCAGTTTGGCGCAGTTTGGGCACATGTAGGCACCTATGCGGCTTGGTAAAAGGGCCCCTAGATTTGTATTTAGACAGACATTCTGAAACTAAACTGATACCAGCCAAATCATCCACAACGTCGCAATCTCCTATTTCTCAATTCCATTAATAGATCCTTGGAGATTACAGTAGAGAATACACTTTCTTTTCTTCTCATAATAGTTTTTCTAGACTATTTCTTAATTTCTCCATCATTACTGGATGCTGTGCATCATACGATCATATCCCCTATAGTTATTTCGGATCACACTCCGTTTCCATTACTTTAAGTTGGAAGGCTACTCCTCCTGTGAAATCCCCTTTGTGGCACCTTCCTTGTTCTCTTCTACATGACGGAAAGTTAGCTCTCCTATCCAACATTTTACCTTAGATTTTTTTAAATTAAATACTTCTACAGACAGTAATCTGATGATGACTTGGGAGGCTTATAAAGCCACTCTCAGAGGAGAATTAATATCTTTGAATGCTCATAAATCTATAGAAACTAATGCTCAAATTTTTCATCTGGAGAAGCAAATAAAAGATAGTGAGAGTGATTATCTAAGTACATCTAATTACCTTTCACTTCGTAAACTGTATCAATCTAAGTTGGAACTGAACAAACTCCTTAGTGTTAAAGCAGGCCAGGAAACTTTTGAATGCAATTCCAGGCATTATTCTGAAAGTAACAAAAGCAGTAGAATTCTGGCCAATTATTTGAAACAGAGGAGAGCAAAGGTTCAAATCCCAGTTATTAAAATGTCAAATAATAAAAACTCTTCTTCTTTGAAGGATGTTGCACACTGATTTCATACCTTTTATACTCAATTGTATCAGTCAGAAACTATTAATGTTAATAGCAACATTGATAAATTTGCATCCTCGTTCAGGGCCCTAAATGGTCGATATCTGATCAAAACATTCTCAAGAGGGATATTGTAGAAAAAGAGATTCCTGATGCTATTAAGGAGACCTAGTCTGGTAAAACTCCTGGGCCCAATGGCATACCAATAGAATTTTATACAGTGGTGGAAATAAGTATTTGATCCCTTGCTGATTTTGTAAGTTTGCCCACTGACAAAGACATGAGCAGCCCATAATTGAAGGGTAGGTTATTGGTAACAGTGAGAGATAGCACATCACAAATTAAATCCGGAAAATCACATTGTGGAAAGTATATGAATTTATTTGCATTCTGCAGAGGGAAATAAGTATTTAATCCCTCTGGCAAACAAGACCTAATACTTGGTGGCAAAACCCTTGTTGGCAAGCACAGCGGTCAGACGTCTTCTGTAGTTGATGATGAGGTTTGCACACATGTCAGGAGGAATTTTGGTCCACTCCTCTTTGCAGATCATCTCTAAATCATTAAGAGTTCTGGGCTGTCGCTTGGCAACTCGCAGCTTCAGCTCCCTCCATAAGTTTTCAATGGGATTAAGGTCTGGTGACTGGCTAGGCCACTCCATGACCCTAATGTGCTTCTTCCTGAGCCACTCCTTTGTTGCCTTGGCTGTATGTTTTGGGTCATTGTCGTGCTGGAAGACCCAGCCACGACCCATTTTTAAGGCCCTGGCGGAGGGAAGGAGGTTGTCACTCAGAATTGTACGGTACATGGCCCCATCCATTCTCCCATTGATGCGGTGAAGTAGTCCTGTGCCCTTAGCAGAGAAACACCCCCAAAACATAACATTTGGGTCATAGGCAGCATTTCTCTTCCTCCAAACACGGCGAGTTGAGTTCATGCCAAAGAGCTCAATTTTTGTCTCATTTGACCACAGCACCTTCTCCCAATCACTCTCGGCATCATCCAGGTGTTCACTGGCAAACTTCAGACGGGCCGTCACATGTGCCTTCCGGAGCAGGGGGACCTTGCGGGCACTGCAGGATTGCAATCCGTTATGTCGTAATGTGTTACCAATGGTTTTCGTGGTGACAGTGGTCCCAGCTGCCTTGAGATCATTGACAAGTTCCCCCCTTGTAGTTGTAGGCTGATTTCTAACCTTCCTCATGATCAAGGATACCCCACGAGGTGAGATTTTGCGTGGAGCCCCAGATCTTTGTCGATTGACAGTCATTTTGTACTTCTTCCATTTTCTTACTATGGCACCAACAGTTGTCTCCTTCTCGCCCAGCGTCTTACTGATGGTTTTGTAGCCCATTCCAGCCTTGTGCAGGTGTATGATCTTGTCCCTGACATCCTTAGACAGCTCCTTGCTCTTGGCCATTTTGTAGAGGTTAGAGTCTGACTGATTCACTGAGTCTGTGGACAGGTGTCTTTCATACAGGTGACCATTGCCGACAGCTGTCTGTCATGCAGGTAACGAGTTGATTTGGAGCATCTACCTGGTCTGTAGGGGCCAGATCTCTTACTGGTTGGTGGGGGATCAAATACTTATTTCCCTCTGCAGAATGCAAATAAATTCATATACTTTCCACAATGTGATTTTCCGGATTTAATTTGTGATGTGCTATCTCTCACTGTTACCAATAACCTACCCTTCAATTATGGGCTGCTCATGTCTTTGTCAGTGGGCAAACTTACAAAATCAGCAAGGGATCAAATACTTATTTCCACCACTGTAAGCTCTTTAAAACAGAGCTTATTCATTTTTTAATTAATCTTTTCAACTACTTAACACCAGATAATATTAATTGTAATCGTTTTTCTGAAGCTATCATAACAGTTATTCCAAAACCAAATAAAGACACTCTTCTGGTGCAAAATTACCATCCTATATCTCCCCTTAATGTGGATTATAAAATATATGCAAAGATTCTGGCGATTAGATTAAAAAAAATAATAGGGAATGTTATTCATCCCAATCAAGTAGGATTTATGCCCAATCGTCTCATCACAGACAGTACTCAAATATTTTTCCCCTTTCCTATGTTGCTAAATCCTGACTCCATCCTGTCATTGCCCTGTCCCTTGATGCGGAGAAGGCTTTCAACAGGGTGGAGTGAGACTGTTTTCGGTACTGAGCTGGTTTACAGACATGTGTTCTTTTATTCAAAGGGCTAGAGTGCTTTATGCCAACCCAACAGCTAGGATCTTGATTAGAAATATCCTGTCAGATTACATACTTCTGAAGGGAGAAACCAGACAAAACTTCCTCCTTTCCTCTTATCTGTTTAATTTAGCATTAGAGCCTCTCCATGCTGCTGACTTCACCCACATATCCCAGATATTACTCATAGCAACATAGATATTGAAATCATGGCCTACACCAATGATGTTCTTCTGCATCTATCCAATCCGGATACCTCTATTCCTGCTCTTTTTCATTTGACTGAGGTTATCAATAGAAACTGATACTTTCTCAACTTTTTTTCAGGCTATAAAATTAACCAACAAAAAACTGAAATTCTTCCCTTAAATCAGTATGCTCACTCAGATATATCTAAATCCTTTGACGTAGTTTGTTCCAATTCTAAAATAAGGTATTTTGGGCATTGATTTATTTACATCCTTGGAGGATACTATTACGCATAATAGTGATTTAGTGCTTCATTTTGTTAAATCCCTTCTGCACACATGGCATCTTCTCCAACTTTCTTGGTGGGAGAAACTTGAAGCTATTAAAATGATGGTTACTCCTAAAGTTAATTTTGTTATGTGTATGATCCCTGTATTTTTTCCTTCCTTTTATTCACAACTGGATAAAGTTCTTTCTTCTTTTCTCTGGAAACATAAACAACCTAGAATTTCTCTTAAAAAAACTCAAAAAAATAATAGTGCAAGCGGAGGTGTTTTGTTTCCTGACTTTGGGCCCCTTTTACCCAGCTGCGGCAAACGGGGGCCTGTGCTAGTGTTGATGCCCCCTTTTACTGCAGCCCCCTTTTACTGCTGTAGGTAAAAGGTAGGTCTTTCTATTCTTCAGAAAATGGCCATGCAGCAAGTGAAGCACTTGCCACATGACCATTTCAGGGGGAGCCCTTACTGCCACCCATTGAGGTGGTGGTGAGGGCTCCTCTGCTAACTCTGCGCCAACCCCAAAGCGCAGCACTGCCCAATTTCTGCCGGGTACACACCGACGCTACAATAATAAAAATATTTTTGTAGCGCCTGATATGACAGTGCGTTGGGGATGGAAACTTCCACTGGGCTCTTGTGGTAGTCCATTGGTACTTCCTTTATAGCAAGCGGTAAGCCTGCAATGGGCTTCCCGCCGCTTTGTAAACGGGGGCCCTTTATTTCCTATCATAAGGCCTTTATATTGCAACAAGCATGCATTTGGTTTGTGCCTGAAAATTCCTATAAGCCTCTTTTGATGGATCTTGAACAAGCTTTTTTACACATGCTTTTTATCCTAAATCCTTACTAACTGCCTCCTCTTTCCCTGCTAGCAAATTGTACCCAATTCTTGTGACAACAATGAAATATTTGGTAGAGTTTGACCGTTTGCTTGAACATCCTGCTAGTACTACTATCTATTCTTCTTTGTGGTATAATCCTCATATTAGAACCAACAAGATGCCTGTCTTTTGGAAGGAATGGATAGATAAAGGAATTTGGACTGTGAAAGACATTTTACTAAATGATCACTCCATTTTGCCTTTTTCTGTGCTACAAGACCGTTATCGATTATTAGATAGGACTGCTTATAAATGGCTTCAACTAAAACATTGCTTGTCAAACAAACATTTGCTTTCCCAGTTAACTAATGATTCTCCAACCATTTTTCACACTGCGGCATCTTTAATAGCTTCTGGTTATACAGCCTCTGCTATTAACAAATCACTGCTCACCTCATCAGTACAGAGTGCTTCAGGACTCCATAGAATTTGGGAGGCAAATCCCGGTCATAAACGTCCAGAGAAGAAATGGTTTAACTTTTGGAGATTATCTATGAGACCATTAGCGTCTGGATCGACCTTGCAGTCGGTATATTTTTTATGTCACAAGACTCTTTTGGGCTCTAAATAAACTCTTTATAGCAGGCCTGGCACAGGTTAATAAGTGTAGGAATTGCAAGACAAAATCAGTATACTTCTTCATACGATATATGAATGCTCTTTAGTTTCAAGCTTTTGGAAAGATGTCTGGAGCGTACTTCAAAACATAATTCATCTGGAATGTGATATCTTATCCTTTATTGTAATTTTCAAGTCTCGTCTCCACAGGTTTATCCACTAGAAACTCACAAAAGACTTTTTGACGCTATCACAATTATGCAAAAATTAATTCTTTCTAATTGGAAATCTGCAAGATTACTAAAATGTTCACTTGTGATACAGTGTCAAAAAATATGAGTTGGCTATTGCTGAGAAATATGGAACAATTTTTAGCAATAGAAAATTATGGTCCCCTGTAGATATTTATCTCCAAGACTTGTCTGCTTCCTCATAAGCCATTGAATTGCTCATTTATTATGGCTTATTTTGTTTCTGATTTATTTGTGATCTATGAATCCCACATTGTGGTGCTATTTGAATGTTTTACGACATGTCTAACCAGTAGTTTCAGTCTTCTTTTATCTTAAGGTCATCATTGTTTTACCTAATTTTAGGGTAAAAGCCTGTAAAGACCTACTTGCTCCAAGTGAGAGGACAGTGATGTATGGAAGCCTGCAGAGATACGATGGGAGAGAAGCAGTCAGGACTAGAGAGGGGTTTGGATGCTACTAACAATGTTGAAATGTAGATTGTATATGATTGAGTATATGAATGTTTTATTGTAGACCTCTTTGTTTTCCTTTTTGGGTGATATTTAAGGTATATAAAAGCCTTAATAATGTAAAATGGAGTGGCCTAGTGGTTAGAGTGGTGGACTTTGGTCCTGGGGAACTGAGGAACTGAGTTTGATTCCTGGCACAGGCAGCTCCTTGTGATTCTGGGCAAGTCACTTAACCCTCCATTGCCCGCCGCATTGAGCCTGCATGAGTGGGAAAACGTGGGGTACAAATGTAACAAAAATAAAATAAAATCAGCGAACACCAATCACAAGCAATTCTCCCACAAGAATCACCTCACAAAGCATGAGCTTGTAAAATACATCTTCATAGGTATTATAGCAATTGTAAATTCCAACATTTAGGGGTCCTTTCACTAAGCTGTGATAAAAAGAGGCCCTGCAGTAGCATTGACACATGGATTTGCCATGTGCTGAGGCCCCTTTTACCGCAATAGGTAAAAATCCCAAAAAAGGAATTGTTGTGTGGTAAGTAGACCCCGCATTAAGGAGGTGGTAAGGAGTCCTGTGCTAACCTGACGGTAAAAATAAGAAAAAAATATTCAGGCCCGCTGGAAATGGTGCACTCTGGAGGCGGAACTACTGCTGGCGTTCATGTTAGGCAGGCGTTAGCTCCAATTTACTGTGCGGCAAGCCCATTGCCACGCAGCAGCCCTTTAGTAAAAGGACCCCTTAATTATTGTGGCTTGAATGTGTATGGCCCTTAGAACATACTTAATCCACATATAATAAAAATTAACACCCCCAAATATGTCCCTAACATGCCTTCCCTTCCATTGACGTCTAAAGAATCACACTGTATATATGCATGATTAGCTCCGTTTCTAAAGTCTATGCTGTGAAAAGCATTAGTTTGAATATGCTGCAATTCATTCATGTATTATATTTTCTCATTTTATTTTTTGCATCATGTGAATTATTGTCTGAACCAGATGATTTACAGGTGGCTTCTATAAAATGAGGCAGAGTCCAGGCAATAAAATGTGTCTTTTGTTCAATCCATAAAGTATGTTAATTTTAACTTAATTAATTTGATTTTATTCAGCTGGTATAACTGACATTTTAAAATGGTCCATTTGCTGCTTAATAGTCATTTAGGAGATTTACTCTGCCTAGAGAGCAGCCATACTGTGTCAAGTGGAACTCCCTCATCTGGACAGATTGTCCCTTTCTCCGTCATGTTAATTGGGATTCCTATGAGTAATAAAGCACACTTACAAAACAGGAGTTTAATGGCTTACTTTTTTTTTTTTTGGTTGGAGGTATTTAAGAAAGAGTTTGCAATGTCATAACAGAAGGGCCCTTTTGCTAAGCTGCTTTAGGCCCTAACGCATGCCTAAAGCAGCTTAAAATGACATACCTGCACTAACTGTCAAATCAGTACATGGTAACCATGCACTAAAAAATATATATTTTACAGGTTTTTTTGTGGGGGGGAGATCATGTCTGGCATGGAGAGTGGGTGTTCTTGGGCTAACCAGTTAGTGCAGCGACATTACCGCATTCCTTAGTAAAAGGACCCCTTTTCTGGTTTCACTTAGGTGGTTTTGACTGCTGAATATCATCGCACATAACCAGATAAAGGACAGTCAGGTGCATAAACCTGGATATTCAATGCCAGTGCCTGGACATGGCCAGCATAGAATATCTGGGCAAAATGCCAGCAAAACACTGCTTACAGCTGAATATCCTTATATTTTTATTCCATCTTCATGCCATAATAAGCCTGCAGTAAGACGAACAGATATCCATTCTGTACCTACACTACCTGAATGTAATTTGCCTTGCACTACAACTGAAAAAAAGGGCAAGAATGAAATCCCAAATCACTTCCTTTCCCTTTCATTCAGGAGTGTCCATGATGAATAAGACATCAAACAGCACACATTGGTCTGTCAGTAGAAGATGGTTAGAGCACCAGACTTGCAATCCAGAGGTGGCCGGTTCAAATCCCACTGCTGCTCATTGTGATCTTGGGCAGGTCACTTAACCCTCCATTGCCTCAGGTACAAACTTAGATTGTGAGCCCTCCTGGGACAGAGAAATATCCAGAGTACCTGAATGTAACTCACCTTGAGCTACTACTGAAAAAGGTGTGAGCAAAATCTAAATAAATAAATAAAATGGTTCTTGAGACATTTTGCAGTGCAGTTTTTGTTTAAGTAGACAGCACTATGATATTTAACACTATCCACTTAAACAGAACCAGACTCACTTGTACTGGGAGACAGATGCAGAGGAGTGGGGAGGGATGGGAAGGAGTGGCTCAGGGCAAGAGGTTTGGGGGAGGGCACAGACAGACAATCCCCTCCAATGATGTGATTAAAGTAGACTATTGTAGGAGGAGGATGTTTTTGCCTGTTGCAATTTCTAGTTTGAATTTGGCTATGAGAGTGATTAGTACTGTGAAGGGGGTGGAATGTAATCTGTAAGTTGTTTAGTTATCATGCTTCCCATCAGTTTTACTACCAACGGGATAGACGCTACTGGGCGATAGTTTGTAATTTCATTTGTTTTTTTCTTGGGATCTTTTGGTAGCGGGGTGAGTAAGATATTACTATATTCCTTGGGGAAGCGGCCTTGTTGGAGCATGTAGTTTAGGTGGGATATAAGGTCTGCTATGAATCGATCAGGGGCGGATTTCATTAGGTAGTTAGGACAGGTATATAGTTTACAGTAGGTGTTGGAGAACTTGTTGATCGCCTGAGTTACTGTTTCGACGGTCAGGAGGGCAAAGTTTGACCAGATTTGATCAGCCGGGTATACACTAGAGGTTGGGTCCAATCAGTGTTGTTTTGAGGTAGTGTGTTGCGAAGGTTTATGATTTTTTCGTTAAAGTACTTGGCCAGTTCGTCTGCAGATGGGATGTCTGTGTTTGTTGTAGTGACCAAGTTGATATCCAGTAGTTTGTACACGAGTTGATATAGTTTTTTCGTGTCTTTGTAATCAGTCCCTATTTTTGTTTTATAGTATAGTCTTTTGGTCTGTCTTATTGAGTATTTGTATTTTCTTTGTATTTATTTCCAGGCGTTGTGTGTATGGTCGTCTTTTTTTCTCCACGCTCGTTCGAGTTTCCTGAATTGTGTTTTAAGTTTTTTCAGTTCCTCGTTGAACCATGGTATCGAGTTGTGCTTATGTGAGGTTCTTGTTTGTAAGGGTGCTATTTCATCTAGTATTCTATTGCATCTTTTATCCCAATCTGTGAGGTAGTCTATGGAGTACGTTTGTGCTGTTCATTCGTTGTTATACATCAGTTGCCAGAATGTTTTTGCATCTACTTGACCTCTTGTGCTGTAGGGTGTGTGTTCTTGTGTTCATTGTGGACCTTTTTTCCGCCAGTGTAGGGCTAAGTTTAGTTTGTAGTGATCTGACCACGATATTTCTGTCCATGATTCTATAAAGGGTGTATGCCCTTTATAGAATTGCATTTAGTGATGATTCCTTGCCCAAATGTTAAGTGCCAGACTTACGCCTGTATTCTATAACTACACGTGCAACTTTTTGGAACACCCCTGACACACCCATGATCACACCCCCTTTTAAGGTACACACTATGAGAGGTAGGTGAACTGGCTCATAGAACAGCACACAGACAGATGCATTTGCAAATTCTAATGGGTGCCAATTAACTTCAATAAATAGTTGTTAACAACCAATTATTGATGATTAACAGCTCGTTAGCCGATTAATTGAATCATGTATCTCAGGAGCATGCCCAAATTTAGGCACTCAAATCAGGGCTGAAATGCAGTCAAATTGGTCAAGCATGAGATCATGGTGCATGAAATGGCATGTTTATAACTTAGTAATGCTTATAACATACTAGCATCACTTTGTTAATAACAGAAGTTTTGAGAAATTTGTCAGTTTTTCAATCAGACTGCTGTTCTTGAAAACACGGAATGTTATTTTGAGGTCATGGAGAAACGGTTACTTGGCAGATAATTAAGTTTCAGTTAGCTGCATGATCTAAAATTAATTAAAAAGATCAAGATATCTTGTTTAATGCAAAAATCTATTATTTTTCAGACCTCATATAGCATGCTGTGACCCAAAGTACCAGGGCTCTGTGGATAATTTCACAACTGTTCAAGATATCTTGAACTGTTCAGCAGATAAAAGAGAAGCATCAATAATTTGTAATGCAGAGATTTAATATAGGATGGCAGATAAAGATCAGCATGGTCTATTTAGTCTGTGAAGTAAGGTACCTAGAGTTGCATCTGCTGTTTTGTGAAGGCCACACCCATTTATACCTTTGTTAAGGGTTACATCTGCTGTTCTGTGCCGTTTATATCCATCTGTGCCATTTTTTGATCTGTGAAAGTCATTTCAAGTTTTTCTTTGATTCCATCCTGTTTCTCTATAGAACAGCGTTTTTCAACCAGTGTGCCACAGCAGCTCCCCAAGTGTGCCGCAGTTGAGAAGGGATCCCATGGGGATCTCCTCTGGCCTGCCCTTTCATGGTTCTGGAGCTATTTTTCACCCTCAAGAAGTTGCAGCTAGTTCTCGGTGACAATTTATTTATTTATTTAGGCATTTATATCCCACACTTTCCACCCATGGGCAGGCTCGATGTGGCTTACATTAGTTCAAAAAGGCTAACAGCAGTATAAAAGGACACATCAATCTAGTAATAAACAGACACAGTAAGGGCGAGGTAGTTGGTGGGGAGAGACAGAGGGAGAGAAGTGAGAGAGGAGGTAAGGAATGCAGTATGGTCGCACAACATAATGGGTCAGAAAACATTAAGGCAGTGCTGAGCTGCAGGGTAAGCTGTCCTGAATAAAGCGGTCTTCAGGGAGATTCTGAAAGCCTGTTGTTCAGAGGTAGCTTTTACTGAGTTGGGCAAACCATTCCACAAACGTGCACTGATGTAGGGAAAGGTAGATGCGTGGCTGGTTTTATACTTGAGGCCATTGCACGAGGGGTAGTGGAGACATAAATAGGATCGGGAATTTTTGCTCAAGTTCCTTGGTGGCAAGATGATAAGATTATCCATATAAGCTGGAGCTTCGCCGTGAAGGATTTTGTGCACCAGGGCACAAATTTTGAATGTTATATGTTCCTTGACAGGTAGCCAGTGCAGTTTTTCTTGTAGTGGCCTGGAGCTGACGAACTTCAATTTACCGTAGATCAATCTTGCAGCGGTATTTTGGGCAGTCTATAATTTTTTAAGAAGCAGTGCCATGCGCCCTGCATAGATACCATTGCAGTAATAAGATGACTCAAAACAAGAGACCTCACTAAATTGCAAAACACTTCTCTAGGGAAGAAAGGTTTTATACGCTTCAGTTTCCAAAGAGAGAAGAATGCTTTTTTCACGGCTGCATTAGTGTGATCAACTAGAGTTAGATTTCTGTCAAGTATTACTCCTAGAATTTTCAGAGACGCAGAGATTGGCAGGTCAAGCCCAGGTGCAGTTAAGGTGGTAGGATAGTACTTGTTGTAAGGTGATGTGAGTAGAAGGCAATGAGTTTTCTCTGTGTTGAGCTTCAATTTAAAGGAATTCGCCCAGGCACGTACAGTCTGTAACCCAATACTGATGTTGGCAGCTATTTCAGCTAAGTCTTTTTTGAAAGGAATGTAGATGGTGATGTCATCCGCATAAATGAACGGTTGGAGACCAAGTTTAGAAAGGGCTGCAGCTAGAGGAATGAGCATCAAGTTAAACAGTGTAGGAGAAAGTGGCGAACCCTGCGGTATGCCACAGACAGCTGGCCAAGAAGGTGATAAACTGCCTCCAGAGATGACTCGGTAGGTTCTGGTGGTCAGGAAGCCCTTCAACCAATTCAGTACATTACCACTGGTCCCGAAATAATCAAGGAGATGCAGTAGAATAGTGTGGTTCACCATGTCAAAGGCACTTGACATGTCAAACTGCAGCAATAGAATGCTTTTCCCAACAGCTATCTCCCGCATAAAGTTTGAGAGTAGCGTGACGAGCACCGTTTCTGTACTATGGAGAGGGCGGAAGCCTGACTGCAATTCATGGAAGATGTGGAACTTTTTCAGGTACTCCACATCTTCCATGAATTGCAGTCAGGCTTCCGCCCTCTCCATAGTACAGAAACGGTGCTCGTCACGCTACTCTCAAATTTGGCCTGGGTTCAGCAGCGCTTCTTATTCCACCTCCCATGGGAGTATTCAAGCCTTGCAGTGACCACCTACATACCCAGGGTCCTCCAAGATGTCCAAGCACTCCCTCCTCTTCTCTCCAATAATTCAGTGCAGCCGCACCTGTTCTCTGCCTGGGATGATGCCGCAAGGCTCACACTGACAAACGCATGGGCCAGCAGTGTCAGAGCTCACCTGATCTACTGGTGCATACATATGGTGACTTCCACATGCAGCTGGACCGTGCATGTGTCATTGTGATCCTTGCTGCATCAACCCAGGCTGAGCGAGTGTAGCACTGAATTACTGAAGGGAGGACTCAGGACTTGCACAGTGGCAGTTCAGTTTGTCTCCAAAGCGGTAAGTGTTTGATGTTATGAGTCTCAGATGAGGACTGATAGGGGGTCCTTCACACTGCGCCCACACTTTTGACCCCCTAAGTGTGGGTGCAGTGAGAGGGACTGGAGTGTGAGTACAGGGAGGGGGCTTGGGTGTGTGTGGTTGTAGGGAGGGAGGCTGGAAAAAATATAGATGGTATGTGGGTGCAGGGAGGGAGGTCTGGAAAAGATGGATGGTGTGTGTGTATGAAGGGAGAGGGGCTGGGAAAAAGGTGGATGTCATGTGGGTGCAGGGAGGGAGGCTGTAAAAAATGTGGAGGGAGTGTGGACACAGAGATGGGGCTTAAAGAAAGGTAATATGGGTGCATGGAGGGGGAGGGAGTGTGGATACAAGGATGAGGGATAAAAAATATGGATGGTGTGTGGGTGCAGGGAGGAGGGCAGGAATGTGGGTGCAGGTAGGGAGCTGGAAAGGTTGATGGGGTGTGGGTGCAGGGAGAGGGGATGGAAAAAAGGATGGAGTGTGGGTTCAGAAAGAGGAGATGGATAAAAAGGTGGATAGAATGTGGGTGCAGAGAGGAGGGCTACAAAAATATGGATGTTATTTGGGTGCAGAGAGGGGGATGGAAAAATGGATGGTGTGTGTGTACAGAGGGACTAGAAAAAATACCATACACAGATTTCCCACTGATTTATTTTTAAGGATGAGGGTGATGGGTGGGTGGAGATATTTGCTTTAAATTATTGTTTTTGAATGCATTTGTGGCTATAAAAATAATACAATGTTGACAAAATTTAACTATTGAACTTTAAACACAATCTTAATACTCGTTTCTTAAATGAAATCCTTAAAAAAACTGATGATGTGCCCTGACAATTTTTGCACCTTAAGCGTGCCACGAGAAGAAAAAGCTTAAAAATCATTGATATAGAGGGATCTCCTGTCTTTATCCTACATTTTCTTTTAATTCCATCACATGCCTGGCACTCACCACTATTTCTTTGAAAAACTATTTCTCGAAATAGCTTTTATGTTTACGTCCTTGCATCTAAAATTTCATGTTCTCTAGATTTATAGTTTCCTCATATTTCAAAGGGATTTGTTTGTTCATTAATCTTTCAAGTATTTAAAAGTCTGTTCAAATATTTATTTTTTTTGATAATAGGTTTTTCTTGATACTCTAGTATGGGGAAATTTTCAGGGACTGAGGGAAAATCATTATTATTATGTTTTTTTTATGAGGAGTAGTAAGTTATTGAATCTAAAGATCACCACTCAGTTTTCTGCTTGGTCAAGCAGAAAGCATGTCCAGTTGATTGCCTTGGATATTATTAACAGTTTCTTGATGGACAGTAGGAGTATATGCTAGCATCCAAATATTCTGTGGTTGCTTGAGCTACAGTGAAACATCCCCAAGAGAATGACAAAGAAGGAAGCTCCTGACTTCTGTATGAATTTTCCGGTTCATCCTCCTTCTAGTCAGACCTTCCCATTTGTTACTTCCTTCCCTTGGTCCATGTCAGCTGTGAAATAGAGCACAAGGAGAACACTGAGAAGCTGAATGTCTTCATATTGCTCCAGTGCTCGCAAATAAAAGGGAAAGGTGTTATGTATGTGTGTGTGTTAGGAGAGAGAAAGAGAAGAGAATCAACCTTTATCGTTATTAGAAGAAAAGAAATGGAATTAGCTTCTAAGAATAATACGTGCACAATTTAGTTGAATAACAAGCCAATTAGTGACAATAATTGGCCTTTTGACAAGCAGTTATTGGAACAAATTAAATTTAATTGGATTTTACGCATGATCAAAAAAGGGGGTGCAGAAATGTGAGGGACATGGGTAGAATGGGGGTGTTCCTAGCATTTATGTGCATTGTTATAGAATAAGGGGAAATACATGCCTAATTTAGGTGCATACATTTGCACCACGTTTCAGTTTGGTGCAACTTGCCAGGCCTAAAGTTAGGCTTGATTCCTTGGCTTAAGTATTATTCTATAAACCTTGTCTAACTTTAAGCGTGGCTTATAGAATAGCTCTTTTTCATTGCCCATGTTTTGGCGCTGAATATAGAATCTAGCCCTTTGTGTTTTTGACTTTTTATATATATATCTCTATCTGTGTATGTCTATAGATAGCTACAGCTATAACTATAGATGCATGAATATTTTATTTTATTTTTTATTTAGATTTAGCACACACTTTTTCAGTATTAGCTTAAGGTGAGTTATATTCAGGTGCACTAAGAGGCCTTTTATTAAAGTGTGCACCCATATTCCATCCACCTTTTTTCCAACCCTGTCCCTGTACCCACGCGCCATCAACCTTTTTATCAGCCTCCTTCCCTGCACCCATATGCCATTCACCTTTTTTTCAGCCCCTCTCCCTGCATACACACACACACCATCCATCTTTTTCCAGCCCTCACAACCTGCACCCACATACCATCCATATTTTTCCAGCCCCCTCCCTACACCCACACTAGCCTGTTGTTGCTTGCGTTGCCTCTGCACAGTAGTCTTCAGCAGCAGCCTGTTGCTGCTGTTGTTGTTGCTACCCCTCAACCAGGGTCTGGTGCAGTCTTTTCATGTTTTCTGTGCAGCCTTGGCAAGTATGATGCGAGATGAACAAACCAGAAAATAAAGCCTGCCTGTTCGGCACTTGCTATACCTCTTCTAGTCCCTATCTTGGGCAGGGCTTTCCCCTTTATCTTGTTTTTGTGTGTGGTAGTCCTACCAGGCCCAGAGCCCAGGAGGCTAAGAATTCCAACTTCTTCTAGCAGGGCAAGCTCCTATCCCACCACTGCCACAATATGTGTTAACTTGAGCGAGGGCGTACCCAGAGCCCAGACAAAGCAGAGGCACACAGCAAGTTCAGGGGATCAGAAAACATACTTTATTAAAAATGAGGCATCCTTTTAGCAGCACAGGCAAGGGAGAAAATATGCTAAACTAGACCTGTGCAGCAAAGTCCTACTGTGGTGCTGCTCTTGCAGATCACAGAATGCACCATGGCCTCTAATCAACAGTATTCACCTACCTGCCTCCAGCTGAGTCAAGAATGCAGTTCTTCAAGTTAAACATGGCCTACCTGGCCATTGTGGTTGCAGTTCACAGACACATGGTGGAGGCATATGCAGTGGCCCTGTGTTACTTCCCTCTGGGCCTCCTTAACCTAGCTGTTCCCTGAGCATTTATACTTCCTGGAATATACCCTCCTGGCTCCACCCCCTCCTGTCACTTCCTCCATGGGTGGGACTATGAATTTTAAGGTGATTCTGACTGTGAGGGAGTGTCCTAAACAGTGTTGCCAGGTGGGCGGTTTTACCGCCCAATTGGGCGGTTTTCCGCGACCCGCCGCGGGAAATTTTTGCCCGCGGCGGGTTGCGGTTTTTTGGGCTGGTTTTTGTGCTTCGGGCGGTTTTTTTAGGTGGCTTTTTCGGCCGCGGTGGGCGGGGTTAGTGACGTTTTTGGGCGGGGTTAGTGACGTTTTTGGGCGGGGTTAGTGACGTGGGAGGCGGGGTTAGTGACGTGGGAGGCGGGGTTAGTGACGGGGAAGGCGGGGTTAGTGACGGGGAAGGCGGGGCCAATGACGGCGGGGGCGGGGTTGATGACGGCGGGGGCGGGGTGATGACGCGGGGGCGGGGGTGTCAGGGGCGGGGTTTGAGTTTGGGCGGGTTTTGGGCTGGATTTTGGGCTCCTTTAGGCTGGAAAAATATTTTCCACCTGGCAACCCTGGTCCTAAAGGGTAAGTGGCTGCATCCTATAGACTTCTTCACAGGATCCTTTACTAAAGTGCATTAAGCATGAACTGGCATGTGCTAATTGTTGCTCCATGAGTGCAGTAATTTACTGTGCTGGCATGATAGTATACACTAATTCACACATCACAAACTACTAATGCTTATAATATGCAGTAAGGAACTTTTCTGTGTGGTAACTGCAGAGGAAATGCTGGATATACCACCCCCCCCTCCCCCCAACAGTTACTTCACAGTCTTTGCACTTTCTGCATGATCATTTGTGCTGATGTAACATGGGAAATGCAAAAACTTACTGCACTTAGTAAAACAGCACCTTAGTGTAGCATGGCTGATTATACTGTTTTGCTACAGCATCTCCTACTGGGATGGTTGCAGTGGTTCTGTCTATTTTTACATAAGCTAAAAGAACCTCTGGGTTGTGTGTGGTGTATATGTATGGTAGATTTTGTGTTGGTTCTGAGGATGTTTGCTTAGAGCTCAACCTTTGGGCCTAGTTAGTTTATGTCTAGTGTTATCAAGATTTAAGTTACTGTCCTCTCATGATGTAAATGTCAGAGGTTTCAACCACTGCCTGACTGGAAAAAAGCAGTAAAGTAAACACATCCCACAGAGGAGGGAATGTCCCTTGAGAAGATATATATATATATATATATATATATATATACAAAGAGAGAGAGAGAGAAAGATTCAAGGGTTAACAAAAGTTATGCTTCTATTTCCATAACTTTTATCTAAAAGAAAATTGTGTAATGAATAAAAAAGGAAATGATTGCTTGAAACTGGCTCTTTATTACATGTATTTACTTTTCTACATAGTCAGGCTGTATGGCGGATGGGATAAGACTGTGACTCATCTTCACAATTGCCTCTGTGGTGTTTCGTGCTGTGTGAGGCCTAGCATTGTTATGTTGCAACAAAATTTCCTTCTTGTGTTTCCTATATTATCCCTCTTGGCCACCCACACAAATCACAGATTAAAAACGAATTTTCTAAAAGAAATTTCCAGTGTAGTTTGTGTTTTGAAAATAAACCAAGAAATATGTGTGGTAAAAGTAGCTGTATACTTTGCAAGTATGCAGGCAATGTGAAAATTGTTCTAAATTTCTCTCTCTCTTTCTCTTTCTGTCAATATAGATAGATAGATTGATACAGGGCCAGCGTTGGATGGCGGGGGCGCGTTGGATGGCGGGGCAGCTGTCTCCGGCTGCCCCAAAGCTTGTGAGGATGGTTGCTGTGCCAGGGCCCTTCTTCAAAGGGAAATACATTTTTAAATAAGACCTCAAGGTGAGGGGAAGGGAGGGAGACAGACCATGGTTGGGAGAAGGGTAAGAAATGCCTGGACTGCATAGTAGCAATACAGGTGGGGAAATTGGGGGGAGAGGAAGGGGGAAGAGAGGGGAATCAGGTGCCTCTTCCTTAATTTCTGCACTGGGCCCCACCATATCTAAAACCGACCCTGAATAGATATAGATATATGTAGAGAGAGAGAGAGAGAGAGAGAGAGAGAGCAGTGGTTCCCAGCCTATAGGTGAAGATCCCAAATGGGTTCACATCATCAGTGGATGGAGTCACAGAAAAAGGGTTACAGTCCTTCCCTCTAGATCTCCACTATGACCTATGCTCAAAGTTAGACCAAGCGATCTGTGCCAATCAGATATAGGGGTGAGCAACATACAGCATATGAGCATAAGTATATGTAAAGCTATAGAGGAAGGGGTAGATTCTATAAATGGTGCTGAAAAACCCCGCTGAGTGCTATTCTATAAGCCACGCCCAAAGTTAGGCATGGTTTATAGAATAGTGCTTAAGTCCCAGGGGTCGTGCTTAAATTTAGGCACATCTATTTGCACCAACAAAAACGTGGTACCTAAATGTAGGTACAGAGTCCCCTTATTCTGTAATTGCATAACCAAAAGGTACACCCATGAGCTGCCCTGAACCACCCATTACCCTCCCATTTTTACACCCCCTTTCAGGATGTGCATAAAAATTAGGTGCAGATCATGTGCCAAAGTTTATGTGCATACATTTTAATTGATTTCAATTAGTGCCAAAAAGCTTGTTAAAGTCAATTATTGGCACTAATTGGCTAATTATTCAATTAAGATGCACATGCAATTTGGACATACACATCTCAAAGCGCCCTTTATAGAATTAGAGGGTAAAAGTCTAAATTTAACTTTCTACCTGAAACTCAGAATACCGTTCTTAATGTTAGAGTTTAGACTAATCATTTCAAAAATAAGATCTCTTTTGTTTGTTTTTCTCCAGTAAATTTAGGATTCTGTTTACTAAATTCCACTACTCAGTTAACATTTAGCGCATGATACTTACAACATACTGTCACATGTAGTTAGTGTGGGTGATAACTGCAAGTAAATTTAGGACCAGATTCAGTAAAGGGTGCTCAAAATTGGTTACTGAAAATAATTGCAGCTAAGCATAACTCTGTAAAGGGCATGCACCATTTCCCAACTTTAGCCGCCAGACTTATGCCTGCTAAAATCTGGTATAAATGCTGGGCGTCCAAGTTAGGTGCATTGAGACCGTGTGAAGAAACAATGTGTTTTAAGCATGTAAACTATATTGGATATTTTCCTGCATTATGTTCTGAAGTGCATTTCTCCTGTTTGGCCAGCAGATGGTGCATGTTTATGCTTAAAACTGTTGCAGAGGACTGACTTGTCTTTCTTTATTTGGCACACAAATAATAGGAAGTGTCTGTAGTGATGGAACCAGTGTTTATTTGAAACTAGACTGTTCTGGGCTCTAATTGGCCTGGACTTTTGAAAATTACCCAGTAGTGGTGACTGTCGCTTCAGTCTTAGCCAGGAAGAAAGAGACACAGATCTCTTTGCTGAGGCTTGGTGATTTATATGTTCTGATCATCCCAGGTACTGTTTAGTTAGTATTTAAATGTTTAGTTAGTGTTATAATTGATCCATATTTCAGTTACCTATTATTGTTTTCCTATTTGCACTATTTTGTTCCACTGTTCACTATTTTTAAGAGAATAAACATAATTGTTTGTTTGCCCTGTTTGCCCTGTTTGTCTGTACTGATGTTTTGTGTGTTGTGTCTATGAGTGCTTTCTGGGAACACGGAGTGTGGCCCCAGTAATCTAGAAATCAGTGGGGATAATTTGAGAGCGGGAGACTTGCCCAGAGGTGGTTGTGACCCAGTCGGTGGGAGGAGGGTGCTAGTGTAGAGCACAAGCAGTAGGTGCAGGCGGACCTGAGCTGTGCTGGGGATAGACCCTCTAAGTGGCCACGGGGTAACCCCAGGCAGGTGGCTAGGCATTTTGTGACAGACCATATTCTATAACCATGCACACAACTTTTCGGAATGTCCTGATACACCAATGCAGATACATAAAATCAGCATACAACTTTACAATTTTCCTGTAACCGCCCGACATTTGTAGCAGTCTGTGTGTCAGGCTGCAGCTGCTTGGACAAGACAGCTCACTGTTTGTGAGCCCTATTCTTTGTGCTGCACTGCACTACCCAGACAGGGAAAACATTGGACTGTTCCTGATGGTTTCATGTTAAGCCCCTATCGCAGCTCTTGAGAGGGCAAAACATTGCCATGTTGGGTGGTTAGAGGAAAATTGCATGCTGAATTTATGTATCTGCACTGAATAAATTTTGTTTTATTTCACCATGAGGGCCTGCTTTTCTTTTCTGCTGTTCTGGATCTTGTAAACCGCTTGCCTTGTGCTTTCTGGGATCTGATATGCCAATGGTCATGCCCTTTTTTGCTTTATATGCTAGTAGAATTAGGCGCCATGTCTTATGGAATAGCACTCAGCCAGACACGTGTGCAAATTTTAATTGATAGCACCCAATTATTGATAGTTAAGAACCCGTTACTCAAATGGCATGCACATCTTGGGCACGTAAATCTGGGTGCCATATATAGAAGCCGAGGATTAATGCACAGGAAAGAAATTATCTGACACAGGCTTTGCATTAAATCATGCAGTTCAATCTTAGTATGTGCAAAAATGTAAAACACTTTAGTAACCAGGCCATGTAGGAGCAATTCTATATGGAATCAACTTATCCTTAAAATCGAGCGTGGTACCGGAAGATTGGAGGGTGGCCAATGTAACACCGATTTTTAAAAAAGGCTCCAGGGGAGATCCGGGAAATTATAGACCGGTGAGTCTGACGTCAGTGCCGGGGAAAATGGTAGAGGCTATTATTAAAAACAAAATTACAGAGCACATCCGAGGACACGGATTACTGAGACCGAGTCAGCACGGCTTTTGTGTGGGGAAATCTTGCCTGACCAATTTACTTCAGTTCTTTGAAGGAGTAAACAAACATGTGGACAAAGGGGAACCGGTTGATATTGTGTATCTGGATTTCCAAAAGGTGTTTGACAAGGTACCTCATGAAAGGCTACAGAGGAAATTGGAGGGTCGTGGGATAGGAGAAAATGTCCTATTGTGGATTAAAAACTGGTTGAAGGATAGGAAACGGAGAGTGGGGTTAAATGGGCAGTATTCACAATGGAGAAGGGTAGTTAGTGGGGTTCCTCAGGGGTCTGTGCTAGGACCGCTGCTTTTTAATATATTTATAAATGATTTAAAGATGGGAGTAACTAGCGAGGTAATTAAATTTGCTGATGACACAAAGTTATTCAAAGTTGTTAAATCGCGACAGGATTGTGAAAAATTACAGGAGGACCTTACGAGACTGGGAGACTGGGCGGCTAAATGGCAGATGATGTTTAATGTGAGCAAGTGCAAGGTGATGCATGTGGGAAAAAAGAACCCGAATTATAGCTACGTCATGCAAGGTTCCACGTTAGGAGTTACGGACCAAGAAAGGGATCTGGGTGTCGTCGTCGATAATACACTGAAACCTTCTGCTCAGTGTGCTGCTGCGGCTAGGAAAGCGAATAGAATGTTGGGTATTATTAGGAAAGGTATGGAAAACAGGTGTGAGGATGTTATAATGCCGTTGTATCGCTCCATGGTGCGACCGCACCTTGAGTATTGTGTTCAATTCTGGTCGCCGCATCTCAAGAAAGATATAGTGGAATTGGAAAAGGTGCAGAGAAGGGCGACTAAAATGATAGCGGGGATGGGACGACTTCCCTATGAAGAAAGATTAAGGAGGCTAGGGCTATTCAGCTTGGAGAAGAGACGGCTGAGAGGAGACATGATAGAGGTATATAAAATAATGAGTGGAGTGGAACAGGTGGATGTGATGCGTCTGTTCACGCTTTCCAAAAATACTAGGACTAGGGGGCATGCGATGAAACTACAGTGTAGTAATTTTAAAACAAATCGGAGAAAATGTTTCTTCACCCAACGTATAATTAAACTCTGGAATTCGTTGCCGGAGAAAGTGGTGAAGGCGGTTAGCTTAGCAGAGTTTAAAAAGGGGTTGGACGGTTTCCTAAAGGACAAGTCCATAAACCGCTACTAAATGGACTTGGGAAAAATGCACAATTCCAGGAATAACATGTATAGAATGTTTGTACGTTTGGGAAGCTTGCCAGGTGCCCTTGGCCTGGATTGGCCGCTGTCGTGGACAGGATGCTGGGCTCGATGGACCCTTGGTCTTTTCCCAGTATGGCATTACTTATGTACTAAGAACATACACAGAGGCCCTTTTACTAAGCTGCGGTAAAAAGTGGCCTGCGGTAGTGTAGGCGCATGTATTGGGCATGTGCCAGGCCAGTTTTTATCGCGTCTGCAAAACAGGTCTTTTTTTTTTTTAATGGGACAGGAAAAGGGCCTGCAGTAAAACTAAAACCAGCACGCACCAAAAACCGGCTTGAGCCCTTAATGCCACCCATTGATCTAGCAGCAAGGGCTCACGCGCTACACGCGCGGTGACTGGTCAGCGCACACCAAGTGCCGATTACCACCAGAAATGGCATGCGTGAGAGGAAATAAATAATTCATCCAGGCGTTATGGGCGCATGCCAAATCTGAAATTACTGTCAGCGGGGGCACACTGGCCTGGCGGTAGTCTCATTTGGGCGCACACTGCACACACATAGAGCCTACCCCAGCTTAGTAAAAGGGCCCCAGTTACCATTATTTTAACCTTGTATGTGTCTATGTTGACGCATATGTGCATAAATGACCATTTTTCGGCTGCATGTTATTCTGTAAGTACATGTTAGTACTCGCTGGCATGTATACTGCAGGTGGGCATTCACATGGTGAAGTTTGGGTGGAGTGTGGGCAGAGCACATATTTACACGTGTGTGTTATAAAATACTGTAATGTTCTCATGTTCTTTTAACAATCTAGACACAAGCATTTACATAGCGACTTAGTAAAAGACCTGAATGGTCCATCCAGTCTGCCCAAGTCACTCATTATCAAGTGACGGGCTCAGCTCTATGGCCAGTGTAAGAGACATTTTTCTCCTGTGATGCTGGTACTCTATAAAGAAAAGTAGGTGCTTATTTTTCTTCACAGAATAGGCTCCAAAAAATCAAGTTTTTGGTGCCTAAAAATAGGTACCCCTTTATTAAACTATACGTTGTGGCAGCTGCCAACTAACTACACTGGGAAAGAAAGGCCCAATTTTTGTTCAAAAGGACTGTTGGAGTAAACCTGCACTGTACACTAGCCTATTGTCACTTTGCATGCTCTGGAAGGACCTGATATAAGAATAAGACAGTGGATTATAATTATCATGTCCATTCTGTACTTGTTGCCAATGCTGAGGCTTCCAAGTAGATGTCAATTAGTGCTAATCATAACGCTGGTTTTAGTGATGTTGACACTTGTCTACCTGGAACTAAACTGAGACCAACAACTCATGTCACATTGGCCACTGAACAGCCCTCAGACATAAATGATTTTCAGTCACTGCTGACCCAAAGCCAGATTTCTGCTAGCAACTAAGACGTGACAGGCTCAGTTCCACAAACAAAGGTACTCTGGGGAAGGGACTGAAACTGGTGCAACAGCAGAAAATGCCAAGTAATGAAATGAGCACAGGCATGCAGGATAGATATGTCTAAGCAAATAAAAGCTTCAAAAAGACTCACACTATTGCATAATCAAACAAAAGCCAGATACTACATGCTGCAGGGAAAGAACAGCCAGTCTGAGGAGACAGACTGAAACTTTATGCCAATTCACTGAACATTTAGTACTTCAAAGCAAGAACCATTCCTGCCTAGCTTTTAGAGCTAGTGAGAAGGTGACCTGGAGGGGCATAATTGAACAAAAACGTCTATCTCCATGGGCGTTTATCTCCGAGAACGGGTCCGTGAAGGGGCGGACCGAACCGTATTTTCGAAAAAAATAGACGTCCATGTTTTATTCGACAATTTGTGAGCTGGGCGATTTTGTTTTTCAGTGATAATGGAAAATGAAAGCGCCCAGCTCAAAAACGAATAAATCCAAGGCATTTGTTCGTGGGAGGGGCCAGGAGTCGTAGTGCACTGGTCCCCCTCACATGCCAGGACACCAACCGGGCACCCTAGGGGGCACTTTTACAAAAACAAAAAAAAAAGGTAAAAGAGCTCCCAGGTGCATAGCACCCTTCCCTTGTGTGTTGAGCCCCCCAAATCCCCCTCAAAACCCAGTGCCCACAAGTCTACACCATTACTATAGCCCTAAGGGGTGAAGGGGCACCTACATGTGGGTACAGTGAGTTTGGGGGGTTGGACGACTAAGCATTAAGCAGCACAATTGTAACAGGTGGGGCGGGGGGCGATGGGCCTGGGTCCACCTGCCTGAAGTCCACTGCACCCCCTAATAACTGCTCCAGTGACCTGCATACTGCTGCCAGGGAGGTGGGTATGACATTTGAGGGTGAAAATAAAAAGTTGTGAAACGGCATATTTTGTGGTGGGAGGGGGTTTGTGACCACTGGAGGAGTCAGGGGAGGTCATCCCCGATTCCCTCCAGTGGTCATCTGGTCATTTAGGGCACTTTTTGGGGCCTTATTCGTGGAAAAACAGGGTCCAGGAAAAGTGCCCTAAATTCTCGCTAAAAACGCATATTTTTCTTCCATTATCGGCGAAAGGCGCCCATCTCTGATCGCCCGATAACCACGCCCCAGTTCCGCCTTCACCACGCCTTCGACACGCCCCCATCAACTTTGTCCGCATCCGCGACGGAGTGCAGTTGAAAACGTCCAAATTCAGCTTTCGATTATACCGCTTTATTCGTTTTTGTGCGATAAACGTCTATCTCCCGATTTGGGTCGCAATATAGGCGTTTTTCTTTTTCAATTATAAGCTGGCTGGAGTCTTTTATTATTGTGAGAGACCCATTTTTGTGAGCGTGAAATCATGAATGTTTGCATGAAAAAAAAAAAATATATATACAATGCAATTCACTTAAGTACATGCTCTGTTTAACTGCATGCCGTACTTTAGTCCCATTTTTGGCGCCATCAATTTCTATGGGGACAAACTTCGTTTTAGCACACCACTGATAAGTGCAAGATTCGCTTATATGCCTGGTTTAAGACCGCTCCTCTGCAGGAAAGACTCCGCATAAGCGCGCGCACAGAATATGGAAGCCGATTGGTGACTGACAACCAATGAAATTTTCAATTTACCGCCCCTTTAACTGCCACAGGCAGAATAAGTGAAAGAATGTTGTTAGTGTGTACACTGGGGTCGTCGTCGCGGCGGAATTGTAAGACTTTAACACTGGCTGAACGAATAGTTCTTAAAAAATTAGAAAACAAACAAAATCAAGAATCTATTGCTAAAGAATATGGTGTCAATCCCAGTCAAATTTCACGTGTCTTGAAGCAGAAAGACCAGCTTCTGGAAGACTGGCAAACCAATACAAATCCACAACGGAAACGGAAACGTGCGGGAAAAGCTGAGGAGGTAGAAGATACTCTTCTTCGGTGGTTTTCTGAAGTCAGGAGCAGACAGTTTCCTGTCAGTGGTCCACTGCTTATGGAGAAAGCTAACCAGCTAGCTGAAAGTCTTGGACTAACTGAATTCAAAGCCACTGTTGGATGGTTGGAAAGATGGAAGGAGAGGAACAACATAAAATTCAAGAAACAACATGGTGAGAAACAAGATGCTGATGACTTTGGTGCTGAAAATTGGATTGTTTCAGTTCTTCCTACCATCTTGAATGAGTTTGCACCTCGTGACATTTTCAATGCTGACGAAAATGGACTCTACTGGCGAGCAATTCCTGATGGAACACTTGCATTCAAACATGCCGAAACTACTGGAGGTAAAATGTCGAAGGACCAACTGACGATCCTCTTTTGCTGCAATATGGATGGGAGTGAGAAGTTGGAACCCCTCGTCATTGGAAAGAACTTCAAAAAAGTTAAGCGACTTCCTGTGTCATACGAGGCTAACGCAAATTCATGGATGACTGGGGAATTTGGAAGCAGTGGCTAAAGAAGTTAGACACTAGAATGCGGGCACAAAAGCGTCAGATTTTGTTGCTTTGTGATAATTGTGCTGCACACAGGGATGATATCAGGCTGTCTAATGTCAAGGTGGTCTTCCTGCCACCAAACACTACCTCTCTGATCCAACCTATGGATCAGGGCATAATAGCCAATTTCAAACAACATTATCGGGCTCTTGTGCTACGTCGTCTGATGAGCGTTATGGATGACCAGACTGGCAAGGATAAACGTGCTGTTGGATTCCCTACATATGCAGAAAGAAGCCTGGAATCATGTTACACAGGTAACCATTGTGAACTACAAATGGGCAAGCTTTGTTAGGTATGTGGAGAGGGACAAAACAGATGCAGCTGTTGCAAACGCGTCAGATGAACAGGCTATTGACATCCCAGCCTGTGTTACTGAAGAGGAGTTTCATCACTACGTAACTGTTGATTACGATCTACAAACAGCTGACGACAGCACTGATGTCCAGATATATGCAGCAGCGAGGCACATGTTGACGAAATTCAACAACCTCCTGTCACTTTTGCAAGAGAGCTGGAAAGTCTCAACACCTTGCGGGCCTATCTGGAGGCCACTGGATGTCAGTGCTATGACAGTTTTTACCGTCTGGCAGACGTGGAGGGGCATTTTCGAACGGGGCCGGCGATCTCTAAGGGCACCCATCTCCGAGGAAGGCGCCATGAAGGGGCGGGGCCAACCGTATTTTCGAACGAGATGGCCGGCCATCTTTCATTTCGATAATACAGTTGGGGCCAGCCAAATTTCAGAGATCGCTGGGTTTGAGATGGCAGGCCTCGGTTTTTGCCGATAATGGAAACTGAGGCCAGTCATCTCAAACCTGGCCAAATCCATGGCATTTGGTCCTGGGAGGAGTCAGCATTTGTAGTGCATTGGTCCCCTTGACATACCAGGACACCAACCAGGCACCCTAGGACTCACTTCTAAAAATTAAAAAAAAAACATTAAAATAGCTCCAAGGTGCATAGCTCCCTTACCTTGGGTGCTGAGCCCCCCAGATCCCCCCCAAAACCCACTCCCCACAACTCTACACCATTACATAGCCCTTATGAGTGAAGGGGGGCACCTACATGTGGGTACAGTGGGTTTTGTGGGGGGGGGGGGGGGTGGAGGGCTCCCATTTACCACCACATGTAACAGGTAGGGTGGGATGGACCTGGGTCCACCTGCCTGAAGTGCACTGCACCCACTAAAAACTGCTCCAGGGACCTGTATACTGCTGTCAGGGAGCTCGGTATGACATTTCAGGCTGGCATAGAGGCTGGCAAAAAAGTTTTTAAAAGTTGTTTTTTTGAGGGTGGGAGGGGGTTAGTGACCTCTGGGGGGGGTCAGGGGAGGTGAATCCCGATTCCCTCTGGTGGTCATCTGGTCAGTTCGGGCACTTTTTTGGGACTTGGACCTGAAAATAAAGGGACCAAGTAAAGTCCGCCAAATGCTCGTCAGGGCCGGCTTTCTTTTTTCTATTATCGGGCGAAGCCGGCCATCTCGTACCACGCCCCCTTCCCGCCTTCTGTACCCTGCCGACATGCCCCCTTGAAGTTTGGCCGGCTTCATGACAGACTGCAAATCGGCTTTCGATTATGCCGATTTCACCGGCCTTGAGAGATGGTTGGCCATCTCCCAATTTGTGTTGGAAGATGGCCGGCCTTCTCTTTCGAAAATAAGCTGGATAGTCTACCGAACTCACAGACACAAGAGTGTACAGAGGACTATGATTGATTACTTCAAGTAAGCCTAACGTCAGTTAATGGAGACTGTATAACGTATGTATATATATACATACACAGGTTAAATCCAACATACAGAAACATCTTGATATGTTAAAATAACTAAAGAAGAGGTATTCTGCATTTTCACATACTGAAATCTAAATTAGATTTTCAGTCCCATAAGCCCTAAATATTTTGATGCTACTAAGCACTGAATGTTAGCTTAGTACATTGCTATAATAAAACTGATAATGAAATAATAAAATTAAATAATTTGGAGAATAAAATAATGGATCCTGTTCTTAAGACAGCAAATTAAGGGATCCTTTTACTAAGGTGCATCAACGAATTAATGTGCCATGAAGCCCACAGGTATGTAATCAGCTGCGTGGCATTTAGTGCATGCTAATTGTTAGCATGACCAAAATCTTTGAGCGCACCTTAGTAAAAGGACCCCTAATATATTTTAAAAAAGGGATTTTATAAACTGACTAAAGTCTCATCTTTTGTTACCCCAACTGCACACATATATGCAAAGTGCATATACAAACAGAAATGGGCGCACACATAAACACACAGGTGTGTGCAGAGGGATTGGAAAGAATTCCCTGAATCATGCTCTGCATTCTTTCTCTACTTGTTAACACTTTTTTTAGTGGCTCATGTCATGTACCAAAACCTACCTATGTGGGGGAAAAGAGTGAATCACCATTTGTGGGCAGATGCAGAGACAAATCCACTCCTAATAAAGGAGAATATTAACTGATTCAACTGCCTATGCACTCTCTATTTCTATTTCTGTTGTGTGTGTATATGGTGGTGGGGAGGGGGAGGGGTTGTGAAGGTGAGGGGACTTATTTTGAGAGTTTCGTAACAGTAAATAGTAGTCAAACATCCCCTTGTGAGGGAAAGTATTGAACCACTCTTTACTTCCTGGTGTTAAAATGTCAAGCAGTGAATTAATTCCTCGTTTCTCACTTTGTTTCATGGAGCACTCAAATAAATAAATAAATAAATAAATAAATAAATAAATAAAGTTTTAACCTATTTTGGATTGTTTCCCTTATGGTCTTTTCTTTTTCTTTTACTAAACCTTTCAATGATACACATGGTACAAACAGGCTTATTTTCGAAAGAGAAGGGCACCCATCTTTCGACACAAATCGTAAGATGGGCATCCTTCTCCCAGGTTCGCCCAAATCGACTTGGTCCATTTTTTCTTGCGACCAAGCCTCAAAAAGTTGCTCGAACTGACCAGATGTCCACCGGAGGGAATCGGAGATGACCTCCCCTTACTCCCCCAGTGGTCACTAACCCCCTCCCACCCTCAAAAAAACCTTTTAAAATATTTTTTCCCAGCCTCTATGCCAGCCTCAAATGTAATACCATCTCCCTGACAGCAATATGTAGGTCTCTGGAGCAGTTTTAGTGGGTGCAGTATACTTCGAGCAGGCGGACCCAGGCCCATCCCCCCTCCACCTGTTACACAAGTGGTGGTAAATGTGAGCCCTTTAAAACCCACACAAACCCACTGTACCCACATGTAGGTGCTCCCCTTCACCCCTTAGGGCTATGGTAGTGTTGTACAGTTGTGGGTAGTGGGTTTCGGGGGGGGGGGGGTTGGGGGGCTCAGCACTCAAGGTAAGGGAGCTATGCACCTGGGAGCAATTTCTGAAGTCCACTGCAGTGCCCCCTAGTGTGCCCGGTTGGTGTCCTGGCATGTTAGGGGGACCAGTGCACTACGAATGCTGGCTCCTCTCACAACCAAATGGCCTGGATTTGGTCGTTTCTGAGATGGGCGTCCTCGGTTTCCATTATCACTGAAAACCGGGGACGACCAGCTCTAAGGTCAACCTAAATGTGGAGATTTGGGCGTCCCCGACTGTATTATGAAAACGAAAGATGGCCGCCCATCTTGTTTTGATAATACGGGTTTTCCAGCCACTTCACGGGGAAGTCCTGCGAGGACGTCCTCAGGAAAACTTGGGTGCCTCGTTCAATTATGCCCCTAGTGGTGACCTATGTTTGCTTTGTGTAGGTGGGTCTGTCTCTGGACGTTAAAACAGATGGTGAATGGGAACTACTTGTCATGCTTAGTGTGTCAAAGCTAAAACATGATTTTTGATAGTAAAAATAGTTTATGCCTACAATTGTGAGATTACCTTTCAGGCTTCAGAGACTACCTAATAAGTGGATTGCAAAACTGGGCAGTGACTTATTACTGAATATGTACATGTCACAATATAGGGTTAGATATTCAAAAGCAGTAGCGGCTATATGAACAATATCCAGCAGCACTATCTGGATAAGGCCACTGAATGTTCTTAAAGACCATATTGGTACTATCCAGATGGTAGAAGTACCAAACGTAATTCTGGGTGTTCTTAGAAAAACGGTTTCAAATTCTTAAATTAATAAATATAACAGAAACCTTCAAAACAATTTTAAACAAAAATTATCACTCTCATTATTCATATATATATAATTATTTTTTGAAATAATAAAAAAAATTTTTATGTTGTGCTCAGTTTTTGGTGTATTGCTGTGGACTGATAATCCAAGCTTAGCAGGAACACCACCCTTACATCATAGCACATCCTACCTCCATCCTAATAGTATTGTTCAATAGATGGGCAAAGTCCAAAAGAATATAATAAACTTGATGTTCAAAAAATATAAAACCTAGCATTTTACCATATCTAAAATAAGTGCAAAACAATCTTACAAAACTTAAAACTTAGAGTGTATTCCATTATAGTGAGTTACATTTTGAATTTTCCACTATAATGGAATACACTCTAAGTTTTAAGTTTTGTAAGATTGTTTTGCACTTATTTTAGATATGGTAAAATGCTAGGTTTTATAAAATCTTTAACCTGCATTTCAGATCAGTTCCCCTGAAGACGCCATTAGTTTGGCGAAACATGGCCCATGTAGGGAATTGAAACTGCTGAACTGTGACCTTTATGGTCTCACATCTTGCACAGAGGGATTTTTTTGAAAAAAGCATTGCAGTGGACAAGAACTTGGCAGGAAGAAGATTTTTTTCTGCACATCTCTACTTAAGTTAAGTAATAGCTATTTATATATTTTTTGAACATCAAGTTTATTATATTCTTTTGGACTTTGCCCATCTATTGAACAATACTATTAGGATGGAGGTAGGATGTGCTATGATGTAAGGGTGGTGTTCCTGCTAAGCTTGGATTATCAGTCCACAGCAATACACCAAAAACTGAGCACAACATAAAATTTTTTTTTATTATTTCAAAAAATAATTATATATATATGAATAATGAGAGTGATAATTTTTGTTTAAAATTGTTTTGAAGGTTTCTGTTATATTTATTACTATCCAGATGGTGCCAGGATAGAGGGAGGCTAGACAACATGACCATTCCACCTAACACTACAGGTAATTAGTGATATTCATCCCCTATTACATAGCTATATGGATAAATTTGGGCCTGCAGAAAGGCTGTCCTTATTTAAACCGCATAGGTATATAGATAGTGGCTGGATATTGCTCCTATCTCTAGAGCCGGCCGTGGTCGCTGCTCTCCACATGTTTTCAGTGCTATTTGCTATCCAGACAGTGGAATTAAATACATGGAAAAGTCTTAAAGTCTGGTGTTTAAAAAAATATTGCTTGAGGATTTTGAGTGTTGATCTGATATCTGATATAGGATCACAGAAGTAGTTGCCCTATCTTTAAACGCTAAAAGGTTAAATGGTTAGCACTGAATATTGGCATAACCAGTTAACATTTTAGTGGTTAACCTCCCCCCCCCCCCCCCCCCCAGATATTCAATGCTGGTCGCCGTAAATTGGCCCGTCATTGAATATCCGGGTTTAACGCCGGTGGCGAATAGCAAAAGTGTTGCCCACCGCCGGCTGAATATCGGGTCCAGTGTAGCCCAGAACTAGGGATATCATCATTCATTAGCCCTGCCTATGGCTCAGCTATGACCCTCTCCTGTGAATGCCCCCTTACATTTCCGTGCAAAGCCATATGTGGGCACAAATTATAGAATGGCTTTGACCATTCTGCTGTGATTTCGGTAAGTAAGTGTACAGCTACAAACGTGGATGGCAGTTTTCTATAAGGGGTCCTGCGGTAGTGTAGATGCATATTTTGGGTGAGCACAGAATAATTTTCAGCGCACCTGTAAAAAAAATGCCTCTTTAAAATTTTTGCCGAAAATGGACGTGTGGCAAAATGAAAATTGTCGTGCATCCAAAATGGACGCGCGTATCGGGACCACGCCAAAACTGAAATTACCATAACAGCCACGTGGTAGCCAGGCATTAACTCCATTTTGGTACGCATTGGGCGCTTGTAGACGCTTATGCGGCTTAGTAAAAGGGCCCCTGAATCTGAGCATGCAAACAGAGCTTACATTTATGCGACCTGTGATAGAATGGAGGGGATTTCGTGAAGAGGCAGGCGGTAAGGATATTCAGAAATGCTGTCTGGATAATGTCTCTGGATATCTTGGTCAGCTGCTCTTATCCGGGTTGCAGGTGCTGTTATCCAGATAAGTGCTTCTCGATATTGACTGCAACTCATTAGTGTGTGCTATGATAGTATGAGCGGGAGTGGGCTGAGGGACCTCCTCAAACACAACTAGCACATAGTTTAAAGTGAGCAAAAATATTGCCAATAGTGTGATTGAAACAGAAACCATTTTGCAGCCTGTTCCCCTCACAGTCTGCTAACGCAATATTGTACCCAAAACACTTATGGCTCTGTTTACTAAGTCGTGCTATAGACACTCTGGAAGTCAGTTCCTTCCATCTCTGGGTTTCCCTGGCCTGTCTGTGTTTTTAACTGCCCTGTGCACCACACCTTCCCTGTTAAGAATTCCAGGGCCCAGCCTTTTAAAGTTGCCCTCTGAGGGAGTGTTGTTAAGGGGAACTGGCAACTTCCTATATACTGCATCACATGCACAAAATCAATTGTATGGGCATTATTCTTTGAATTCATGTACAGCGAGCCAATTTGCATGCAAAACAAGTTCTATCATGCTTTAAATAACTGTGAACCAAACCGAAAAAAATCTGAAACAAATCCAAAATATAAATGTGATTTTAATTTAAATTTAAAAAATGAGATGAAAATGTTTTCCCTGGACTCATCCCTACTCAGAACTGTAGAGATACTTACAGTGAAAAATGTAGAAAAGATATTTAATTTTGAAGACACAATTGCCTAATCGGTAAAATGCAGGATTGTGAAAATACATTAGGTCATCTGTGTTTGTATGCTAGACCATTTTTGTTTTATTGTGTTGTTACCTATAAAGATAAAAACAAAAATTGTTAAAGCATTCTCTTGAGTCCTATAGCATGGGCAGATGGTGAGTGTAAGTATTTTATTTCCATGTACAGAACCACCTGGATTCTGCACTTAAGTTAAAAATAATTTCTGCTGATATGAATCCAGTGCTCAGCCCGCCCTTCTTTTTCCCCACAGACAGACATTTCTCAAAATAATTGTGCAATATGCTTCCTGCATAAGTAGGCTTATTATTTCCAGTAGGTGGTTTGGAAGAAAAATGGGAGTTAAACACAGCTAAAAGTATTTCTACAGTGCCAGCAGCAAAGTGAAAATGACTAGTTAATAGCACTGCAGAAAGAACGCTAACGTACATTATCTGAAGGAATGCTGGAGAGATGGCATCACTAAAGGAAATTCACTTTGCTGCTCCTCTGGGCCCTAATAGTGACATTCTGACTCCTCACTTAACCTGTATTCAAATGATGGACACTCAAGGCTATAATTACTATTCAGCAGGCGAGATCTAGAGACTTTGCTTTATTGTTTCAAATGAAGACGAAGCACTCTGTGTTCCACTGTGACTTTGATCCAGTACATAACTGCTTTTATGATCTGAGGTCTGACAACAGATCAGAATAAAAATGTATCTATGAAATTGTTTCATACTTTTCAGTTCACGTTAGGTGAAGTTTTCAATAGAGAACTGTGAAAGAATCAATATTCTGGACAAGGAAAGTACTATAGAGTACGACAGGAAGTCTCTCAGGAATAAGGGAGGTCTCAAAATGGGAACGCACTCTAAGGAAGCAAAGGACTCTGGGAATTGGAGTCTTAGGAAGAAGGTGGGTAGCCAGGCCCAGTGACTAAGGTGATAAGTGCTATGCACTGCCATGCATCAGGTCAATGTGGGCCTTCTGCTCCTCAGGTCAGCTGAGGCTGGGAATGTCACAGGGACAATGTTCACAGCCCTTAGCGATGAGGAAATCAGGGCCTTTGTTCTGGGGAGTGGGTTTTGGGGGGGGGGGGGTCAGCACACAAGGGAAGGGAGCTATGGACTTGGGAGCAATTTAGGAAGTCCATTGCAGTGCCCACTAGGGGGGGGTGTGTGTGTGTGTGTGTGTGTGTGTGTGTGTGTGTGTGTGTGTGTGTGTGTGTGTGTGTGTGTGTGTGTGTGTGTGTGTGGGTGTGTGTGTGTGTGTGTGTGTGGGTGTGTGTGTGTGTGTGTGTGTGTGTCTTCTTCCATTAAAGGCTTGAGAGAAGAGCCACACGTCCACCTGCATCCTAAGTAGAGAGTCTTGTTCTAATGTGTGGGGGCTACTCTGGAGCAGGGGCATAGCCAGAAGTGCATTTTTGGGGGGGCCCAAAGGTGGCCTCAGGGGTCCAGGTATTCTCTCCTCCTCTCCCTCCCACTGTTGCCGCAACTACAACTTCGAGGCATACCTTTGCTGGCAGGGATGCCAAACCTCACCAGCCAAAGAGATCTCCTCTGTGAGTCCCACCAGTGCTGCCAGAGCAGTATTCAAATCAGCAGCACACTTCAGCTGTCAACATTGGCACTCCCATGCATGCTCATTTCAGTCGCTGATTCATCTATCAGATTCTCAGTCTTATCATTTTATTTGATTTTAATGTACATGTGGTCAAATCATACTGAACGACTTGCTGCCCCGCCCTTGCGTCAAACGTCATGACGTCGAGGGCGGAAAACCAACAGAAAAATGAAAGAAGGGACCGCATCAAGGAAGGGGGAGGAGTAGGGAAACACGCAGAGCCAAGGAAATGCTGGCCACCAACCTCGAAAACCACCCGAAAGCTACATAGATAAAATGAAGCCCTGCCAACAGAATGACCGAGGTCCAACACCCCCCACCCCCCTCGCGCAACGCCCCCCCCCCCCCCCAAAACAACCAACAAAGCTCAACAGAAGAAAAGAAATCCCACAAAAAGCAGGAGGTGCAACACCCCCCCCCCCAAGCCACCCACCGTCGCGTAGCTTTGCTGGCGGGGGACACGAAACCCCGCCAGCACAAGTCCTGTCTTCAGACTCCGGCGTGATCTTCAGCATTACTAGCCTCTGCAGGCAGGGCTTCTGTGCGTCTGACGTCATGCACGTGCAGGACGTCAGACGCACATAACCCCGCCCAGCAGAGGCTAGCAATGCTGAAGAATATGCTGAGTCAGCAGACAACACAGGACTTCTGCTGGCGGGATTTTGGGTCCCCCGCCAGCAAAACTACGCAACGGTGGGTGGGATGGCGGCGGCGGCAGCGGGACCATCGTGGTGGGTGGGATGGCGGCGGGGGGGGGGGGAGAACATCGCGCGGAGAAGGCAGTGACGGCAAAAAAACAAACCCCTGCAATCTGGCAGCGCTTCCTTCACTCATCTTCAAAGCACCGCTTCCAGAAACCCCTGCCCCCCCCACACACACTCACTCACTCATCTGGCAGCCCTACCAGACCCCCCCACACCCCTCTTCTTCCAAGTTGAACACCACAACACACCCCCCACAACCCTCCAACACACACACACTCTCTCTCTAAAAATCTCATCTGCCAGCACATCCTGAAACCCCCCCACACACACACACACACTCTATCTCATATGGCAGCGCTTCCAGAAACCACGTACACACACACACACTCACTCTCATCTGGCAGCGCTTCCTAAAACCCCTGCCACACCCACACACAGTCACTCACTAATCTGGCAGCTGTTCCTGACCCCCCCCCCCCCCCCACACACACACACTCACTCACTCACTCTCATTTAGCCACACTTCCTGAACCACCCCACCACCACCACCACCACCACACACACACACACACTCGCTCATCTGGCAGCGCTACCTGAACCCCCCCCCCCCCCCACACACACACACACACAAACTTACTCTCATCTGCAAACGCTTGATAAACCGCCCCCCCCCCCACACTCATCTGGCAGCGCTTCCAGACCCCCCACAAATCCCTCTTCTTCCAAATTGAACCACCCAACACCCCCCCCACACCCCTCCAACATACACACTCTCACAAAATCTCATCTGCCAACGCTTCCTGAACCCCCCCTCCACGCACCCCACCCCCACACAATCACTCTGTCTCATCTGGCAGTGCTTCCTGAAACCCCGTACACACACACACTCTTTCTCTCATCTGGCAGCGCTTCCTGAAACCCCTGCCACCCCCCACACACAGCACATCCTGAAACCCCCCCCCCCCCCCCACACACACACACTCTATCTCATATGGCAGCGCTTCCAGAAACCACGTACACACACACACTCACTCTCATCTGGCAGCGCTTCCTAAAACCCCTGCCACACCCACACACAGTCACTCACTAATCTGGCAGCCGTACCTGAACCCCCCCCCCCCAACACACACACACACTTACTCACTCACTCTCATTTAGCCCCACTTCCTGAACCCCCCCCCCCAACACACACACACTCACTCACTCTCTCATCTGCCAGTGCTTCCTGAACACACGCCACAAACACAAACACTCACTATCATCTGGCAAAACTCGAAAAACCCCCCCCCCCCCCCACACACACACACTCACTCACTCATCTGGCAGCGCTTCCTGAACCACCCACACCCCTCTTTTTCCAAGCTGAACCCCCCCAACACAACCCCCACACCCCCAAAACACACACCCCCACACTCTCATCTGGCAGCGCTTCCAGAAACCCCATACACACACGCACTCACTCTATCTCTCATCTGGCAGCACTTCCTGAACCCCCCCTCCCCCCCCACACACTCACACTCTCTCTCTCTTCCTCTCCTCCAGCACACCAATTGCTTAGGTGCAGTGGCAGCAATCTCAGACACCAGAGAAAGAGGGGGGCCTGACACCATAGAGAGAGAGGGAGGGAGGTATCTCTGTCACACACACTCTCTCTCTCTCTCTCTCTCTCTCTATCACACTGTGTCTCCCATACGCAATTGCACACACTCTCATTCTCACACACACACTCTCTCACAGACACACTCACACCCAGACTCACTCTCTCTCTCTCACACACACACACACACACACACACTCGCACTTTCACTCTCTATCACGCACAGTCACTCTCACATACACTCTCCAAAACATACACACTATGAGGAAAACCTTGCTAGCGCCCGTTTCATATGTGTCAGAAACGGGCCTTTTTTACTAGTAGATGAATAAAGAACATTTACAATAATCAAAATGACTTAAAATACTTGAATGTACAAGAACAGCAAAATGAGATCTATCAAAATAATGCCTAATATTGTTGCAGGAATGGATGCATGAATTTGTGATACTTCAGGAGTCAGACAGCACACACCAGAATGAGAAAGTAATCTTCTTTATTTGCCAGCAAACAAAGCAGGACATCAGCATTAAGTCTCTTCTTCTCTTCTGTCTCAGCTCTCTGTGTCTTTGTCTCAGCTCTCTTCTTATGCTGTCTTCTCCTTCTTCTGTCTGTTCCTTCTGTCCTTCTCTTTCTTCTGAGCTCCTTCTGACGTAAACTGCTTCTGCTCCTACTTAAATACTGTTCTATCCAGCCTAGCCTAGCCCAGCCCCCTTACTCTCCAATTGGTTAAGGAATAGATTGGTCACTTTGCCTCAACCAATCATTACTTTTGAAATATCAGTTACATAGGTTTGGTATTCCTCAAACTGACCTCTAACCTGGGGCCCCTTAAGCCAGACATTTGGTCTCCAGAACTCTTATATTTTCCTTATGATTAATGTCTCATCTATAGCTTAAACTGGGTTCCCTTAGAGACCAAGAGGCCCTAGTGAGATTGGTTATTCTCATATTCCTAGTCTGGTTCATACTAACTGCTAACTAAACTCTGGCATTCATTAAAGAGGTCAAAAGTCAGTCTTACTTAATAGCATACGGCTATGGTCTGTTATTACTTTCAGGAGGCCAGTCCTACACTTAGCTATAATTAATCAAGACTTTTCCTGACCTTTTTCACCTATCAGCTTATACATTGAACCAGCCAGAACTGCAGATAAGTCAAAACACATGTTTGACCTCTTCACTGCAGTCTTTGCTTAGAAACATCAGACAAAGAATTGATACAGAATTTAAAAAGGTTTCCTACCTATTAACTACACAGAATACACAGAATCAGTATTTCTTATAAGACATATTCTAAATATCAGGAATATCTACATATTAAGCACTTCTAAATAGTATTTCAGCCTATTCTTAAACTACAATATGTCTAACAGTATACAAATGTTGAGCTAGCATTCATTATTCACAAGGGTGAAAGAAATTCCTTTCTCTGACCTTTTTAACCTTTGGCTCAGCCAAGCCAGACATTGAGATAATATGAACCATCTGGCATACCTTCACTTTAGTTGCAAAGTAAAAAGTTAGAATTCTAACTTCAAGCTTTTAATATCATTTCTCAGAGTTAACACTTTCTTTGCCCACTGCCTCATTCCCCCCTTTGAGACTAAAATCAGCTTATGCAGAGATAAGTCTCACTACTCAAACTCTGGAGATTATAGTGATCCTAACTGGGAATAGACTTATGAACCACCATTACCCTACTTGTTAAGGTCCGACGGCATACTGCCGAAGCACATGAGGCCAGGAAACAAAACAACAACCCTGCTAAAACTAAGACTATTAGGGAAATGAACAAGGGACGTATCCAGGAGGTCAATGACCACCACCAGGAGGTAAGGTCTAATCCTCCTCGGTAATCCTCCACATTAAGGCTGGCCAACTGTAGGACTTTATCCATGGCATGCCTAACCACATGCGTCCTATTTATGACAATAGTACAGCACTCTGAAGAATTTAGCACTGTGCAGAGACCACCCTGGGCTGCAAAGAGATAGTCAAGGCCCATACGATTATACCGAGAAACTATACTTAATTCATTAATTTGATCCTGCAATGCATTGACTACCACGTTCAGCTCATGAACTAAAACATGGAGTAGGGACTGAAGTCTCCGGGTAACCATACCTAGTTCAGTAATACCCGCTACCGGGCCTCCAATTGGAATCCAGGCTGTGGCAGAAAGGGCTACAAGTCTCTTTTTAGTCAGAGGATAAGTAGAATTAATATACTGGAGGGCTAATTCAATCGCCTCATCCTCTGTGGCAACGGAGGAGGGTAAGGACAAAGCCTCTCGCTTAGAGCGGTGCGGGGATAGTGGCTTGAGAGGAATAACTTTAGGAAAATAATTCAAGGTTACCAATACACAAAAATCATATGTAAGGGGAAGAATCATGTGGAGGACATTATCACAGAGCCAGTAATGACCAAGAAGAGGGTGAGGAAAGTTCCCAATAAATGTTGGCTCAGGCTGGACAGGGTACTTAGGGTGCCCATAATGCGAGCCCCTATCCCAGGGGGAACGAAGACGAAATGGAGACTTTGCACACCATAGGCGCCAATCCCCAATTGTGACAGGCTGCTCATTTGTTAGTAACTCTTCATACCCCGGGGACTTATGAAAGTAGAAAATAAGCTTGGACACTATAGTCTTCTCAGTGGTACGCTTAGGAGCCAGATAATCACCTGGGTCATAATCTACAGGTATGGTAGCAGGGCACATAGGAGTACCTGGAGAAACTACCCACACAGATTCTCCTTTTTCTGGGAGAACATTAGTATAATTACAGGGAATGGGAAGAACAGTTGAGATGCTTCTTGTTAAACAAAACACTCCAGAGGCTGGATAGGGAGACGTAAAAACTGGCCTTAGAGAAGAGTCAGAGGGGGAAGTAGCATTATAAAAGGACCACCAAGTATAATCCTGGCTCCAAGGACCTGAACTCGAAAAGTAGGGAGGTATAAGAGCTGGGAGTTGCACAGGGACAGGAACAGCTGGGACATCTGTAGTATAAGGAGAAAATCGGGAACACACAATACAAGGGGAAGTAATCTTTGCCTGGCTAATTAGTTCCTGGACAGAGTGTAACCAAAGGTTGGAGCGAGTTGGGGTATTAGGAACAAGGAGGCAAGGAGTAGAAAACAACAAAAGCATCCAAACTACTAACATTTTCTTTCTTCTTAATCTAAAACAAATACAGCAAACTAATTAAGCAATAATATTTCAACAGTCTGTGCTAATCACAGATTACTCTCATATAGTGTTCTCAGTCTTTGAGTTCTTATACCAGTTGGGATAGACCCTCAACTGACAAGGATCAAGCTCTCAAATTCCAAGAAAGCCAGAATCTGGACAAGAAAGAGTCTCAGTGTGAAGCCGAAGTTCAGCCGCTCCTGCAGTATGCAGTTGACCCTTCTTTTCAGCTAGTAGATTCTTTGGTTCGGGTCAAGCGCAACTTCAATGGCTCCGCTGGATCACTTTCTGCTCTCCACTGTCTAGGCTCCGTCTGATCCGTGCTGGGCTCAGTCTGGTCAGCAGACTTAATTCGAGACCAATGGACCCATGGAGTTATCCCTGCGACCTTCACAGCTGCAGGGGTAGAAAGCAAAACAGTAAAAGGTCCTTTCCATCGGGGCCCCAAAGGCTGGAGCTTCCAGTCTTTCACCCAAACTCTATCCCCTGGCAGGAAGGAATGTACCTGAGCCTGGAAGGGGACAGGGTTTATTTCTCTCACATAAGACTGAAGCTCAGAAATTATCTTTCCCAAGAGGGCTACCTGCTCCTGCACCTGGGCAGACCCTAAAATCCCTATGTCTCCCTTAATTCCCTGTAAAATGGCTGGGGGCTTCCCATACACAATTTCAAAGGGAGAGAGGGCTGTTCCTTTAGTTGGGGTGCATCGAAGGCGAAAGAGGGCTAGTGGCAATGCCTGTGGCCATTTCAATTGGGTTTCCTGACAAATCTTTGCTAGGCTGTTTTTCAAGGTTCTGTTTGCTCGCTCAACCTGCCCTGAACTCTGGGGACGGTAGGCACAATGCAATTTCCAGGTAATGCGCAATGCGCGGGACAGGGCCTGAAGTGTAGCTTCAACAAAGGCGGGACCATTATCTGAACCTATGGCAAGGGGCAGTCCATACCTGGGGATGACATCCCTAAGGAGGGCTCGAGCTACTTCTGTGGCTTTCTCAGTGACTGTAGGATATGCTTCCACCCACCCAGAAAAGGTACAGACCATGACCAAGAGGTATCGGAGCCTACCGCTCCTGGGCATTTCTGTGAAGTCTATAACTAAAGACTCAAAGGGTGTTAGTCCTCTAGACTGAACTCCTGGTGGAATACGGGGTCCCTGACGAGCATTATTCTGGGCACAGAGAGTACATCGGGCAGAGGCAGTGGCAACCAGACTATCCAATCCTTCCAGCACCACTACTCGATTGAGTAGACGGGCTAGTGCTGTTTTCCCTAAGTGTGATAGGTCATGAGCTTGAGACACTACAGGCCAAGCTAGGTGGCGTGGCACCAGAACTCTGGTATCAGGGAGATGTAACCAGCCATCAGGTCTCCTTACTGCACCTTCTTCTTGAGCCCATTTCTCTTCCGTTTGGGTATACATAGGTGTCCATTCTTGCAATCGGATTTGGAACAGGGGAGTCACAGTACTTGCTGGGGGTCCTCGAGCAGCTTCCTTGGCCACCCGATCAGCATGGCGATTCCCTCGGGCCACTGGAGTATCTATTCTTTGGTGTCCCCTACAGTGAATGACAGCTACCTTCTTAGGGGCCCAAACAGCCTCTAGCAGCTGAAGTATTTCAGGTCCATACTTAACAGGTTGGCCTGCAGCATTTATGAGTCCCTTTTCCTTATACAAAGCTCCATGAGCATGTAGAGTTGTGAAGGCATACTTGGAATCAGTATAAATGTTGGTTACCAGTCCTGCTGCTAACTCCAGAGCTCGTATGAGGGCCACAAGTTCTGCTTTCTGGGCTGAAGTTCCTTGGGGCAGGGCTCTTGCTTCTATCACCTTGTCCTCTGTCACCACAGCATAGCCTGCCAGTCGCTTGGAGTTCTCCACATAACTGCTTCCATCTGTGAAATAAATTACATCTGGGTCCCTCCACGGAACATCTTTAAGATCTGGTCGACTGGAGTACACTTCATCCATAGTTTGGATACAGTCATGATCCGGTGGTCCCTCAGATGCTGGCAAAAGAGTAGCAGGATTGAATGTAGCCACTGTTTCCAGGTGTATCCGTGGATTCTCACACAAGCTGGCTTGGTACTTAACCATGCGGTTATTTGTAAACCAGTGGTTGCCCTTATACTCCATGAGGGTAAGAACTGCATGGGGGACTTTAACAACCAGTTCTTGCCCCAAGGTCAACTTATCAGCTTCCTGGACCAGTAAGGCTGTTGCTGCAATGGCCCTCATGCAGGCTGGCCATCCTTTAGCCACTCCATCCAGCTGTTTAGACAGGTATGCAACAGGCCTCTGCCAGGATCCCATCATCTGGGTCAGCACACCCAGAGCAACCCCCTGTCGCTCATGGACATACAGTGAGAAAGGTTTCTCCACATCAGGAAGGCCTAACGCAGGGGCTTGGAGTAGGGCTTTCTTTATGGCAATGAAGGATTGTTGAGCAGTAGGTCCCCATTCAAATGGTTCCTTTTCACCCCCCTTTGTGGCTTGGTAAAGGGGTTTCGCCATCAATGCAAAATTTGGAATCCAAATTCTGCAAAATCCGGCTGCTCCCAGAAATTCCCTAACTTCTCTTCTGGACTTGGGTTGGGGAATTGCAGCTACCGCTTGCTTCCTACTAGCATCCAGTCTCCGACTTCCCTGGGAAATGCAAAAGCCCAGATACTTCACTTCTGACTGACAGAGTTGGGCCTTTGAGCGTGAGACCTTATAGCCTGCATCCAAGAGTAGCTCCAGCAATTCTCTAGTAGCCTCAAAACACTCTTCCTGGGTCACTGCTGCAATCAGGAGGTCATCTACATACTGGAGTAAAACTCGCCTGGAAGGCTCAGATTTAAAAGTCTTAAGGTCTTGTCCTAGGGCAGTCCCAAAAATGGTGGGGGAATTCTTGAACCCCTGTGGCAGACGGGTCCATGTATACTGAAGCTTCCTTCCTGTTACTGGGTTTTCCCATTGAAAGGCAAAAAGCAGTTGACTGGCGGGGGCCACCCGAATACAAAAGAAGGCATCTTTTAGGTCTAGTGTCGTGAAATGGGTAGCTCCAGAAGGTATCAATCCTAGCAGGACATATGGATTAGGCACTACAGGGTGTAATGAGATAGTGGATTTGTTGACCACTCGTAAGTCTTGGACTGGCCGGTAGTCCTCAGTCCCTGGCTTCTGAACTGGCAATAGTGGCGTATTCCATGGAGACTGACAAGGACGAATAATTCCATGGGATAACAGACGATTCAAATGTGCTTGAATCCCTTCCAGAGCCTTTCTGGGAATTGGGTATTGGCGAAGATGGATTGGCCGGGCATTTGGAAGTAAGTCTACATGGACAGGAGGAATATTTCGGGCCAACCCTGGGGGATTATCTTCTGCCCATACCCCACTGACCTGAAAGCTGTCTGCCAGGGGTAGGTCAACTTGGCTATGTGACTGATGCAGCCGCCATTCTTCTTCAAGGGGGCAGCAGAAACTCAATATACCCTTAGGGCTGGATATCGGGGGCCGAAAGGAGACTGAAGTCTGGCCATCAGAGTCAAAGGAAATTTGGGCCCTAAGCTTGGACAGCAGGTCTCGACCTAACAAAGGGATTGGACAGTCTGGCATATACAAGAATTCATGAGTGACTATGTGTGAGCCTAATTGGCATCTACGGGTTGTCAGGAAGGGCCTCCGGTTCTGCACCCCCGTGGCACCCACCACTCGGACAGTTTTTCCAGACACAGGCGCTAATCGCTCCGTCACAACAGAATGTTCAGCTCCTGTATCAATCATGAATGGAATTGAGCGGCTCCCTATAGTTAACTTGACCATAGGTTCCTGGGAGCCCAGTTTGTAGGAACCCGGTCTGTCCTATTCGTCCCATTCTGCCATCTCGGCTATCCCGATGATGTCAGATTCAGGAGGCTCATATCTTCCCTCTCGAACTCGGCCTCGGCTTCCTCGATCTCCTGGTCCCCTTCTCAGTCCCTGGCGCCTCTGGGGGCATTCATCTTTCCAGTGCCCTCTTTCCTTACAATAGGCACACTGATCCCTCTCCAATCTTGGTCTGGGATTCTCCCCCCTTGGCCGGGATTGATTGAAGGAATCTCGGGGCCTGGCTGGTGGTCCGGGGTCCCACTTTGGCTTCCCATTAGCTAGAGGTCGACCTCGGTTAAGGGTGGAATTAGTAATGGCTGCCGCTAAAAGGTCGGCCTTCTTCTGCATCTTCCGGTCAGCCTCTCGGCGCACCTCCTGATCTCTATTAATGAAAACCTTGGTTGCGATCTCAATTAGCTGGGTGGTATTCATCCCTGCGAATCCCTCCTGACGCTGCAACTTCTTCCGGATATCTGGCATACTCTGGGCCACCAATGCACTATTCACCATTCTCTGGTTTTCTTGGGCTTCAGGGTCAAATGGGGTGTATGTTCTGTAGGCTTCAATTAGTCGCTCTAGAAAGGCCCCAGGGGATTCAGTTGCCCCTTGGAGAATTTCAGAGACCTTTGCCAGATTAATGGGCCTCTTTATGCCTTTCCTCATACCTTCCAGTAAGTCCCGGCAATAGCCAGACAACAGTTCATAGTGCTGCCCATCATTTGGATCCCAATCTGGAGCTGCGCGAGGAAACCGAGCTCTAACCCACCCCTCTAGGTCCGGTGTCCTCTCGGGAGCACGTGCTCGCGTGATGGCCTCAGCATTTTGCAAAATCTTCCGCCTCTCCTCAGTTGTGAAGAGGGTCAGGAGAAGTTGTTGACAATCAGTCCAGGTTGGGTTATGGGTGGCCATAATGCTAGCCACTAGGTCCACCACTGCCTGAGGCTTTTCAGTATAAGAGGGGTAATGCGTCTTCCAATTCAGGAGATCGGTGGTTGTGAAGGGTACATACTGATAGGCCTGTGCCTATATAACCTGACCCTGATTATTAGGATCCGGTCGAGTGGTAGTTACCTGGCGGAGGGGCAGAACTCTCGAGGAGGTGGGAATAGAACCTGAGGTAGAGCTAGGAGCTACCCTCCTATCATGCTCAAAGGTGATTGCAGCGGGTCTAACCCATTCAGTGGAGGTGTGTTGAACCCCTGAGGGATGGGGAGGGGTACTCATAGACTGAGAGGTGGTCACAGGTGAGTCAGTCCATTGAAAGGGATGCCGGGCCCCTGATGAGTGGGTAGGGGTATTAGAGGGAGAGGCTGGGCTGTCAGGAGTTGAGGAGTCAGGGAGTGGAACCCAAAACGGGTCTTCAGAAGTTAACAGGAGAGGATGTGGCACAGAAGGGTAGAGACTGGGTGAAAAGTCCAACCTAGGGTGTGGCAGGTTTGGCACAGGAGGGGAAGAACTATCCGGAGAAGCCTGTGCTGGAGAAGCTTGGGCTGGGCGGCGTGGATCTCTGGGGGTAGCACGGAACCCCAACAATGGGCCATAAGGTGGTGGCTCAAGGTCTGAGGGGTCATCAGAGAGTATGGGTTTCTCAGACAGGGTAGGGGCGGAAGCCACCGATTGGGTGGTAGGCTTCCTAGGGCTCTTTCCCTCTTCTAGTTTAGATTTTCTAATCTTTCTTTGAACACGGCCTAACATGAATTTTACTGGGGATCCCATATAAGTTTTCAACCACGAGGGAGGGTCAGTCACAAGGCTGTCCCAGGAATCTATATAAGGGAGTTGTTCAGAATATTCTGGTTCTCCTACAACTATGCTGTAGACCTTCCGGATTACTTCAATATCTAAGCTGCCACTAGGGGGCCACCCCACTCCCATAGATGGCCACTCAACTTCACACAAGGTTCTTAGAGTACTTGAGCTTAAAGTCTGTCCATAGTCATTAATTAAAAATCCTTTCTTGAAGTTCTTAAGCATACAATCTAGGGGAGTATCAATTTGTCTAGATGATGTCCCACCCATAATGCTTACAGTTACAACACACAAAAAGGGAGGGAATTTTTTTTGAAAGTGCAGTAAGGGGTCTGCACTCTCGAGACACTAGGTAGACAGACAGCAATCGCTTCCTTCCGTTGCTGACCAATTGAACTCGCGTTAATTGGAAATGCAGCTATAAGAAGTCCGCACTCAATAATCATTCACGCATCACACATTCCATACAGAAAATCCCACCCAACAATTTCAGATTTCTCAAATACAGATAAGCTCAAGCGTTTTCGCTTCTAGTCCCCGCGACTAGAAGGTACTAGGGCCTTCGCTGAGAGTTGATCAGGCTCTCCTTCCTCAATTTGTTTGAGGGGCTGATTTACAATTTTCTAGCTAGAATTACAATACAGAATACAGAATACATACCCGGCGAATGTTCTCCAGTCAGTTGGGTGCTGGGATTAATGCAGGATTCATCCCACCGCTGCCACCAAGAATTGTTGCAGGAATGGATGCATGAATTTGTGATACTTCAGGAGTCAGACAGCACACACCAGAATGAGAAAGTAATCTTCTTTATTTGCCAGCAAACAAAGCAGGACATCAGCATTAAGTCTCTTCTTCTCTTCTGTCTCAGCTCTCTGTGTCTTTGTCTCAGCTCTCTTCTTATGCTGTCTTCTCCTTCTTCTGTCTGTTCCTTCTGTCCTTCTCTTTCTTCTGAGCTCCTTCTGACGTAAACTGCTTCTGCTCCTACTTAAATACTGTTCTATCCAGCCTAGCCTAGCCCAGCCCCCTTACTCTCCAATTGGTTAAGGAATAGATTGGTCACTTTGCCTCAACCAATCATTACTTTTGAAATATCAGTTACATAGGTTTGGTATTCCTCAAACTGACCTCTAACCTGGGGCCCCTTAAGCCAGACATTTGGTCTCCAGAACTCTTATATTTTCCTTATGATTAATGTCTCATCTATAGCTTAAACTGGGTTCCCTTAGAGACCAAGAGGCCCTAGTGAGATTGGTTATTCTCATATTCCTAGTCTGGTTCATACTAACTGCTAACTAAACTCTGGCATTCATTAAAGAGGTCAAAAGTCAGTCTTACTTAATAGCATACGGCTATGGTCTGTTATTACTTTCAGGAGGCCAGTCCTACACTTAGCTATAATTAATCAAGACTTTTCCTGACCTTTTTCACCTATCAGCTTATACATTGAACCAGCCAGAACTGCAGATAAGTCAAAACACATGTTTGACCTCTTCACTGCAGTCTTTGCTTAGAAACATCAGACAAAGAATTGATACAGAATTTAAAAAGGTTTCCTACCTATTAACTACACAGAATACACAGAATCAGTATTTCTTATAAGACATATTCTAAATATCAGGAATATCTACATATTAAGCACTTCTAAATAGTATTTCAGCCTATTCTTAAACTACAATATGTCTAACAGTATACAAATGTTGAGCTAGCATTCATTATTCACAAGGGTGAAAGAAATTCCTTTCTCTGACCTTTTTAACCTTTGGCTCAGCCAAGCCAGACATTGAGATAATATGAACCATCTGGCATACCTTCACTTTAGTTGCAAAGTAAAAAGTTAGAATTCTAACTTCAAGCTTTTAATATCATTTCTCAGAGTTAACACTTTCTTTGCCCACTGCCTCAATATGATGCAATTAGTGAAGCTTAAAAAATATTAGTTGTGATAAATGATTTACTTGTAACTCCATAGAAAGGGAGGAGTCCAGCATAGGTGCCTGGTATAAGAGGCTTGGGGAGGCGTAGCAGGATGGATCAGCTGTTTCTATAGAAATGCTAAATAGTAGTAGTAGTAGTTCTCTGGGGAGTCCAATTTTAAATAGCAGCAGCTGCAGTGAAAGCCATATCTAGCTGTTTGTAACCAGTTGTAATTTGATTACCTGCTGGGAGAGCAGAGCAGGGGGGGGGGGGGGGGGGTTGGCTGGACTTGTCCCGGGTTGCCATGGAGATATTTAACTAGGCTGAATTCCTGCACATGAGCACTTCATACCAAAGAGACTTGCCTGAAATTTTAAAAATGCTAAAAATAAGTTTTAAAAGTATTTGAAAGATCATTTTATTTTCATTATAGTGTTTGGAATATGTCCACTTTGAGAATCAGGTGCTCAACATTAAAAGTTTATATTTATTTACTTATGTATTTACTTTAGTTACATTTGTAGCCCACGCTTTCCCACTCATGGCAGGCTCAATGCGGCTTACATATACAGGTACTTATTTGTACCTATTGCAATGGAGGGTTAAGTGACTTGCCCAGAGTCACAAGGAGCTGTGGCTGAAATGGGAATTGAACTCAGTTCCTCGGTTCCCCAGGACCAGAGTCCACCACCCTAACCACTAGGCCACTCCTCCAAATGTATAGCATTTTATCCCACATTAAACATGAATTAGGATGTTTTGTGGCTCTACATGAGAATTGTGATATTATGATCCCTTGTTTCATATTGTTGATGGTCTGCATTTTCCATATGGGTGGTATATTCGTGTATTAGGTTCTGCCCAGTGTAATATTTATGGTACAGTAAGGTTCTGAGTGTGTTTTTGCACAAAGTTGTACATAGTGTTTTGCAGTTGAGCGATTGTGCTTAGAATATGTTTTGAGCAACCACTTCATTCTTTGACATATGATACATATCTAATATCTAAATTTAATAAAATGTATTGTGACTTTTATTTTTATTTATTTTTTCTGTGTATTATCAGACAATAATGGATTTAAGCTCCACCCCTGGCCCCACCCCTAACCCCACCCCTATGGAGTCCAGTAAATACCAGAAACTTGGGAAGATGAATCAACTTTGAGAGATAGATCTTGGGATACTGGAAAAGAGTCAGGGATAAAAAGAACCTTTGTGGGCTAACCAGAGTAACTTAGTTTTCTCAGAAGCCCTTCTACTAAGCCGTGTAAGCGTTTATGTGCGCCCAATGCCAAAATAGAGTTACCGCCCAGCCTCCACGTGGCTGTTGTGGTAAGTTCATTTTTGGCGCACGTCCGATGTGAGCGTCCCATAAATAATTTTTCTTTTTGGATGCACGTATTGAGTTCGCGCCAAGTGGCATTTGACGTGCGTAAGTCATTACCGCCCGGTTACCATGTGGGTCTTTACCGCTAGGTCAATGGCTTAAAACCATGAATAGAGCTATAATATGTAATCTTGGTAATACAATTAGTCACCTGAGAGATAGTATCAGTCCAGACCTTACTAACTGGGATAAGAAGCAACATATCATCTGCACATTTATTTTGTTACATTTGTACCCTGTGCTTTCCCACTTATGGGAGGCTCAATGCAGCTTACCTGGGGCAATGGAGAGTTAAGTGACTTGCCCAGAGTCACAAGGAGCTGCCTGTGCCTGAGGTGGGAATTGAACTCAGTTCCCCAGGACCAAAGTCCACCACCCTAATCACTAGGCCACTCCTCCCCTGAGGACTGCGTTCCATTATGAGTAGTATAAGCTTCAATGATGAGGTTGTAGTCATTGTATTTGTGTACTGCATCTATATTCCTACCAATCACAATGTAACATGAAGCTAATTATGCTGGAATGCCCTGTAAATACTGAGCATCCCGCTGATATCATGTAGTTTTTATAACTCTGTAATACTACATTTTTAAACAAAATATTTAAGCAAGTTCCCAGTGTGTGCTAATTTTATTGCGTCTCCCTGGATAAACATTTTTTTTAGAAGTATTTCATTTACCATTACATGATTAGTTTCTTGAGGCATCTTTTCTCGATGTCCTGATCTAACAAACACTGAAGGAAAAAATCAGATTCATTCCCACCATCATGCTCTATTCAGAATCAGTTCATCGGTGACAGTAAAACATGCTGACGTATGCTCAGAATGTGTTTATTAGGACACAGTCTGTGACAGTGCTGCTCTAATTTTATAAACATAAGGCACGTTAATCCCTTCAGTTACAGAATTTTAGTTAGGCAGATTGGATGAGTAATATGGTTATCATCCTGATCTTACGCTTGGAATACAGATGTAACTGTCTTGATATTTAATTAATATCTCTTCAATGGTTTATTTTAAAATAACCATTTGTACATAGAATTAACCCCGTTTTTCATGTATAGATACTGATTTAATTATATAGGGGGTCAATATTTATAGGGATTTAAATGGACAGGACAGACTACCATTAGAGGTCACCATTTTGAAACCCGGCGCTGCAAAGGCAAGAGCAACTGTGGATTGCTCTTGCACAGACTACTCCCTAGACCGCCAGGGAAGTTTAAGTGTAGACCTGTGGAGGCTCTGGGGTGGCTGATCCTCAGTGGGGGGAAGGAAGGGGGGTGCTGCCTGTGTTCGGAAGGTTTGGGATGAGGATCTATCTTGGGGGGCAGATCTTGGGTGGGGGACTTAGGAGGGGCTGCTGTCTATGTTGGGGGGAGGTTCTATAGAGGGAGGGCTGATTAGGTGGGATAGGGCAGGGAGGGGGACATTGCTTTTGTAGGCAGATTGAATATAACACCCGATATTCAGCCCGCTACTTGGTTAGCTAACTTTGAAAAAGGGGCCCTGAGCACTTAAATGTTTGACACGCCCTGACCCATCCATGCCCCTCCCATATGTATACCTCCTTGCAGTTCTTTGCTATGGATTTATAGCAACTAAATACAGTTATGCATGCATAGTCCTATTACAGTTTCATATGGCTTGATTGCAGGATTACACTAATAACATTGGCTTGAATATCAGTGAAATATTTGGGACATTTATCATTAATAAATGACATTACACAAACTGACATATATACCATCTGGCAACTGGCACTGGGCCGTGCATTGTCTGCCTGATGCCAGTGCTAAACTCGGATATTCAATGCCGGACCATTTCCAGTGACTGGCATTGCATATCCTTAGTCACCACACCTGCTTGAGCCTCTTCCCCTTCAGCAAACACATTACTCACTGTATATTCTTAATGTAATGTATAGTTTTATTTTTTTTTCCATTACTAATGTTAACAAAACTACCAGCTAGATCTTTTTTTGCCATTTGAGTATTTAGAACAGGGGGAGGCAACTTTGGTCAATGGCTGGCGGTAAGGTCTCAGACCCAAAATGGACGCACACTAATTTTGATTTTGACGCACGTCCATTTTTGGCAATAATTTAAAAAAGGCCTTCTTTACAGGCGCACTAAAAAATGGATCAGCGTGCGCCCAAAACCCATGCCTACACTACCGCAAGCCATTTTTCAGCGCACCTTATTAAAAGCATGCTAATTAATGCACTAAAAATAAATGTTACTTCTTATGCATTAAATTAATAGCATGCAAATTACTGCAGCATTAAAAAGTGTGTGATGACAGAAAAAACAAAACAAAAACAAAACAGTGCACACCACAGTGGTAATCTGCAGTACTTTGCTGCATCACTGACATTTCCAATGTGATTTGTTGGTGAGTGGAATGTGATGTTTTTATGTTACCTTTATAACTGTTCTGTGATCTGCTTAGTTGTAGGTGGAGTATAAATGCCCAGTAGCCCAGGCCCCACCTTATATGGCAGCCTGACCCCTAGTGGTACCGCAAAACTACCACTAGGAGTTACAGATGCCATTTTGAACCCAGATCCACAAGACTTAGAGCAACTAGGGATTGTTCCTACCCCATTCCACTGGCTAACAGGAATTGGTTCAGATAGGCTCAGTGGCCTTATAGGGGGTGAGGAACTTAAGAGGGTAGGCTTTGAGAAAATTGGGGCCTGTGGGGGGTTTCCAATTGGGGGGTCTGTTGAGGGGTGGGGGAGGGGCAGCTATTAGCACAACTGGCCCATTTAAGATGGCGCCTGGAAGCATCGGGCCATCTGCTAGCGGCTTGATGCTGCAAGGCAGGAAAAGTAATGACAGCTTTGAACTGGTGTTATTTTTTCATTAATAACGCAGCATTCAGCGATCAACACATGCTGTGCTATTTGCTTTGTATATTAATGAGGTGCTTTTGCATTGCTTTGGATCTCACTGTTATGCACCCTGCGGTAACCTACACTATCATACATAACGGTAATATAACACACAATATTGTCATTCAGCATGCGTTAAGATGCAAATATTGTGTGTTAATCCCTTAGCTGGGTAAATGGACTATTTTGAAATCTGCACTCCCTGTGCATAAAGTACAGGCTGACGGTTCTTTTCAGCTTGTTTGTGTGGCTGTCAGGACTAGTTTTGTTTTGACTGTAGCTGCTCTTTACTGATCCATGAAGCTACTGCCCTAGGAGACTGCTTAGCCTTGTCTAATAGTCTAACCAGGTCTGAGTGTAATGGTCTATTTGAAACTTGTTTGGAATATAATTCGAGCTTTAAAAAATCAGCTAGATCTATGATCATCCAGGAGAGCAGATTCCAGTCTTTCAGACCAATCTATAAAAATGCCTGAACAGATGTTAAATAAAATTAGGATGCTCCCCCCTGGCACTATTGTTGTGTGGATTAAGTTTCATTTTGTTGATGTGTGCTATGCAATTACAATTACAATAAAATTTAGAATCTGCTACAAACTATTACTGGATCAGTGCAGATTACAATATATCAAAGAGGTAGGCCAGCACTAGAAAATTACAACATCAAATAAACAACATCCAGCATAACAAGAAAAGATTATTCAAATCTTACCCCAATGTATAGAAAATAAATACGTTTTTCACATTTTACGAAATTTCAGATAACAAGAAGTTAATCTCAATTTAAGAGGAAGTGAGTTCCAACATTGAGCTGATCTATAAACAAACCCCATTGCATGAATAGATTTATACTTCACATTTTTTAAAGTTGGAAATTGTAAAATACCTAGGTCTTTCAACCTTAAAGAATGATCGATTGGACCAATGGCTAACAGTGCTACCAGATATTCTGGATATACCATCTTCAGTGGAGGAAAAATAAACTAACACTTTATTTGTGTTTGGGAAAATCAAAATAATGTATTGTAATAAAATCCCAAATCCAGGTGTTCCAAACACTGTAATACAGCTTTCAAAAAATGAAAAAAGTGCTCATAAACGTTCAGTGGACTGACACAGACCAGTAGATTTTAACTAACTCCATTGCTCTAATCATAGTACTTCTTTATATTGAACATTTTTCTGTTTTTTGTATCAAATGCTTATAATTATGGTACCAAACCAAAACCAGAAAAATGTACCCAGTTCGATTATAAAGGAGGCACACCCTCAGAAATTTGAGCACCCACGCGGTAGTCATACAAGACCACTAATGGATGAGGTGTTGCACTTCATTTATTGGGTTGCTCACTCCTATCATGGTACTTTAGTGCAATAATATGCTTTTTTTGTGTGTACAAAGTGTTATTGTGCTGCTATGCAAATCTCAACATGCCAATCCAATTAATGCACTCTTAATAACAAAAACAGCCAGCCTGCATATTGGAGCATAAAAATAACAATAATAATAGTATTTCCACTTATCTCATGAGCCCTGCGCCAGTAAACACAAAGTGCTAAGGGCTCTGAAGTCCGAATCACTTTTGAAGTAGTGAAGACAAGACTGCTGTCCCCTGTTGTAAACGGTACGCCAGACTCCGCGGGTTTCAGATTGACATTCCTCAGGGACTTGGGTTAGGGCTGTCCTCCCTTAACTTTGCTGCCAGCCGCCAACTCGAACAGCTGATTTTAAAGTTGGGTCTCTTGACAAAGCCTTTGCGAAATATGGTCCATGTCTGGACCTAGAACACCTAAACATTGAAGCTAAGTTTAAGCTTTATATATATATATATATATATATATATATATATATATATATATATTTTTTTTTTTTTTTTTTTTTTTTATTAATTATCATTTTATTAAGTTTTCAAATTTTACAAGCTTAATACTTGCAACAGGAAAAAACAGATTAAATAATAGCAGGAAACAACAAGTAATATTGAACTACAATATACATAGGAAAATCTTTTGCCCTCTTGTATTAGACCACCATACAGAGAAGGCTAATCCATAAATCTCAGGAGACAGTTTTAAACAAAGAAATATATAAAAGCAATTGCTTAACACTAAATCCACTTAAATTTCTATTTTTATAAACCCATGGTCAAGTTGCTTTTCCCAACTGGGTTTATAGTACTTGTTTCTGTTCGATAAATTGCTTTAAATGTTCAGGCTTAAAGAAAAGATATTTTATCCCCATATATTTAACATTGCATTTGCAAGGATAGTTTAAATTAAACATTGCACCCAAAGCTACTGTGGCAGTTCTTAAAGCTAAAAATTCCTTCCTCCTAAGTTGGGTCTGTTTAGTCACATCTGGGAATACCCAGATCTTCCCACCATAAAATGGTACTTGTAAGTTCTTTAACGCCATTTTTCTAACTGCTTCTAAATCCTGATGGAAAATAAATGATATTAAGAGTGTTTGTCTTTCCATTATAGCTGTTGATAGGGAAGTTTCTAGTAATTCTGATACATTCAGTTCTCCTTGTGGTTGTGCAGTCTGTTGTTCTTCCTCTTTATTCTTTTTCGTTGGTAAATAATATATCTTGTTCAGGGGTGGTATATTTTCAGGCAAAAATTTTAAATTTTCAACCAAATATCTTTTAAAAATTTCTTGAGGCGAATAAACTAATGTTCTTGGGAAATTTAACAACCGGAGATTCAATCTACGATTATAGTTTTCAAAAGTTTCCAATCTATTATGTATCAGAGTATTGTCTTTAATAAGTTTCAGTGAGATTTCTCTCAGTTTTATATTCTCTTCCGTTATAGAATTTACTTTCTCATTTATTTCTATTTTCATCCCTGCAAATGCATCAGTCAATTCTTGAACATTTTTCGATAAAGTTTCTACTTTACCCGTGGAAGTTTTCACAGCTTGATCTACACTCTGGAGCGTTTCCCAAATAGCTTCCAGAGAAACCTTCGTCAGAGAAGCCTTAGTTGTTCCTGTTCTCGACGCCATTACGGCGGTTACCCGTGGAAGTTTTCACAGCTTGATCTACACTCTGGAGCGTTTCCCAAATAGCTTCCAGAGAAACCTTCGTCAGAGAAGCCTTAGTTGTTCCTGTTCTCGACGCCATTACGGCGGTTACAACCTCAGTTGGAGTTGAGGTGTCAGCTGATAGCCCAGTGGTAGAGCCCCGACACGGCGCTCCTAATTCCGACTTGCGGTTCAGGGAAGCTTCGTCCCTGCTGAGTACAGCTGGTTGCGGAGGTGGGGGTCTAACCGGAGGGGACAACGATGTGTCCTGCCCCTGAATCTCAGCGTCTCCTTGCGCCGTCGAGTCAACGGGGTCTCCGGTTCCTGAAGAAGTGGATTGCCTCGTTATGAAGCCCTCGAGAGTTTGCTGGATCGGCGTTGATGTTAGTGTCGGCGGGGCTCCGACTCTAACGGCTCCCTTCCTCTTATGCGGCATATTGCCAAGAAAACCAAAGCAGGTAAAACTTTTCGCTACTGTAGCAAGAAAAAAAGAGGATATCTCCAGCAGACTGAGGTGGGTCATTCACGAGGGATCGTTCGTGCTGCCATCTTTAAGCTTTATATATTTAAGTGAGACACTTTGTTGCACCATAAGTATAAGCCTCGAGGGCTGCTACCCAGTTGGATTTTCAGGATTTCCCCAAGATACAAAATGGCTTTGTGCTCAGGGAAAAAGCCTCAAAGAGCTCCGAGACCAAAACTTGATCTCACGGATCTTAAATGGACCCAATGGTCCTCTCTTCATCATTGGCAAAAAACCCCGATGTCACAGATCTAAATAACTTTAATAGTCTGTGGTAACTGTGCTAAATACACATCCTGTTTTTTCATAAATACAGAGACAGTCTGTTAATCATGCGTGGAACACTACTGGTGCTTAACACGCTGTCCGATTTACAGTATTTCACTTATCTTAGTCGAATAGTATTGAGCTGGTCTCCGCTATGCTGTCCTCCACTGCTGCCCTGAGCCGACGGTGGCCAGTGTTTTGCTGCTTTTTCAGGGTCTCGGGCTGCAAATGGGACACCCGCAAAGCTCTCCGCTTGTTGGTTTTGAAATTTTGTATACGTCCACACCACGCGACTAGTTTTCAGAATTTCCTCAATGAATATGCATGAGATCTATTTGCATACCATGGAGGAAGTGCAAATAGATCTCATGCATATTTATCAGGAAAATTCAAAAACCTGATTGAGTTGTGGCCCTGACATATCCATGCTCCACTGTTAACACCCTCATGCAGTTGCACTAAGGGACTTAAGTGCACATTTTATTGAATAACTAGCCGTTAAGCCCGTTAAAACGGGCGCGTATTGGAATGTTTTTTTCCCAAGGCCCCCCTCCCGTTGCAGCTGCAAGGCCCCCTGCCATCCTCCTTCCCTGCCAGCTCCAAGGACCCCTCTGTCCCTCCCTCCCAGCTCCAAGGCTCCAGTCCTCCCCCCTTCCCAGCTGCAAGGCCCCCTGCCCGCCCTCCCTCCCTCCAAGTTCCAAGGCCCCAGGCCCTCCCCCCCAGCTCCCAAGGCCTCCTTCCCTCCCTCCCAGTTCCAAGGCCCCTGCTCTCCCTCACAACTGTAAGGGGCCCCATTCCCTCACAACTGTAAGGGGCCCCATTCCCTTACAACTGTAAGGGGTCCCCTGCCCTCCCTCCCAGTTCCAAGGCCCCCTGCCCCCCGTGCCTTCTTCCCAGCCAGCTGGAAGGCCCCCTTCAGTCCAGCCCTCCCAGCTCCAAGGCCCCCCCTCCTTCTGAGACCTCCCATGTCCCCTCCCCCCCAAGGTAGCCGCTACCGCCCCCCACCCCGGAGTCGCCCCTGCCCCCCCTTCACTCGGCCCGGGCCCTCTCTTTGTTATTCAACTTACAGCAGCGCCAAAACAGCAGCAAGCAGCAGCTCCCGTTGGCCTTCCTTCACTGCCTGTGCCTCGCCCTCGTGTGACGTCACGTCGGCGAGGGCGGGGCACAGGCAGGGAAGGAAGGCCGACGGGAGCTGAAGCTGAGCTGCTTGCTGCTGTTTCGGCGCTGCTGTAAGTTGAATAACGAAGAGAGGGCCCGGGCCGGGTGAAGGGGGGGTGGTGGCGACTCCGGGGGGGGGGGGGGTAGCGGCTACCTTGGGGGGGGAGCGGTAGCGACATCAGCGGTTCCCTCCCTCCCCTTCTGCGCAGTTTCCCTCTCTGTCCCGCCCCCTCCCCCCGTGATCACGTCTTGATGCGGGGGCGGGACAGAGAGGGAAGTCTCTACTGCGCATTTGCAGGTGAGTCGGTCACTTGCCATTTATAGGTTTGATGCCTATTTCTGTAACTGGCAATTCTGAAGTATAGCTAGGTCTTGATGTCAAGGGGAGCAGACCTTTTTAGAAAACAGGCACTGGTGCAAGGCTGAAGGGCCGATCTGCATAGGCACCATTTCATTTCAAATCTGTTTGGAGGAGCAGCTGCTTTCCTTACACCCTGCCTAGCTATGCCAGTTATTGGTGCACATGCATAAGTGCCATTCTTCTATATATATGTCATTGGTGCCTAAATTTAGGCATAATTTATAGAATTGCCATTCACATGCTTCTGAATATTGGCCCATAAGAACCGTAAACTATTTTCAATACTAATTTTCCTCCATGCTGGTATCTTAGGGGGCAATAGTGACAGCTGCCCACATCAGTGCAAACTTCACACTGACTTTAAGACACAGTCATGTTTAATATAATATGTTGAGTGCCATCGCAGAAAATGACCGGCATGAAATTGATGATGAGCTTTCTTGATGGCAAGGTGCAGAACAGAACACTTGTGACCATCATCTAAAGTTTACACACCATCACAGTGCATGTCAGATCCCATTTTTTGATGTTATGATTTATTACACTGGATGGAGTTTCTATATATCATTATATCAAAAACCTATCGAGGTTCAAAAATGTGTATCCTCAGAAAATCTGTCTCCGGTCAATTTTTATGTCTAGGGTTGCTGTTTGGATGACAAAGATTTTCAGTGGCAAGCTGATATACGCTTTTTGAGATTCTTAGAATGGGTTTATCCTTCATCATGCGTTCTGAAAACGTATAAATGAACAAAGCATTGCCATAGGAAATGATTTTTGTAGTCACTATGGAAGAAAGAATCACACACATTCTCCCATCTTTGCCAAAATTAGAACCATTGTAGCCAATATATATAGATGTAGCTATATATGGGCAGTTTGGAGAGAAGAACTTCAAGAGCACAGTTTGAATTTGGAAACGGTCTTAACCCCCTGATGCGTCAGTTGGTTAACTGCGAAATGGTGGCCAACGTTGGGGAGACTCTGAAACTAAGCTGAGAAGCTAAGTATAATTTAAATGAAAGTTTTTTTGGAACATGTTAATTAAAAATAAAGTTTGGAGTGAAATTAGGAAGGTTAGCGGGTTTTTATGCCCTGTGATGGATATGTGAACAGGTAGAAAAGTACAAAGGCACCCATCAGAAGACTGAAGCTTTTCCTTCCTATTTTTCAAATATAAACATAATTTTTTGGAGTATGTAAGACTGAACACAGTGTTTATAGTGCAGTATTACTGTTTTGGTGATTGGTTTGCACTTCACATCCCTTTTGTTGGAGGTTCATAGTGATCCATGCCATTCTCTCTGTGTGAAAACATTACATTCGCTGATCCCTAGAGTGACAGAGATCCAGTCACCTCATGAAATAATACATTTTTTGCTACTTTTATTGTATGTTAGTAGATTGTCTGTTATGACTTTTTTAACACTTGGATGCCAAAAACAAACAGAAAGGTCTTGATTGTTTTTGCTTCGGGATTTATATATGCAAATACGATCTATTTCTGAAACTCACATTTGGAATTTTGCTGCTCATTCTATGCTCATTATAGCGTAGCTTTTGTTGACACTTTTAATATTTATACAGTTGTGTTTTTTCACTTCCAATATACCTTTATAAACATATAGAATGAAAATAATATGAAAAGGTGAGTAGAGAGTCCAAAATTACTCCCCAAACCTTCAACGTATCCTCAAAAGGAAGAGAAATATTTCCTTCAAGTGAGACAGAAGGTGGAAAAGATGGAATTTGTGTTCCAAACCATAAAAGCCTGGCCTTGGAAGAATTAAGCTTCAGCTGAAATCTGTCAGCCAACAATTGAATCTTAGAAATGCAAGAAGTGATGTTAGAAAGACTGGCACATATATCTTGATTCACTGCCTGAAGAATAAATATGTCATCTGCGTATGAAAACAAATATTCACCCTTATCCAGTACAACAGAGCTCAAGGTACTCATAAAAATATTGAAAATCACTGTAGACAGTGGTGACCCTTGGGGGACACCATGTTTAGGAAACCAAAATTGTGAAAGATTGCTACATACCTTCACTGCATATGAACAAGCTTGAAGAAAGTTCTGAAACTATTTTAACACAGTTCCCTCTATCCCCAGCCCTGTCAATAAGGCCAATAACATGTCAAGATCTACCATGTCAAAGGCCGCTGATAGATCCAATTGTAAAAACACAGCCCTTCCTCCCTCACTAAGAATATGCCGTATCTTTGTAGTTAATGCCAGAAGCAAGATTCAGTACTATGGAATGGCCGGAAGCCACATTGATAAGACTGTAATATAGGCCATTAACTGTTCTGAAACTATAGATTCAATAAGTGTTATAAAAAGAGGAATCTCTATAGTATAATAAAACACGAGGAAAAGACTTCAGAACACCCAAGCGATACTACAATTTCATACCTGAGTTTACAAAGGCTAATGCGCTTATAGGACTGTATTGGCGCATTAGCGTTTAATGCACCTTAACTTTAAAGGTGCTTTAAAATTGCTAATGTGCCGTGCATACCACTCAGTGTCTTTCACCGGGGTTGTGTTATTCATCATTGGTCTAAAAAAACTGTGGTATTTTAATTTTATTTATAACTTTATTGGTTATTCATCCTTTTCAACATTTTTTAAATTTCATTATTTCAAATGTCCATTCAAATGTGACACCTATTTCTCAAAGCAGCAGCAGTAGTTAAACATTCTTGTTCCTTATACATGTGTTTTATAAATAACAACAGAAAAAGGCAAGCACTTTATTGACACCCGACGACGGCCAGACCTGTTTCACTCTAATGGCTTCCTCAGGGGTTGTGTCTCGATATTAAAACATAAATCAGTGGTTTCATTCATTCAATGACAACCATCGTGCTGCTAATGTATTGTCAAGGATTTTAAAACTGAGCTGAAAACCTGACTTTTGGTGAAACAATTTGCTGAAATTACCAGTGTTACCCTTCGAATCTGTCCTTCTTTTGTGTTTGCTTTACCCTCTTTTTGAATGCTTATGTCTCTAAACCTAACACCTTGCGTTCCTATACATTAATGGAGTTCTTTTCTTGTTTCTTATTTTTTAGCCTGTACACCATTCTGTTCTGCCTGTCAGCTAGAGCGGTATAAAACATTATTGCAAATAAATACATACATAAAATAAATACCTATGCAGCATAAATGCACATGAGTCAAATCTCTTTCAAATGAAAGGAAGCTCTGGAATGAGGAGGCACAGGATGAAGGTGAAAAGGGACAGACTCAGAAGTAACCTGAGGAAATACTTCTTCACGGAAAGGGTGGTGAATTTGTGGGATGGCCTCCCGGTGGAAGTGGTGGAGACAAAAACAGTTTCTCAATTGAAGAGAGCTTGGGAAAAGTACATAGGATCTCTAAGTCATAGGGAGAATAGATGGCATGGATGGGCAGACTGGATAGGCCATATGGAGGGGCATAATCGAACAGCGCTGGCCATCTTCGGGGCCGGTGCCGCAAAGGGGCAGAGCAAAATGTATTTTTGAAATACAGTGGGGGCCGGCTAAATCGATCGCTGGGTTTAGAGCAGGATCGCCGGGTTTACATGAGATGGCTGGCTTCATTTTCCAGCCATAATGGAAACCGGTCCCGGCCATCTCAAACCCAGCGAAATGTAAGCCATTTGGTCATGGGAGGAGCTAGCATTTATAGTGCACTGGTCCCCCTGACATGCCAGGGCACCCTAGGGGGAGCATCTAAATATAAAAAAAAAACACAAAAATAGGTGCCAGGAGTATAGCTCCTTTACCTTGTGTGCTGAGCCCCCCCCCAATTCCTCCCCAAAACTCATTCGCCACAACTCTACACCATTACCATAGCCCTGAGGGGTGAAGGGGGCACCTAGATGTGGGTACAGTGGGTTTTGGAGGGCTCAGTATTCATCACCACAACTGTAACAGGTAGGGGGGGATGGGCCCGGGTCCACCTGCCTGAAGTGCACTGCACCCACTAAATATTGCTCCAGGGACCTGCATACTGCTGTCAAGGAGCTGGGTATGACATTTCAGACTGCCATACAGGCTGGCAAATAAATGTTTTATTTTTTTTTGGGTGGGAGGGGGTTGGTGACCACTGGGGAAGTAAGAGGAAGTGATCCCCGCTTCCCTACGGTGGTCATCTGGTCAATTGGGGCACTTTTTTGAGACTTGGTCCTAAAAATAAATGGACCAAGTCCAGCCGGCAAAATGCTGGTTCGAACTGGCCACTTTTTTTCCATTATAAGGTGAAGCCGGCCATCTCGTACCCACAGCCCCACCCCCGTACCACCTTCACTACCCTACCAACACGCCCCATTGAAGGTTGGCCGGCGCCGTGACGAAAAAGCAGTTGGGGCCGGCCAAAATCGGCTTTCGATAATACCGATTTGGCCGGGATCAGGAGATCGCCAGCGATCTCCCGATTTGTGTGGGAAGATCGCCGGCGATCACTTTCGAAAATGAGCTGGATGGTCTTTGCCTACATTTTTCTATGTTTCCTTATAAGAAATGCCAGAAAACAAGATGTTAAAAAAATAAAATTTAAAATGTCATCATCATTTAATATGCAATTATAAGCACATTTGAACAAATATACCCCATAATTTCTGCAGTATTTTCAAACTCTTACAAATGACTTTCAAAAAACCTAGTGCTGGAAACTAGGGTCTATGGACACGATCTTTTAGAATCTGTGTATACAGTAACACCATGTGATTGTTTGGACAAGAAAGACATGATCAGTTGCTCAATTAAGTTGTACTTAAATAGAAAAAGGTAAAAAATAAAAAGTACTCCTCGGAGATGGTTTCATTATGTTAAATGAAGATGTACTGTATCCAAATATTAGATGCATTAACTGTTCCAAGTTTAAATCAGAAATAAAATGGAGTATACTTTTTCTCAATATGATGTATAGAACAAAAGAGAAATGTATTGTAGTACTGAATAATCTTATTGAAGCATGTAAAAATTAGCATATGAATCAGTGTACATATGATAATAACTTTTATAGATAAAAGAACTGTCAGAGGATCCATATCAATGTAATTTAAACTCTCGGAGGAATTCTCAAGGGACGACAAAAGCAATCAAAGCACGATTTGCAACTGCTTTAAATGATGCCCAAGAAAACTGCTTTTAATGCCCTCATGGATTAGCTCCCACTGGTTATTCAGCATAGAATATCTTTGTGGAATAAGTTTGGGATTTCAAGGATATCAGTGGATTATGCATTTGCTCTGATGGATTTTGAAAGCTCAGTATTTTCTTGTTTGAAATTTATGCAACACTTTTCTTTCTAAGAGTCATTTTGCTTGAATGATACTGGCCATTGAGAGCCAAAGGCCACTCTGTCTGTCTGTCCATCCTGTACTTTGTTCAAAAAGTAAGAAGCAACAAGGTCAGGTGTTTGGTGTGAGACATGAACATCTGTGTAAAAACTCTTAGTACTAGCTCATTTCATTAAGACATTAGAGAGCTCAAATTAACCTATGCATATGGATAAAACAGTGGGGTGATGCCCAAACTGACCAGATGACCACCAGAGGGAATCAGGGATGACTTCCCTGTACTGCCCCAGTGGTCAACAACCCCCTACCACCCAAAAACAAAAAAGTAAAAACATTTTTTGCCAACCTCTATGCCAGCCTGAAATTTCATACCCAGCTCCATCACAGCAGTATGCAGGTCCCTGGAGCAGTTTTAGTGGGTGCAGTGCACTTCAGGTAGGCGGACCCAGGCTCACCTCCCCCCCCCCCCCCCCCACCACCTGTTACACTTGTTGTGGTAAATGGGAGCCCTCCAAAACTCACCACAAACCCACTGTACCCGCATGTAGGTGCCCCCCTTCACCCATAAGGGCTATGGTAGTGGTGTACAGTTGTGGGGAGTGGGTTTTGGGGGGGATTTGGGGGGCTCAGCACCCAAGAGAAGGGAGCTATATACCAGGGAGCAATTAAAGAAGTCCACTGCAGTGCCCCTTAGGGTGCCCGGTTGGTGTCCTGGCATGTGAGGGGGACCAATGCACTACAAATGCTGGCTCCTCCCATGACCAAATGGTTTGGATTTGATCAGATTTGAGATGGCCAGCTTTGGTTTCCATTATCGGCGAAAACTGAGGCCGGCCATCTCAACATTTATGTAATGTATTACCAAGGAGAGGTGAGCCCTTGTACTCGATGAAGGAAATCCCTCACCGGGCTGTCGGCCAAAACCCTGAGTCCTCCCTGTGCCTCCCACCATTCCCCAGGAGTTGAGCTCCTGAGTGCGAGTCACCAACTACAGAGAGAACAAAGTCCAGCACAAAGTCCACAGGGTTAGACCTGGCAGCAGATAACAGCAAAACCCAGGGTAAGGCAAATGTAGTACCAGGCAGCGGTCAAAAGCAGGTCCAGAGACTGGCAGAGGTCAGTACCAGGCAGCGGTCAAGAGCAGGTTCAGTAACAGGCAGCGGTCAGTACCAGGCAGCGGTCAAGAGCAGGAACAGGCAGAGATCAGAACCAGGCATCAGTCAGAAGTAGATCCAGAAGCACTGCAACTATCCAGCGAACTGAGTAGAAGCCGAAACACAGATGGCCTGAGGGCAGAGCCTTAAATAGAGAAGGAATTAGGCTCAACCAAGCACAGCTGAAAACAAGATGGCAGCCCCCATCAGATACACCCTACGACCAAATAAGGGCTTCCTTCCTGAAGCTGCCACACTCCAAGATGGCTGCCCTGGCTTAATAGACCCTCTTCTAAGATGGTCGCCAAAACCTGGAATAAGTAGGGTTACCATTTGGCTCCAGAAAAAGGAGGACGGATTGAGCCAGCCGGGTTTTACTTCCATTGCTTTCAATGGAAAGCAATTGCTTTCAATGGAAGTAATTGAGCCAGCTGGATTTTACTTCCATTGCTTTCAATGGAAAGCAATGGAAGTAAAACCCGGCTGGCTCAATCCGTCCTCCTTTTTCTGGAGCCATATGGTAACCCTAGGAATAAGCCCAAATCCAAGATGGCCATCTGATCCTCCGGTGCCCATATTTGCAAAGACAGGGAACATGACAATTTAGGTCGACCATCTCTAAGGTTGACCTAAATGTTGAGATTTGGCCGGCCCCAACCGTATTATAGAAACGAAAGATGGGCGCCCATCTTGTTTGATAATACGGTTGGCTCCGCCCCTTCCTGGGGCCGTCCCCGTATATGACTGCCATTAGAGATGGGTGCCCCTGTTCAATTATGGCCCTCTATGTGGCTGAGTAACAGGGCCACATGGGTGGTGGAGGGTGATAGTTTATCGCCTATCCAAGTTTGTCCTAGGGATTGTATTTATATTAACAGGCCACGTTGTTTTAAGAGTGGGGGCAGGGGATGGATTGGCTTTTATTTTTCGCTCTTGTTTTAAGTTTTCTCAAGTTATCACAAAGGATTTGATATCCATTGAATGTTAGTTAGTTGAGTCAAAAGTGCATTTTGGATTGTGCATCCTTATACAGTAGTGTATTATCCCCCTGATTCTACTGTAGAGCATGTGAATTCATTGATTTTGTTTCTGATTTATCCTTAAAATATGAAAAGTTTTTAGTTTTAGGTGATTTTAATATGCCCTTTGGTAATAAGAAGAAAAACAATGCACATGTTTTATTTTTCATTGGAAAATACAGGTTTCAGTCAGATGGTTCACTCTCCTATACATCATTTAGGGAATATCTTGATTTTGATTTTTGTTTCTCAGAAGCTATCATTTGGTTGGAATTTTTAACTATTGATCTTGTGTCATGGTCCGATCACTTTGTTGTTTCTTACTCCTTTACTATTGAGGTTTCTACTATTACTGGTGAGGAAAAAAGTCTCAGAATATGAAGATAGTTAAGCTACATCAAAAAAATGATCAGATACTGATTTAAAACAGCAGTTGCTTCTCATCTACCTACTACCTTAGATTCTGGATTAAAAGAAGGAGTGGATAATTAGTTTAAAGCTTTAGATGGGATAGCTGATATTTTGTTAGAAGTTAAAGAGCTTAAGGGGCTCTTTTTTGATATAGAAAAATGTCCACAAAGTAGCACAAAGTGGCAGATGGAAGTTGTTGTTTTTGGTTTTTTTTTACAAATTGTCCAACTCACTATTTTTGAAACCCATTTTAAAGAAGTTTTTTTTATGCAGATCATCTGCAGTGCATCCAAATCACAAGGTGGGGGGTGTCGGGTGTGTATCGGGAGTGGGATTTGGGTGTTCCAACAACTTTTTCTGCCTTAATGGAACAAAGCAAAAATGTCCAGGGCTAAAAGATGTTTTGGTCTAGACCTGTTTCAATCATGACTTAGTCACAAAAAGGTACCCTAAATGACCATTGGAGGGATTAAGGTATGACCTTCCCTCTTACTTCCCCTGTGGTCCTTGACCCCCTCCCACACCCAAAGGTGTGAAAGAAACAGTATATACCAGCCGCTATGACAACTTCAAATGTTATGGCCAGTTCTATTAGCGGCAAGCAGGTCCCTGGAGTAGCCTAGTGGTCAGTGCAGTGCATTGTAGAGAAGGGAACCCAGGCCAATATCCTAATCTAACTGTTACACTTGTGGTGAAAAGTGTGAACCCTCCAATCTTCACCAAAAACATACTGTACCCACATATAGATGACATCTGGAGACATAAGGGCTATTGTAGTGGTGTATAGGTGGGTAAAGTCTTTTCTCCACAGCATAACAAGTCTAATCCCAAAGCTCTGGTTACTCCTGATAATACCTTCCCAATCTCGAACAGCTTGAAAATTCTTGGGGTCACGCTGGACAGCCATCTGTCGCTTGATAGTCACGTTAAACAGATTACGAAGAAAATGTTTTTTTCTTTGTGGAAGCTTAAACGCATCAAACAGCACCTGCCAAAAGATATATTTCAAACCCTGATTCATTCTATGGTCTTAAGCCACATCAACTATTGCAGTGAAATTTTCGCTGGTTGTACACCAGGGGCGTAGCTACGGACCCAATTTCAGTCCAGGCCCGCCCAGCGCCAGCGCCAGCTCCCATTGCCGGCCTCTGCTGCTTTTCCTGATGAGCAGCAGTGGCCGGCGCTACAAAAAGAAGAAGCGCTCAGCTGACTGAGCTGAGCGCCAACGCGTCGCTAAAGAAGAGGAAAAAATGTTTTTAAAAAAATGCGGCACCGCAGGCAGCCTCGAAGCATTGGCTGCTGGCTCTGTGCAGGCTCCTCCCGTCTCTTACGTCACTGCCCCTGTAGCGAAGCAGGGGCAGTGACGTAAGAGACGGAAGGAGCCTGCAGAGCCAGCAGCCAATGCTTCGAGGCTGCCTTCAGTGCCGCGTTTTTTTAAAAACATTTTTTCTCGTCGGGTTAGCGACGCGTTGGCGCTCAGCTCAGTCAGCTGAGCGCTTCTTCTTTTTGTAGCGCCGGCCCTGCTGCTCATTAGGAAAAGCAGCAGTGGCCGGCAATGGGAGCTGAAGGCTGGTGGGCCTGAATGGGAGAGGGAAAATGGATGGCAGGATGGGGAGAAAGAGGGAAAACGGAAGGATGGGGAGAGAAAGAGGGAAAACAGATGGGAGGATGGCAGAGAAAGAGGGAAAACGGAAGGATGGGGAGAGAAAGAGGGAAAACAGATGGCAAGATGGGGAGAAAGAGGGAAAATGGAAGGATGGGGAGAGAAAGAGGGAAAACAGATGGCAGGATGGGGAGAAAGAGGGAAAATGGAAGGATGGCGAGAGAAAGAGGGAAAACAGATGACAGGATGGCAGAGAAAGAGGGAAAACGGAAGGATGGGGAGAGAAAGAGGGAAAACAGATGGGAGGATGGCAGAGAAAGAGGGGAAACGGAAGGATAGGGAGAGAAAGAGGGAAAATGGAAGGATGGCGAGAGAAAGAGGGAAAACAGATGGCAGGATGGGGAGAAAGAGGGAAATGGAAGGATGGCGAGAGAAAGAGGGAAAACAGATGGCAGGATGGGGAGAAAGAGGGAAAATGGAAGGATGTGGAGAGAAAGAGGGAAGACGCTGGATGGAAGGGTAGGGAGAAAGAGGTGGCACTGGATGGAAGGATGCAGAAAGAAAGAGGGGAGACTATTGGAAGGATGGGGAGAGAGAGGGGAGACACTGGAAGGATGGGGAGAGAAAGAGGAGAGGCTGCATGGAAACGGGGAGTAGTGAAAGATTGGAGAATAAGAGGAAGGGGCATGGGGAGAACAAGGGTGAGAAAAAGATGAAAAGCCATAAGTAGATGAAGGAAATTAAAGAATGGATAGTAAGAATGAATTAAATCTGGACATAGAGAGAGGCAGAAAAATATTGAAGAAAGCAAAGAAAAAGGAGAGAAAAATGACAAATGGCCAGGAAACCCTGGCAGAAGAGTTAAGCGAAAACGAAGGAAAGCAGAATCTAGAGACTGGGAGCAACACAATGAGAAAAAGTAAATGGCCATACAACAAAGGTAAAGAAAATAATTTTATTTTTAATTTAGGATAAAGTAATATGGTGTTAATAAAGTTTCAGAGACCAATACTTCCTTCCTTAGGTCAGGAGAGGATACCGTAACAGCATTATACTGACCTGAGGCAGGAGGTTTTGGCCTCTGAAAGCTCACTGAAAAGGATTAGGCTATTAAATAAATTGTCTGAAATCTGATGCACTGAACAGCACTTTACCCTGTGTGACAAATGCATCTGAGTGTGACTACATTTTGCTGGGGGGGGGGGGGGGGGGGGGTAGAGAGAAAATTTTGTGCCCACCCACTTTGGGTTCAGGCCCACCCAAAATTGGCAGTCTGGCTACGCCACTGTTGTACACACTTTATTCTGAAGCAGCTCCAGATGGTTCAAAACACCGCAGCCAGACTATTCTTTAGAAAATCTCGCTTCGACAGTGCGCAGCCTCTTCGTGTGAGACTTCACTGGCTTCCCATTAAGTACCGTATTGATTTCAAGATCTGTGCCTTAACTCATAAGATCATTTATGGCGAAGCACCAGTTTACATGTGTGATTTGATTGATTTACCTGCTAGAAATTCCTTTGTGTCATCTCGAACTTATCTAAATCTGCGCTATCCTTCATGCAGGAATTTAAAATACAATACTATCTATGCTTCTTCCTTTTCGTTCATCAGCCCGTGAACCTGGAATGCTTTGCCGAGACTCCTGAAAGAAACACCAGATCATCAAACATTTAAAAAATTATTAAAAACTTATTTGTTTAGTAAAGCCTACCCCAAAGTCAACAATGCTGCTTAACCCCCCCTTTTTTCCCGTTTTGATAGTTTACCCGCATTTCACCCTCTGTCAGCTTCCCTTTTGCTGCTCCTGTATTCCCATCCGTATTCTCTTATTTTAGCCACTCTGTACTTAAATTTGTAACCTTTGTATACTGGACCAAATTTACCCTGTTGTATTATGTAATTTTCCAGTAACTTTGTTAGTCACATTGAGCCTGCATAAGCTGGGAAAATTTGGGATACAAGTGAACCAAATAAATAAATAAATAAAGTCAGTTTTTGGTGGGTTTTGGAGGGCATACCATACAATATAAGGGGGTAACGGTGAGATGTGCACTTGGAACCTTTTATGTGATTTCCACTGCAGTTCCCCCTAGGATTTCCCACTTCTCTGCTGGGATGTTTGTGTACCCCCTCCCCCCATACATCCTAATGACTTGTTTTGTGTGTTTTTCATTGGGCTTTTTTTTTTTTGAAAATGGTCACGATAGAAAAACGCACTGAGCACAAAACATCTAGGAAATTGCCATTTTTGAAACAAAATGAAAGGCGTTTTTCTGGTTCAAAAATGGCCATATTCACCTCATATCAAAAATACCCCTCCACTGGCTAATGACAATTAATGGTATCATTAGGGATTAATTATGTTGAGGCAACAATTGCGCCAACTTAAACGCAAATGGCAAAAAAATCCCTCTCCTGAGTTGAAAGTTAAATGCAGAGGTATGAGTAAGTTTTATTACTCAGAAGTGTTGCATAGCAAAAAAAGATTTCATTAACAAAGAATTGGATCAGGTTAACAACAATCCTGTTTATGTTTTTAAGATATTGATTTGACAAGTCCATTTAGTAGCGGTTTATGGACTTGTCCTTTAGGAAACCGTCTAACCCCCTTTTAAATTCTGCCAAGCTAACTGCCTTCACCACACACTTGCTTGTGAAACTCATAGAGGAAAAAAAGAAAAAAGAGGAAACAACATAAGGCAAAAGTCTCTTCCTTAGATCATAAATTAAACTGAGGGGGGGGGGGGGGGGGGTGAGAGGTATGGCTGAAAAATAAAGGTAGGAATATAGGAAATAAAATAAAGGAAAAGGCCTTATAAGTGAACAAAACTTCTACAATTTCTTCCAATTCATAAATTAGGATATTAAGGGGCCCTTTTACAAAGACGTATAGGCACCTACACGCATCCAACGCATGTCAAATTGGCACTACCGCTCAGCTAAAGCATGCCCTGTGTGATAATTCCATTTTTGGCGCATGCCCAAAATATGTGGTAGAAAATATTTTCTATTTTTTTACCACGGGGCCCTTACCCGGTGGTAATCGGCAGATGGCGTACGCTCAGTGCTTACTGCCCGGTTAGTGCATGAGACCTTACCACTAAGTCAATGGGTGGTGTTAAGGTCTCAGGCAGAAAATGGACGTGCACTGGTTTTCATTTTGTTGCACGTCCATTTTCTGGCACATTAAAAAAATCCCCTTTTTTCCAGGCGTGCTCAGGAAATGGACCAGCGCGCATCCATAACACGTGCCTACACCAGTGCAGGTCACGTTTGGGCACACCTTAGTAAAAGGGCCCCTAACTAGCTTATTTTTGAAAGGGAAGGACGCCCATCTTGCGACACAAATTGGGAGATGGGCATCCTTCTCCCGAGGTCACCCAAATCAGCAGAATCGAAAGCCAATTTTTTTGCGTACTCAACTGCTTTCCGTCGTGGGGACGACCAAAGTTCACGGGGGCGTGTCGGCATTGTACTGAAGGCGGGACGGGGTGTGGTTAAGAGATGGGCGTCCTCGGCCAATAATGGAAAAAAGAAGGGCGTCCCTCATGAGCATTTGGTCGACTTTACTTGGTCCCTTTTTTTCCACGACCTAGCCTCGAAAAGGTGCCCGAACTGACCAGATGACCACCGGTGGGAATCGGGGATCACCTCCCCTTACTCCCCCAGTGGTCACCAACCCCTTCCCACCCTAAAAAAAAAATTCAAAAACATTTTTTTCCAGCCTCTATGCCAGCCTCAAATGTCATACCCAGCTCCATCACAGCAGTATGCAGGTCCCTGGAGCAGTTTTTAGTGGGTGCAGTGCACTTCTGGCAAACGGACCCAGGCCCATTCCCCCACCCCACTTGTTACACTTGTGGTGGTAAATGTGAGCCCTCCAAAACTCACCCGAAACCCACTGTACCCACATGTAGGTGCCCCCCTTCATCCCTAAGGGCTATGGTAGTGGTGTACAGTTGTGGGGAGTGGGTTTGGGGGGGGGGTTGGGGGGCTCAGCACCGAAGGTAAAGGAGGTATGCACCTGGGAGCAATTTGTGAAGTCCACTGCAGTGCCCCCTAGGGTGCCCGGTTGGTGTCCTGGCATGTGAGGAGGACCAGTGCACTACAAATGCTGGCTCCTCCCATGACGAAATGGCTTGGATTTGGTCATTTCTGAGATGGGCGTCCTCGGTTTCCGTTATGGCCGAAAACCGGGGACGACCATCTCTAAGGTCGACCTAAATGTTGAGATTTGGGCGTCCCCGACCGTATTATCGAAATGAAACATGGACGTCCATCTTGTTTCGATAATACGGGTTTCCCCACCCCTTCGCCGGAACGTCCTTAGAGATGGACACCCTCAGAGATGGTCGTCCCCGTTCGATTATGCCCCTCCACATGTCCCTGGAGATCTTCTTTAACTCCATGAAGGCCTTCAGGTGCTTTTGGTCAAAAAAACATATTTTAAGCCCAGACACTTTACAATACATTTATAGGGGCATGCTAACAAAAAGGAAGCACCTAAATTACATGTCTTCACTCATAGCTAGAAATTGTTTTCTTCTGTCCTGAGTAGATACAAAGAATGTATTTTCAAAGCACATAGACTTACAAAGTTATGTGGAGGGGCATTTCTGATATGATATCTAAGTCCAACTTTGGACGTTTTGCTGAAAATGTCCAAAAGTTATGTGGCGCCCACTCTTTCCTGAATGCTGCCACTTCTCTGCCCAATACTGCTGCTTCTTCAAAATGGCTGCTGAGACTTCAAGTGACGGCGTCTTGAGACTTCCACTTAACGACTCGGTGGCCATTTTGAAGAAGCGGCTGTATTGGGCAGAGCAGCAGCAACGTGTAGGAAAAAGTGAGCTTCTTTCCTGCACTGAAGAAGCCACTAGACCACCAAGATGAGTTAAGGTAGGCTCGGAGGGGAGGGGGTGGAGCAGCCAGACCTTTATCCCCATTACCGAGGTGATAAAGTAACATAACATGTTACCGCTACCACAGTAGCATTGCATAATTTAAAAAAATTCCTCATTACCACGGTAATTACTGTGGCATTACGGCGGTAATGATTTACTGTGTCATGTGGAGGGGCATATCTCCGAGAACGGGTAAGTAAAGGGGCGGGACAAACCGTATTTTCGAAAAAAATGGGCGCCCATCTTTTTTCCAATAGCACGGTTTGTGCTAGCCAAATGCATCGGATTTGTGTGGATTTGAGCTGGGCGGTATCGTTTTTCAGTAGTAATGGAAACCGAAGGCGCCAGCTCAAAAACGACCAAATCCAAGGCATTGGGTCATGGGAGGGGCCAGGATTCGTAGTGCACTGGTCCCCCTCACATGCCAGGACATCAACCGGGCACCCTAGGGGGCACTTGTAACAATTACAAAAAAAAACGTTAACTACCTCTGAAGTCCATAGCTCCCTTCCCTTGGGTGCTGAGCCCCCCAAATCCCCCCCAAAACCCACTCCCCACAACTCTACACCATTACCATAGCACTTATGGCTGAAGGGGGGCACCTAGATGTGGGTACAGTGGGTTTTGGGGGCGGTTTGGAGCGCTCCCATTTACCACCACAAGTGTGACAGGTAGGGTGGGATGGGCCTGGGTCCACCTGCCTGAAGTCCACTGCACCCACTAACAACTGCTCCAGGGACCTGCATACTGCTGTGATGGAGCTGGGTATGACATTTGAGGCTGGCATAGAGGCTGGAAAAAAAAAGTTTTTAAAGTTGTTTTTTTTTGGGTGGGATTGGGTTAGTAACCACTGGGGGAGTCAGGGGTGGTGATCCCCGACGTCCGGTGGTCTTCTGGTCATTTAGGGCACTTTTTTGGGACTTGTTTGTGAAAAAAAAGAGTCCAAAAAAAGTGACCCAAATTTGCACTAAAAACGCCTTTACTTTTTTTCGATTTTCAGCCGAGGACACCCATCTCTCCTCGGCCGATAAACACGCCCCAGTCCCGCCTTCACCATGCCTCCGACACGCCTCGTCAACTTTGGCCGTGTCCGTGACAGATTGCAGTTGAAAATGCCCAAAATTGGTATTTTGATTATGCCGATTTGGCCACCCACGGGAGAAAGACACCCATCTCCCGATTTGGGTCGAAATATGGGCGTCTTTCTCATTCGAAAATAAGGCGGTTACTGTGTCACTCTCTATTCTCAAGACTTGTTTGTATTAATTAGGCTTTTTTTAAATGATTGCATTATTTTATTCTTATGATTATTGTTTATCTTTGTAAATCACTTTAAAGCTATATTGTAATAAGTGCAATATTAAGTAATTAAATCAAATCAATCAAATCAAACACAAAAGCTGTATAAATAGAGCCATCAAGGAAAAACCTCTGGTAGATCACTGCATGCCAATAAGTCACTCAAGATTTGAAGTTCTGTGTGATTTATCATATGTATTTGAATATAAACCAAGATTTGTTTGGCCAAAAAAAAGGCATCAAAAATTGATTCTCAGTTTATATTCGAGACCTATCTACCTCCCTCCCTTCAACTCCCATGGTGTATGGCTTTCCGCCCATTTTCTCTCTCCTCATGGTGTCCTTTCTTCTCGTCCGCAGCGGCTGCCACTGTCCACCCCTCCCCTGAAACAATAGAACTCCATAGAACTCCCACTTACTCCCTCCTTCCCCCCTCCCCAACAGTCAGAGCTCTCTCTATGTCCCTTCTTCCCCTCCCCTCCCCTCCTCCCTTCCGTACGAGTAGACAAACCCCCTTCTCTGGGCCTACCATACCATCTGGTAGTCTAGTAGCATGTTGGGGCCTGAGCACTCCTACCTATACGTTCTTCATAGTAAAAATGGCTGCCACAACCTCCAATAACAATCTTACGAGGGAAGGGGAGGAATGCTGGAATATATAAATCCTTGGTTTATATTCGAGTTAATATTTATCCTCTAAATGTGTGCGGGGGGGGGGGGGGGGGGAGTAATGTTATTTCAGTTTATATTTGAGTATATACAGTATATAGTGAAACTCCCCAAAAGAGGTGTTGATGTTGATGCCTTATTATTAATGATGGAACAAATGCATATTTTTGAGCCCAACATATTAGAACCCTATAGTAGGTTTGCAAATCTTCCTATGATTTTATTATTCTTTGGTCTGGTGGACTGTCACAATGGCCTTGTTTATACAGATCAGAATTTTAATGCTGAGAGAAAGCAGATTTTTCAAGTTGTATTTTTCGTATGTATCTGTTATCACTGATAATTAGAGACAAATAATTTGTACAGTTTTTTCCAAAGATAAAATATACCTTTTTCAATTTGATATTGAGTCTGGTATGCTTCATTTTTCATCTTGAAGGAGCAATTGGTCTGAAAGAAATGAGTCCAATTACTTTTTATAATAATTGGCATATCATTTTTATGCAGAACTCTTTTACAGTGAGGCTAATCTAACATAGATCCATTAATATGCCTGACCTGTTGTTTAAAATTGCAGACAATGTCATTTTCCTTGAATGTTTTCAAAATAGTGCAGACAATCAAATGAATATCAGGAAGTTACACAGTTTAGTTTTATTCTTTGGATCATTTTTCCAGTCAGATAGCATTGCATTACCATCAGCATTTTCTAAAGGGTCCAATTTATTATATTTTATAAATGATGTGGAGGGGCAGTTTTGTATGTCTAAATCTGACTTTGGTCATTTAGCGGAAAGTGACCAAAAATCCAATAGCGAACATAGCCATTTTCAAAACAGAAAAACTTCTATTTTTTTTTATTTCAGATATGGGCATTTTCTAGATGTTGTGCTCAGTGTATCCATCTTTTTGGACATGGGGGAAACCACTGCTTGCCCTGGAATTAGTAACATGGAAATGTTGCTAATATTTGGATTTCTACCAGATACTTGTTTCCTGGATTGGCCACTGTTGGAAGTAGGATATTGGCAGTGGTGTGCTGGAGCAGGCTTTCACAGGCTCGCAAGAGCCGGTTGTTAAGTTTTTAAGAATTTTGGGAGCCGGTTATTAAAGTAGGGCCCTCCATGGCTATTTTAACAACTGGCTCCCAAAATGTGGGCTTGGGCCCCCTGCTGAATTCTTTTATTTTCCTGGTGGGGATGCTGAGCCCCGCCAGCCAAGTAAATAGACTACTGCTGCTCCCCGCTCCTTGTTTCCAGCTCTGGACAGCAGGCTGGGACTTCTCGAGCATGTGAGAGAAGTTCCAGCAAGCTGCTCAGAGCAAGACGTTGGGAGTGGTGGCAGTCCATTTATTGGCTGCCCGCAAAGGTATGCCTAGCATGCCCGCACAAAGGGATGGAGGAGAGAGAGGCAAGTGTTGCTCCCCCCCCTCCCCCGGCCACCCCTGGCCCTTCCAACTGCAGAGCTGGCTTCGTCCGGAGAAAGAGCCTGTTGTTAAAAATTTACCAGCACACCCCTGGATACTGGGCTAGATGAACCATTGGTCTGACCCAATATGGCTATGTTCTTATGACCATTTTTGAAAAAAAAAAAGTCCAAGTGAAAAAACGCAAAATCAAGCTATTGGGATTATGTAGGAACCAACATTCTTAGTAGACTGGCCACACAGACATCCCAGCAGAGCAGTGGGGCACTGCAGTGGACTTCACATAAAAGGTCCTAGGTATAGATCTCACCAATACCCCTTTATATTGTATGGGGAGCCCTCTGAAACTCATCAAAAACCTACGGTACAAAACAATGCACCACTACAATAGCCCTTATGTCTGCAGGTATCACCCGTGTGTGGGTACAGTAGGTTTTTTGTGGACTTTGGAGGGTTCACTCTTCCTACCACATGTGGGCCTGGGTCCCCTTCTCTACAGTGTATTGCACCGATCACTAGGCCACTCTAGAGATTTGATTGCTAATAGGACTGTCCATAACATCTGATGCTGTCATAGAAGCTCATATGTACTGTTTTTTTCACATCTGTGGGAGGTAGAAGGGGATCAGTGACCACTGGGGGGAGTAAGGAGGTCATGCCTTAATCCCTCCAGAGGTGATCTGGTCATCTAGGGCATCTTAAAACACCTAACTTTTAGCCCTGGACCTTTTGAATTTGTTCAGTTATGGCAAAAATATGTCCAAGTTGTGGAATCGCCCAAATCTCACCTCCAACATGCTCCTGACATGCCCCCTTGTAATTTGGATGCACTGCAGATGAACTGCATAGAAAACATCTTAAAAATGTGTTTCAAAAATAGTGATTTGGACATTTGTGCTTTTTGAACGTTTTACTGTTTCAAAAAGGAGCCCCCATGGAAATTTATAGACATGCTTATAGATATTTATTATGTTGTTGCGTGGCTATATCTGAGATGGTTTTGGTTTTAATTTATCTTCACCTGCTCATTAAACTATGCATTGCACTTAATATTAATAAGTCTTTTAAGATCACAGCTGACATGATTTTATTGCAAATATCATATTTTGCCATTGTTATAATTGATTAGGCAAGTGCAGGAATAACAGTTTTTAATGGTGCCTGATTCCCAATTGGGAATATTTGTGTTTAAGAGTTTATGATGCCATTTTGGTTCTTTTTTTGCTACCAAATTGTCTTTAAGATGAGCGGCAAAGGTATCTGAAAGATTTTAATACAGTATTGACTGGATTCAGTAAATAGCACTCAAAATTCAGTGCTGAAAAAAATAATCACTGAATGGTATTCTATAATGGGTGCTCCAGGATAGGCACCTGTGAAACCCTGGGCAAGGGTTATTGGGGTGGCCATGGGAATAACTCAGGCAGACAAGACATATAATTGTGAAAGTAAATGTTTATTCACCTGAGCCCTGGGAACTGTTACCTCACAGGCCAAGAACCTTAGATGCAACAGTTTCTCTGGTAGTAGGCCTCTGGCTAGCAGGCCAAGCAATCTGTGACTGGTAGGGCTGGCTTGTAGTCTTAACATGATACAAAGTTGGTTTACCTCAGCCAGGTCAAAACCAGGGGCGTAACCAGACCTCGCAGTGGGAGGGGTCCAGAACCCATATGGGAGGGGCACATTTTGGTCTGCCACTCCGCCGCCACCTCTCCGGCCCCCCGCCGCCCTGCCACTCCCCTCCCCCCACTGCCATGCCACTCCCCACCCACTACTGCAGCAAATACCTTGGCTGGCGGGGGTCCCCAAACCCCTGCCAGCTGAAGCCTTCTCCAGTGCCAGTCTCCGGCACCGCCACGTTGCCTGCCCTTCTTTCTCTTGCCCCTTACGTCCTGCACACTCCTTTTAGTGAAACTCAGCATGCTCAATTTCACTAAAAGAAGCATGCAGGACATGAGGGGGAAGAGAGAGCAGGGCAGGCAAAGTGGCGCCGCCGGAGACCGGAACTGGACAAGGCTTCAGCTGGCAGGAGTTGGGGAACCCTGCCAGCAAAACCAAGGGCCCAGAGGAAATTTTGGGGGGGGGGCTCAAGCCCCCGTGGCCCCATGTAGCTACGTCACTGGTCACAACAGTTAAACGTATTCAGTAAAGGCATAGACTTGGGCTTCAGTTCTTCCTTCCCTTGGCTTCCTTAACCTTAGCCACGCCCTGTCTTATAAACACCCAGGTATTGACTCCGCCTCTCCTGGCTCACTTCCTCCTGAGGCGGGATCAGTGCTCTTAAGGTGGTCCAAGCTAGTTAGAAAAGGACTTTTCTTAAGGGTGAGGGACAGTTTGCTATAAAGCACCTCACAGTGCCCTTTATAATATAACATGTAGTGCAGGAATCCATGTTCAATTTTGGGCACGAGGAATTACACCAACTGAAACCAGGTCTAAATCCTGGTGTACAAGTTTGGCATGGATCTACACTATTCTATAACACTGTGCACATTTTAAGGAAACACTCCGAGCTGCCCATGTACCTCCCATCATTACGCCCCATTTTCAGATCCATGTGGAAACACTTAGGCAATATTCTATCAGTGGGCCTATATTGTGTTTTTGCCTCAATCTGCAGTTTCTGTCCTGGTTTGGCACCTTGCATCGTGAGAATGCTTTTCCATGCTGAAAATTTGATACAGAAGTAGCACCTAATGTTCAGTGCCATATATTATAGAAATCCTCCATATATGTATTTAATGTGTCATGATGTGACTAAGACAGTACTTTCAATAATATTATAGTCTAAACCACATTTGATTTTTTTTCATCTATCAATGAAAGAATTTTGATTCAAAGATTTCATTAAAGATTCATGATATTGATATTACGATTATGGAGAGTACTTAGTAGGTTAGTGAAGACATCACTTGTACTTTTCTAACTAGTAGCTTTATTTGACATTGAGTGAAAAATGTAGTTTCAATTGACTGAGTATACTCGTTAATGAGTGAGCAGAGATGGGGGTCGTTATTTTTTTTTAAATACTTAAGTAAAAAGTAAAAGTATTGGCTTCAAAAGTAGTGAAGTAAAAGTGGAAAGTCTTATCCAAAAAAATACTCAAGAGTAAAAAAGTACAGCTCTTAAAAACACTTTTTTTAAATTACAAAGTAAAGTATTCTTAACAATCTTGACCACAGAATCTAGTATGTTTACAAGCAATACTGTATTGTGATTATGTACCTGTCAACTTGCAATCTGTGTAGATCTCTGTGGGTACAATGGAACAGAAACTTAATAAATGAAATTACAAGTTTAAATTAAATACCTTTAAAACAAGCTTGTTACATTTATTTGTGAGGGGTGGAGGAGGGAAAGAGTTTTGTGTTTTACATTTTCAAATGATTGCCACTATAAAGTTTTAATAGCTACATGCATAGCATTTTTAAATGTAGATTAATTTTACATTTGTAAGGGGTCCTTTTACCAAGTGGCGGGAAAAAGGGCCCTGCAGTAGTGAAATGAGCTGTTTTTCCCGTGCTCCAGGGCCCTTTTTATCACAGCGGGTAAAAAGCCGCCCCCCTCAAAATGGTTATGCGGTAAGAAAACTCTTAGGGCGGGACCCCTTGCCGCCACCCCCAGAAATGGCACATGCTCGACCCAGAACTATCGCCAGTGGCCACGTTGGGTGGTAGTCCCGAAATAGCTAGTGGTAAGCCCGCACATCACCCCCCTGGCACATCACCTCAACACCCTAGTGCATCACCTCCTTCTGCTCCCAGTGCATCACCTCCTGAGGGTGCAGGGAGCAGTTGTGCAGCTGTCAGCTACACAGTAGTCTTGCAGTACTATGGTAGCACCACATATCTACTGCTAGGGACAGAGGCACCATATTGGATGATGACACTGAAATGGGTTTTAGCGAAGAAAAGGCTCTACCACCAGACCCCCCCCCTCCCGAACTACCACTGAAGACCCTCAGGTAGGTCCCAGGGAGGTGGAGGGGGGAAGGTAGGGCTTTAGAGAGGCTTGGTGTTTGGTCGGAGAGGGTTTTATGTTGGGGTGGGGACTGTGTGTCAAAAGGGGCTCAGATTGGCATTGGGATATGTGTGAAGTCACAGGGTTGGGATCGAGTTTTGCAGGGAGTGTCAAGGTTGTGATGGGGGAAAGGGGAGTGTCAGGGTTGGGTCTGGGGAAGGGGATTGTTGGAACTATGAACGGGCTATGCAGGAAGGAAATTGGACAATTGGGTAGGGGGTTTGGAGAGGGGGGACCTGACCTTAGGAGAGGGATTTATAAGGCCAGGGGTTGAGTCGCTACTGCACTGTTTGGTAGCACAGCTGCTCTTACCACCTGCTCTTGAGAGAGTGGTTAGTTCAGCTGAACTATTGGTAGTCATGACAGCTAGTGAAGCTGTACTGAATAGCATATTTTACTTTTTTGACGAATATGAATAATGAAAAATATTATTCAGCAGAATATGAATACTGAATATATATATAATGGGCATTGAGCTTTAGCATAACAAATAAGAAAAGAAGCTACACAAAATCAGAGCTCGCGGGCTAGATTCTATATATGATACCTAAAAATTATCAGCACTGAAAAAAACATTGTTCTCTGAGCCTTGCTTAAAGTTAAGCGTGATTTGGGGGCGGATCCAAGATGGCGCCGACATAGCAAGTTCGCTCTGAGAGTTTGCTCGATTTAATTCTATTTTCCCCTAGAAATATGCCACATACTAAGAGGAAGGGGATTGTTAGAGCCATACCCTCCCCAGCTCGTACATCTTCCCCGAGGCAGCGAACACTCGACGGATTTGCGATTTGGCGTCCACCTGAAGAAACCGGAGTTGAGGTCCCGCTAGACGCTGGGGCAGGGAGCCCAGCGTCGTTGGGACTATGAGATTTCTCTATTTCCTCCGGAGGCTGGAAATCCACCTTGTCCTGCCGTTTTGCGAGAGGAGCAGGCTGATTCACAAGACCCGGAAGTCGAGGAGATTGAGGTCAGCGGAGGGGGTTCTCCCTCGGAGCGAGAAGCGGCAGTTGGTGTGAACTCGAGAGGGGTAACTTCGTTGGGCCCTCCCAAGATGATAACGCTTGACACTCTTTGGCAGGCTATGGAAAAAATGCAAGCCCTGATAATTGAATCAACGCAAGAAACAAAAAACTGGTTTCTACAGTTGGCCAACTCTCTAAGTCGCTTGGCAAATTAGATTTTAAAGATCAGATAAAGAGTTCCCAGGATGAGACTGTAAAAATTAAGGAAAATGTATCAGCTTTGATGAAAGATAACATAAATATTTGTCAAAAAATTGAGCAAATCGAAAAGTACAACAAACGTTTGAATATGAGGATTTTGAATTTTCCAAAACCGATAGGAATGTCACCCCTGGATCTATTTAAAAAATATTTGGTAGATAATTTGAAATATTCCTCTCAACATATACCTCTAATAAATAAGATATTTTTTCTTCCTACAAAAAGAACCCAAGGGGACAATCTGGTAGGTTTGGAACAAGAAAAATCTGAGGAATTCAAGGACATTTCCTTAATCTTGGAAGACTCTTTGACTGAGGTAACAAATAGAGCTACTCTTTTGGTTTTATTTGTCTTTGAACAAGACTATAATGCAGTTCTAAAGTTATTCTTTAAAAATATTCATCAGAAATTTTGTAGTCAAAAATTATGGATTTTTCTTGATGTTACAAAAGTAACACAAGAAAGAAAGAAAGAAATTTCTTGAAATGAGAGAAGAGACGAGGTCTTTGGGTGCAATGTTTTTACTTGCATATCCATGTAAATGTATTATAAAATATCTGGGTATTAAGTATGTTTTCTTTATACTGAATCAGTTAAGAGATTTCATAGACCTGAAAAAGATAGTCAAGTGATAGTAGTACTACAGCAGAAATATGTAACAGGTGGTTTTTTCAAAAGGCATTATGCCTATTCTTTTACCATTTCCTATTATCTACCCTGAATTTTCTTTGTTCCCCCCCCCCCCCCCCCCCCCCATTATTGTGGTCTAAGGAAGATACGTAGTAAAATAATTTAGATTCCTCAATCAGGAGATTATATTGGTTAATATATTATTTACAAATGTGTCTTGTATTGCCTGTAACAAGATTAACGCTTGTGTAAAGTTAAAATTACATAAATAATTTTTAAAAAAGTTAAGCGTGATTTATAGTATAGCACTTATTCCTGAGAGTTGCACCTGAGTTTAGGTGTGGCTATTTGCTCCAGCTGAAATGTGGTACAAATGTACATGCCAAAATTAGGCGTGTATTCCCTTTATTCTATAACAATATGTGTAAATGCCCATTCTGCCCATGAACCTCCCATTTCCGTGCCCTTTTTTAAAAAACTTGTGTGTAAAATTTAGGAGTGGATTCCGCACATAAATTTACATACATAAATTCCAATTAAAACTAATTAGTACCAATAATTGTTTAAAATACCAGTTGACACTAATTGGCTCATTATTCAATTAAATTGCATGCACAAATTGGGCGCACCTAAATTTATGCATGCAATTTTTGGCGGCTTTTATAGAATTAGGGGGCAAGTGTTTATTTCAGTAGGATTTAGCATAGTAGAGCCCTAAATTATTCATATTTGAATTTAAATCACTCTTTGGCCAAATATGAATAATGTACTAATTAGGGGCACTATTAGGGGCCAAATCGAATTGAATACGAATATTTGGTACACCCCTAACAACTAGTATATGATAACAATGCTTGAGCTAGCTGTCAGATCTCGCCTCACCTCTAGCCAACCATGTCATGCCCGATCCCATCCGCTTTCACATTAGGAAGCTAACATGGGATTTTTGCACAAAAGATCCCTCTTTAGTGCAGTAGACAGTAATGCAGGCCTGTATTAGCTGCGTAGTATAGTATAGTAATTGAGCACCTCCATTATTAATATTTATTGAAATTTGCTGTATGGTTATATGTTAAATTACTTATATACAAGTATTTCCAGTGTATTTCATGATTTTGATACCTCACTTGTCTTTTTTGCTATTTGTTTGTTCATTGTGTGGTGGGATACCTCTGGTTCTGTTTTTCTTCAAAGAATTAGTGCACACTAAATTTAATGCAAGTTAACCTATGAATGAATACATATTTAATCAATGAATGTATGTTAAAAAGTTCTAAAATACATTAAGACATTAAAAAAAGGTATGTGAAACAAACTGAACAAAAATGACAGAAAAACTGGAAAATAATCTGAAAATAACCCAAAGGTTTATTATTAGGTAGTTGGGCCTCACATTGGAAACTTCATATTTACATCACATTGTAAATTTCTAAACAGCATTATATCATCTTTGTGTCATTTAAATGTGTCTTATCTAAGAACATTACTAAAATTCACTTTACTGAGAACATAAATCAGTCTAATCTGCAAGCATATGAGGGAAGGAGGAAGCCTTATGTGTTCCCTATTTATGTGGTTATGAATGCAGGTCATGTTTGCAATTATGTAAAACACAAGCTACAAAATGTTACATAAATTAAACTGGACACTAGCCAAGTTTCCTTCAGAGAACAGCAAAGTCAAGCGTCTACAAGCTAAAAAATGAATCAGAGTCTTGCATGTTCCTTGGATAACAGATGCTGTGCTTTTTGGAAGTCTAAAATGCCATGAGCCAGGTTTACAAATATATGAAGAAGGATAGAGTTTGGCTTAACATTTTAGCAAGCATAGAATAAAAATAACTTTAAAATAACCACAGATTATAATGTCTTGCATAAAGAATAAGTTAATCATGAAGGTCAGACTATGATTTAACACCAGTAAATAAGATCATATTTATTTTGATCCCTTGGGGAATGAAGTGAAGGGTTCCAGTTTGTTTCGATAAATCGTGTTGGCCTAAACAGTATAACACTATTTGGTTTGTATCAAGGTTCCTGTTCTTAGTTGTAGCTAGCATCACGAAAATTGAAAAGTAACCCTTCACATTCATATAGAGCTATTTGGTGACTACTATGGTAGTTGGTAATCCCAGAAAAAGAATTTAAATTGTAATGAAGAAAGGATCCATTGTAATCTCATCTGACAATGGCATGTTTTGAATATAATAAAGTCAAACAGTGATTTCTTAGATCAAAAGATATTCCATTGTTTCTGTAGATTTAGGAGTATGAAGAAGCACCACAAGTCATCATACCAAGAAAATAAGAACATAAAATAGCCCAGTATCCTGCCTCCAACAGCATCCAGTCTGGATTATAAGTACCCAGTATATCTCAAAATGTAGATCTATTTCTTATAGCTTATAGTTTATTTCTCAAGTCTACCTGGCTAATACATTTTGATGGACTTTTCCTCCAGGAACTTGCCCATACTTCTTTTGAACTCTGCTATGTTTGTTGCATTGATTGTATGCTCTGTTAACGTATTTCATGGCCTAATTATGCACTGCTTGAAAAAATATTTTCAACAGTTTGTTTCCAGTTTGTGGTTGTTAGTTTCATGGAGAATTCTCTTATTTTAGTCTTTTTGAAAGGTCAAACTGCCATTACTGATAGGTGTGACCCCAAGATGGCCGCTGACTGAGTCAGACGTGTGTGAGAGCTCCTGCACTTACCTTTGATATGCCGAAGAGAAGAGACCGGGCAGCTACCGTAACCTCTCAGCGGCAGAATCCTTTGGTTCAATCTGGCTCCATCGAAACTTTTTTGCAGCGAACTCCGATCCTAGAGCCGTCAGTGACTGGCCCGCTTATTCAGTCTGGGGTGGATGGAGGACCTGGGCAGAATTTTGGGCTGGAGGTTTCCCTCAGCCCCGACGAAAGAGCCCCTCCCCCACAGCCATGTGGAAGCAGCTCCCCGATGGCGGCGTCCTTAGCCCTGCATGCGGAGGAAGTAGCAGGAGCTGTGCGATGAGAGGCTGACTGTGATCCAGAGGGAGTTTTGGGGAGTTTAGGATTACAGACTCCTCCAACAAGTTCTGAAGTGGCATCTACAGCTTCGAGGGAGATAGAATCTGCAAGTATAGAGGGAGATACATCAATCAAACGTTAAAAAATAAAAAACGTAAAAGTGCTTAACGATTTTTAAAAAACGAGGAATGCAGTACAAAAACGCTCCAGAAATGTTCAGATCGGTATTGTAAAGTAGGATTTATCACAGAATCATTAAACCCGTCGTTAATCAGCGCCAAAAGCATGCGCAGAGCAGCCGAGCGTTATGCTGGCTGCTCTGCGCATGCCACAAAGATGTCACAGATGTCAAAACAAAAAAAAAACCCACAAACACGTGTGTTTCGGGAGGGGGCAAGGGCGCTCGTCATGAGCATCCTGTATGGACGCCTTGCCCCCCCCCCCCCCCGCTGCTCCCCACTGCTCTCCGCTTCCCCCCACCCCCTCCCCCCGCACGAAAAAACTCCAATTTTAGCAGCCTCAGCCCCGGGCCGGCCCTCCTCCCTTCCTCTGTATTCTCCCACACTTGCTCCGCCTCCCACCATGCTCCGGTCCCGTGCCCCACCCCCGCCGCCCCCCCTTAGGTCGTCGCCACCGCTCCCCCCCTCCAACGACCCCCCCTTTGCCTTACCGGCCCATGCAGCGCCTCTCACCTCTGCTGCACGGGCAATAACAGCTGATCGGCGATTCAGCAGGCCTCCTCAGACGTCCCTTCTTTCTTCCTGGGCCCGCCCTCCTCTGACGTAGGTAAACTGGCAATAAGCATTTTAAGCTGCTTCGTTCAGAGATAGCCCCTTTTACCTGTCAAGGGAAAAGACAAGGAAATGAAAGTGAGTGGGTTAAGATAGTATATGAGACTGAAAGGCATATTTGGAACTGCCCTGGTGTTTCCTTGCCCGAGTTCAAAGAGGGTTTCGTAAAGAGAAGAGGGGAATCTAAAGGTGAAGATTATGCATGAGAGGTGTTTGCTTATCTGCAAGCCATCTCCTGGTGATCTCACTACTCTCAAAGGGGTTGTGCATGCAAGACCCTGGCAAAATGGAGGCATTGTCACTGACACCTGGGAAGTGTGAGCATGCATCAGTTATACATGTGGTGTTGGGGAAGTAAAAAAGGCCTTTCATTTTCTATACCTGCTGTCTCTCTCTCTCCCCATAAGTGTCCTGATTGCAGTGTGTGAGTAGTTAATTACTCTCAATATATGGAAAGTGAGCCAACATTAAAATTCTGTCATGGTTTGATCAGCTTGTTTCTGCTCAGGGGATGTACTTCATACGTGAGAAAATTGCTTCAAAATACAGCAATACAGAGTGAGAGGGATGGCTGTGCTCTCAAAAGTGTCTGGAAGCTTCCAGTGGCCAAGAAGGGAAGGTTGTGGGCCTTAATGTGGATTGGCATATCCTCCTCTAGTGGCAGGTTGTAATTTAGCCTCTAGCTGGTGGCTCAGGTAGTGAATGGTCTCCTTATTGAGCTAAAACCTGGGTAGAAATAACTCCTCAGACAAATCCAAGAATGGGGTACTGGACCTGTAGGTCCTTTCCAGAAAGTCACACCTCTCTCATCTTTCCTCCTCAGAGCCAGGACAGATACCAGTCAATGTTGAACCAGATAGAATCAGTGTTTCTGTAAACATTGTCTACCACTGGCTTAACTTAGACCTGGATGTTCAGTGCTGGACCCTATCTGGACACTGAGTTCTTGGTAGCACCCAGAAGTTATGGGGATATGGCTGATAATCAGTGCCATACATCCATAGCTGGACCAGGAAAAGTGAGGACGGCTATTTATGTGGTCTCACATAGCTGGTTAGGTCTGCAGGCATTGTTCCTCTCTGACTCCAACACCCAGATTGCACCAGCACTAATCGGAAAGTGCTGTGGTGGTCAAAGGTAGATTTCAGAATGCTGTAGTATGTAGGCATCATGGGTGGAACCTAGGTATCGGGCACACACATCCTCAATCTCCCCCTGGGTGTCACACCTAACTTGCATGCTCATAGAGTAAAAAGCTTTTCTATTCCTATAGGTGGCATCTCATGCCCGGGGAGGGGGGGAGGTTGAGTGCGATGTGTGCAGTCGATGATGCCTGTGACCGAGGGGAAGCGAGCTATGCCATAGAACAGAACCATGTTGTTCTGTAGGGCATGGGGTGTGGTGGGGAAGGTGATATAGTCTGAGATGTGAGTAAGAAAGGCTTCAAGGAATTGGGTGAACTAGTTTGAAATGGTGGGCTGGGTCAGGCCCGTGTTCACAGCTAGAACAAACTGGAAGCTACCAGTGGCCAGAAAAGAGAGGGAGGCAGTGACCTTCAGGTGGACAGGGATGGGATTGTTCCTATGGGTGCTGGCCTGCAGGAGGGGTTTGAGCTGGTCACACAGGTGCTGAATGGCAGCCCTGACAAAGCAGTACCTATTGAGACATTGTTGGTCAGTAATATCCAGGAAACGGGTATGTGGGTATCTCCTGTGGGGCCTCCCCTCCAAACTCTCTCCCTCCTCCAACATGTAAGCCAGCTGTGCATTCAGTGCATCCATATCCCACCACCATCACAGGTGCAACCCACTAACCCCAGACACACCACTGTGCACACCACTATCTACCTACCTACCTAGTAAGAACCACCAGCAACAAACACCATCTGGCACTCACTGTCCCACCACCAGCACACAGTCCAACAACAGCACACACAGCAGCAGCATTCACTCACTCTCCCACCACCGACAAACAATGCAGTCACACACAGCAACAGTACACAGCAATCACAAACACTTTTGCCACACCCTCTAAGCATTCACTCTCCAAGCAGTTACCAACAGTCCTCACACACAAGCAACCAACCAACAGACCTCACACACACACAGAAGCATCACACAGGACAAACTGAGCAACAAGACTACTTCCAAGATTCATAGAACCTCATACTAGTCAAGCAACTGTTATTTTTCCTAACCTCTAGAGTACAATGGTGTAGGGAGCATATGAACTTATAGTTCATTTTAAGATCATTCCCGTTTGCTTCATTGAAATGTATATGAAATGAAAATGCCCTCATTCGTTCTTAAATGAAGGCATATCCCTACCACATAAGCTTTATATAATTGAGTGGTTTGGACAAGTTCTTGGAGGAAAAGTCCATAGTTTGCTCTTGAGACAGATATGAAGAAACCATCGCTTGCCCTAGGATTGGAAGCATGGAATGTTGCTACTATTTGGGTTTCTGACAGATACTTGTGTCCTGGATTGGCCACTGTTGTAAGCAGGATACTGGGCTACATGGACCATTGGTCTGACCCAGTATGGCATGTTCTTCTGTACCCCCTTAAAAAATGGAAAATGAGCTTAGCCTAAAAATGTACTATCTAGAACAGCAAGAATAAGCTCTGTCTATAATCCAACATGTTACTTTGGGTGGGACTAAACAAATTCTCCTTGTAATCTCTTTCTTTACTTATTATTGTACCTAAATCAGTGTTTGCCAAAGAAGTCCACAAAGCGCACTCAGTCATGATTTCAGATGATTAATAAATAATATGTACATTTGCATACACTGGAGGCTCAGTGTATGCAAATATATTTCATGCATAGGCATTGTGAACATCCTAAAACTGGCTGGATGTGTGGATGCTGAAAGATCAGTTTGGGAAACCCTGACTTGGATATAGCATTTGGCTATGGTCATTTCTCCTCATTCTATGTGAGAAGAAAACTTAGTAAATTAGGCTTTTGCAGGCTGATTTACTAAATGACTAAGGGCCCCTTCTGCTAAATTATTCAAACTTTGGGTCTAACATGCTATAACACTGAATTTTAACATGTGGCAAGCCCAAAACTAACCCTTCATCAAGAAGAGGCATTCCCACAAAATTTTAATTGCAGATTGTGTGTTAAACATTTGGATTAACATGCAGTACCTGCTCTGAGTTTAATGGGAGCACTTACCCCTCGATTCTATATATGGTGCCCAGATTTGGGTGCCCGAATTTGGGTGCGCTTCTGAGATTTGCAAACAACATAATTGGCTAAACAAGCTGTTAACCATCAATAATTGAATGTTAACAACCAATTATTGACATTAATTGGCACCAATTAAGATTTGTGTGCATCTGGCTACGTGCTATTCTATAATGCTGGGCACCTAAATTCCATAGCGCAAAACCCAAAAGGGAGTGTGAACATGGGAGAGGCATGGGGAGGTCATGGGCATTGCATAAAGTTGTGCTCAGTGTTATAGAATATTGAGTTTCCACCCCGAACTTGGGTGCCGGGATTTACACTAAATTTCAGCAGGTGTAAGTCTGGTGCCCAGAGTTCGGTGTGGGAACCGACGCTAAGCGCTATTCTATAAAGAGTACACATCTTTTATAGAATAGTGCTTAGCACCAATCTTTTCCAGTGCACATTTTTAAGTGTGATTTATAGAATTTGCCCCTTACTGCCTCCTATTTAGTATAACATGCTGACTGGCTAGTGCTTCCACACCTACTGTCCATCCATGTCATGTCCCCTTAATGAAAAATGAAAATTCACTAATATATGATTTCATGCATGGAAACAGGCTAACTACCGCAAAGCCCCTTAACACATTCGACTGGTAGCCTGTTTCCTTAGTTTTAACACCCTTTATTAAAAGGGCTCCTAAAAGAGTTAGACTTAATATCTCTATGGCATTTGACACAGTAGATTCACAATATTCTGTTATCTAGGCTGAGTGAAATTGTCATCTCAGGATCCACACTTAATTGGTTTCGGGAATATTTGGTTAACCGCAGTTATTACATACGACAAAATAAAATGTTTTCTAATTATTGGTTTCTGGGTTGTGGCATTACCCAGGGTTCACCTTTGTCTCCAGTGCTTTTTTAATTTCTTTATGACTTCATTAGGAAAGTTCAGATTGAATCCTGGTGAACTGTTGTTATTTTATGCTGATTACATTTTCTTATTTTTACCGGTTCCTTCCAGTATTATAGTTTTACCTGATATTGTTTCTTCTGGAATTGATAGAGTTCAAGAATGAACACTTACTAATAAGCTAAAGCTGAATTCAAATAAGACAAAAGTCCTTTGGTTTACAAATCCAGATATCAAAGTGCCTTCTTCACTAGTACTGACTAACAATAAGGTGTTAACTGTTGAGGCGGAGTCTAGAGTTTTGGTGATTATCCTTGATTCCTCTTTGACTTACAGTCCTCATATTGATCAGCTCTGGAGGAAGACAGTCTTCAAGTTGATCATTTTTCCAACAAGAAGCATTTGCACTTCTGGTTCAGATGCTGATACTTCCACATCTGGACTATTGCAATGTTCTGTACTTGGGGCTGAATTCAGCGTATCCAAGGAAGCTTTGGCTTAGTCAGAAAACCGCAGTAAGACTATTTTCAGGGTGCATAAGTACGTCAGTGTTTTAAGTTATATGGTAAAATTACATTGGCTTCTTGTCAACAAAAGCATATTATTTAAGTTGCTTGTTTACTGTTTCAAATTGTTCATGACTGTACTTCTCAGCTTTTGTTGGATATGGTTTCAAAGTCAGTGGTCATTCTTCTCACTTATGAGATCAATTAATTCTATGTCCTGTTTTTAGAAAAATGCGTTTTCTGAGGGTAGTTAATTCAATTTTGTCTGCTGTTATCATTTCCTTATGGAATTCTCTTCCAGTACGTATTCGGATACAGCAAAATTGCTTGAAATTTCGAAACACTTACTGGTTTGGGCGAACCTAAAATATAAAATTGCTACATGGAAATATCAAGGTACTTTGTACCATCTTATTATTGTATTAATATGGATTTTGTAATTTTTGATATATTTCTCCTATTTTTGTACATTGCATTGAACCCTCTTTTAGGGGAAACTACAATTTAAAAACACTGCATTAACATTAATGTGTTTTAATGCTTGGCCCTACTGATTTAGCACAAATAGAACACCACACTACATTTTATTCCTTTGGGCCCTGCTGCAGATAACTCGAGCTAAGTTTTAGTAAACGACCCCCCTAAGGTCCTTAATGTAGATGTCCTAGTCACTATTTACATTTGTAAATGCCTGCATTTATACATGTATATTGCATACATGTATAAAACCCAATTATAGAAAGCCAGCATTTACACTTGATATTTGCATTACATATAGATTGCAAGGGAGTGTAGTTTGGGCAGAGCTAAAATTGACATGGGTATTCCCCATTTTAGGAAGGGAATGCATGTGTTTGTCCTCATATATCACGGTCGGGATTTACAGCTGCTCTCTTGCACATGTAGGTTTGTAAAATGTGCTTGTTTGGGCCAGCCCTTAACAGTAAGATTTAAGGGAGTATTCCCTTTTAATGTTCGCTGGTGCTTTTTAAACTCTCCAATTTGAAAGTAAATAAGATTTGAAGCCTCTGTTGTTAATTAATACCATGTATATGTGTAGCTTTGCAAAACGGCAGGCATAGATGTGTAAGTGGAGGTAAAGTCCTAATGGTTAGAGCAGCGGCCTAAGAACCAGGAGAGCCTGAGTCAAATGTCACTGTGGCGCTTTGTGATAATGGACAATTTACTTAACACTGCAAATGCAGTGGCGTTCCTAGGGGAGCTGACACCCGAGGCAGATCGCCGATGCGCCCCCGCCCCCCAGGTGCAGCACCCCCCCTGGCGAAAGGACACCCCCCACCCCAGTGAAAGAACCCCCCCCTGGGTGCATGCCGCTGGGGGGGTGCCGCGTGCCGGTCAGCTTCCATCGTTTCCATGTTCTGGGGCAGAGGGAGCATGGAAATGAACGAAGCTGACCGGCGTGCAGCACCCCCCCCCCCAGCGGCATGCACCCGGGGCGGACCGCCCCCACTGCCCCCCCCCTTGGTACGCCACTGTGCAAATGTAATTGTACAAGGAACAGGACAATACCTATTGTATCTGAATACAACAACACACGTGATGATATTTACATATGTATATTGTGAAATACCAGTTTACATGTTTAACTTGCTGTATTTTCTCTGTTCAGGTTTTCAACATGTATCTTTGTAAAATGGCTGCTCCTACTACACATGCACTTCTTCTAGAAAAGGCTCTGCGTTGACAGTTGTCTTTCTAAAATCATATTGGAATTATACATATCCTGACCTGGACATAACAAATTTCTGGTCATTATTTAACCAGTGGCATTTTAAAAAAATGTTCGCTGGTATCGACAAAGTTAAATCTAGATAATCAATGCCAGGCATGCTTCCCAGAAGTTATTTGGCTATAGCCAATATTCAGTGCTGCCCCCTTATAGCTAATTGAGTAAAGCTAGGACCACCCTGACTGGACCACCCCATCTGTTCCCAGACAGTGCCATGGCAGTCAGAGGGGATATTCCATGGATCTGCCCAGTTATGTACTGCTGAATACCTTTTACTGAGGCACTGAGTCTGATTTAACATGGCAGGTGCCTTGCCTTCCCAGTTAAATCCTTTTGAACAGCAAGCCCTCTGATTTATATGTTCTGTCTAAAATGGGGCTGCACATTCAAGCTAAAACTGAGTTAGACTATGCATGGCAATCATTTAAATGTGCATTTTAAAATACTTCATACCTATGCACATTTTTCACATTGTAGTATCTAAAAAATGCAATTCAAAATGCATTAAAGGAGGACTTTGTTTCACTATCTACCCAAAAACTCTACATTTCACTGTGAAAGAACAACTAAATATTTACAAAATAGTGAAGAATAAGTTTTCATACCATTTTGTCTCAGCCCTTGGTGGAAACCCCTTTTTCAGTAGTAATAGCCACGACTTGTTTAGGATAAGTGTCCACTAACTTTGTACTGCATGATAGTGCAGTACTTGCCTATTCCTTATGTCAGAACAAGCCGTTAAGCCCATTAAAACGGGCAATATTTTTTATTTCTGACATATAATGTAAAATTTGATGAACATAATGTGTAGTGCTTGAAAGGGTGCGGGGAAAAGTTGGGGGTACAAAGAGAGTGACAGTGTGTATATGTGTGTGTGTGTGAGAGAGAGAGAGAGAGAGAGAGAGAGAGAGAGAGCTGCTAGGAGTCCCTGTGACAGTGGAGGGTCATTTGCTCCTTAGCCAGTTGTTTGAGGCAGCAAAGCAGGGCTCGTTTTTGAGTAGCCTGCCCCCCTCCCCCATACATCTTCCTGTAACCTATATGGGGTATGGTGCGGTATTGTTGGACTTCAATGAGTTCATTGTATGTGTGGTGTGTGTGAGCGATGTGCCTGGGATATGTTCCGGCGTCGCTGTCCCGCTGTGTGTGAGAGAGAGAGAAAGAGAGAGAGAGAGAGAGAGAAAGAAAGAAAGAAAGAGACAAAGTGTGTGTGTGTCTATGTGAAAGAGAGAGTATGTGAGAGTGAGTTCAGAGAGAGAGAGAGACAGAGTTGTTTGAGGCAGCAAAGCAGGGCTCGTTTTTGAGTCGCCTGCCCCCCCTTCCCCATACATCTTCCTGTAACCTATATGGAGTATGGTGCGTTATTGTTGGACTTCAATGAGTTCAAGGGGGGAGTGGTAGCGACCTCGGCGGTACAGGAATGGGGCGGCGATGTGTGACGTGCCGCACATGGGCGGGAGCAGGAGGTGGGTGTGTTCAGCAGTTGTGATCGTTTTTAAGGGGCGGGCAGAGGAGGTAGGTGTGGGTCGGTCTGAAGCGTTGTGTGACATGCCGCACATGCGCGGCATGTTGGTCACTCTTCATTTACATAGTAGGATAACCCAGATCCTGTCAAATTGGCTGGAGACTGCCTATGGACTTCACCCTTCAACCGTGTCACAATTTTTTTTATTGGATTCAGGTCTAGACTTTGATTGGCCCACTTGAGGATATTCATTTCTTCTTGATGAGCCACTATATGATATTTTTTTTCTTTTATGTTTAGAGTTACTGTCCTGCTAAAAGATAAATCTACTCCATAGTACAAAGTTTATGGCAGACTGGAACAGGATCTGCCTGTACTTTGCACCCATCTTTCCCTCATTCATCACAAACCTATCTGCAAACCATCCTCCATCTTGAGATCTATGTCCAAACATTAGAATTTAGAAAACTTCTAAAAACATATCTATTTCAACAGGCAGATCATGTTACTAATGGAAAGGGGGGACTTGATATATTGCCTTGCTGTGGTTTTTGCAGCTACAATCAAAGTGGTTATTTATACCTGGGGCAATGGAGAGTTAAGTGACCTGCCAAGATTCACAGGGAGCAGCAGTGAGACTTAAACCCAGTTCCCCAGGACCAAAGTCTGCTGCACTAACCACTAGGATACTGCTCCTCCACTCCTAAGGAGTAACATACTGAGAACATGATTGTTGCTATTGTGCCGTTAAAAATCCACTGTGTTTATTATATTAATAAGAACGGATGCTGTTTAACAACTCATATCTGTCACCGGTTTTACTTTGTTTTATTACTATTATGGATTCTTGAAATGTTTGTTTTTGTATTGTATTCAATATAACATACACATTGCAGGCACACTCACAACAAGGCTCGATGGGAATCTACACGTGCATCGGCGTTCTTTTTTCTGTCTCCCTCTCTCTGGAATGGACTTCCAAAAGAGATTAGATTAGAGGATTCCTACATTCACTTTTGAAAACTTCTGAAAACTTTTCTTTTTACAAACTGTATTGAACAGAATTTATGATAGCAGGGAAGGCGTAGAAGTTTTGGTTAAATTATATTTATTATAGGTAATTGTTTTGTTTTTCTTTGGAGTAGTAGATTTTACTAGAAATGTATTTCTTTGTCTTTTTGGGTTGCTGTGCTTTTCTATCAATGATTGGAGTTCTTATTTGTTTGTTTGTATGAGAAGTATTTCTTTTTTAAAGTAAACCGTTCTGTTTTGCAATAGCAATAAGAAATGGTATATAAAATGAATAAATGAACAAATTTATCACAAAGAAACCATGACCCACTGATTATGTGGCAACTAAGGGACCCTTTTACAGAGCAGTGGTAAGCCCAACGTGGGCTTACCGCCAGTGGCGTAGCTAGGGTAGTTGAACCCGGGGCCAGTCATTTTTTAACCCCCCCCCCCCCCCCAAATCCAGTACTAGGCATACCGAGAATACAAAACACTCAGGACCTATAGAGCAATTCTACCATACCATAAGCAGTAATTTGTACGAGTCACACAAGGAAAAGGAAAGCATCTTAAACACTACAGTGAGCACTAGAACATCAATTCACCTATTGTAAAATGAAAACAGACAGATTAGTACAGATTGTCAATCCTGCACAGTCAATGCCAACCGAAAGCCATGTCTTTTTCACAAACACAGATACACCCTAAACCACTATAGAATAAGTAATCATAAACTTTCTATTTAGACAAAAATTAAACTGAACCCCCGATGCCAGACTCTGCATACAATGCAACACCACAGAAACAGAAAATGTCCCCTAGTACTGTGCAAAATATAAAGACAGCAGATGTAAATTTGAAAAAGCTAATACCAATCACCACTTTACAAATTAACAAATAGAAATAAAACAAATACAGAAAATAAAATAATACCATTTTATTGGACTAATACATTTAGCTTCCAGAGGCCAAAATCTCCTTCCTCAGGTCAATACAGTATAGTACTGTTACAGTATCCTATCCTGACCTGAGAAAGGGGGTTTTGTTCTCTGAAAGTTAAGTCAAAATGTATTAAAATTAGTCCAATAAAAAGATTACCTTATTTACATGTTCTATTTATAAACATTTATTAACACAGCTACAATACTATATCCTAAAGCAAAAAAATAAAAATATATATTTTATTTACAGTTTGTTGTCTCTGGTTTCTGCTTTCCTCATCTTCTTTTCACTGTCTTCCTTCCATCCAGCATGTCTTCACTCTCTCTGTATGGCATCCACATCTGCCCTCTATCTCTGCCCCTTCCATCCACCATTTGCCCCAGTCTGCCCTCTTTCTCCCTCCCCCTTCCACCCATCATCTGCCCTTTCTCTCTGCCCCTTCAATCCATCTGCCCTCCCTCTCCCATCCATCCAGGGTCTGCCCTCCCTCACGTGCCCCCCTTCCAGGGTGTGTCCCCTCTCTCTCTGCCCCCTCTTTTCAGCCCCCAGTTCCAGCCCCCTTCATCCACCACATGCCTTGCATCCCCCCTTTTCAACCCCAGACCCATTCGCTCACCTGTCCCAGGCATGGACCCATTTTCCCTCCTGCCCCGTTGTGAGACCCCAGTTCCAGCTTCAGACCCCTTCTCCCATCTGAGCACTCCCCCACCCCTCCCCAATCTCCTCTGAGCACCCCTCTGAGCTCCCCCACCCTCCCCAATCCCCTTCTCCCCTCTGAGCTCCCTCCCCCCCGAGAAGGTCCTGTCCCCCCTTCCCCTCCGTTTAGACCCGACAGAGCCCTCTTCTCCTGCCACCACCCTGCCTTTTTTTAAAAAATCCATGCAGTGACGCAGGCAGCGCCTCGCGTCTGCCCTGCGTGTGCTGTGAAGAAGAAAATCGTGTCGCTGGCACCAGGCCTTCCCTCGCTTTGTCCCGCCCTCAAGGAAATAGGAAGTTACCTCAGAAGAGGGCGGGACACAGCGAGGGAAGGTCCGACGCCAGCGAAGCGATTTTCTTCTTCACAGCACACGCAGGGCAGACACGAGGTGCTGCCTGCGTCGCTGCCTGCGTTGCTGCATGGATTTTAAAAAAGGCAGGGTGGTGGCAGGAGATGACAGAGCACCTCCCACCCGCTGACACCTGAGGCAGACCGCCCCCACTGCCCCGCCCTTGCTACGCCACTGCTTACCGCTTGATTTTCCAGGACTACCACTGACCCAACGCGAGCTAATTTTAACACGCACTAAAAATACTAGCACACCTTAGTAAACAGGGCCCTAAGTTCTCTAATTGGATATTTATGTGATCTGGACATGTAAATTCTACTATACATGTAGATTTTTCTAAAATTACCTTCTTAGTCTCAGAACCAGGTTAATATTAGGGTACTTGAAAAACAGATTTCAAAAGCACTGTTTTAGTAGGATTCCATTACAGCTGTCTCTTTTGTTTTCCCTCCCAAGTCCCCATGGGTACATACTCCATGAGAAGAGAAGTAATGAATTCCCTACACTTCTGTTTATTAGAAGTGCTCCTTGGGCATAAACATTGAAACTATTTGAATTGTCTGTAGTAGACGGGCACACATTTTTTCTATAGTTTAGACTGAAAAATAGCAGAACTCATTTCTATTATGATAATTCTTGACTGTGATTGAAGTAGCTAGAAAGGATGTCAATACTTCTGTTGTCCACAGGGACCTGATTCCATTCATAATAGTAGACTCATTTGCATATTTATTTCATCTTTCAGCTTCTCTCATACACATGATCCATATAGAAAGATTTTCTATTATGTTCTCTTTTATTAAATATATATAGCTGCTTTATTTTATAATAAATATATTCTGGCCATAGATTGCTCCATTTTAAGTTAAATTATATGAAAACAAATTTTACTCCCCTCCTTCTCTTAACGAAAGTTATTTCTGTTTCCTTCCTTACAGTAGCATAAGACGTGATGGGAGAAAAAAAAGACCAATCCATTAAGTCTTCCTTGTTATTCCTGTTAATACTCCCAAGGATATATCCCAGTTACCAGTCATAGATTTTGACTGCTTATAAGATAGCATGCTTATCCAAGACAATTTTTGTCATCATTCTCAACACACACTCAGCACTGTCCCTTCCACATGGAGGGAAATTTTGTAACAGGTCACCTATATGTGAAGGCCAAGTAGGCACCTATGTGTCTTTATAAAATAGGGTTGAACATAGGTGCCTATCCAGCTCATTTTCGAAAGTGATCACCGGCCATCTTACGACATAAATCGGGAGATGGCCGGCGATCTCTCAAAAGCGGCCAAATCGGTATAATCGAAAGGTGTTTTTTTGACACCACTCAATTTTTGGATGTTTGTAGCGCGACATCCAAAATCAGACTTATACGTTTTATTGAAACAGACGTGAAGGATCTCCATATGTATACTTTGGAAGAAAGACAGGAAAGGGAAGATATGAAAGATATTTAGGGGCCCTTTTACTAAGGTGCGCCGAGAAATGGCCTGCGATGGTGCAGACACATGTATTAGGCGCGCACATGTCCATTTTTCAGCGCACCTGCAAAAAGGCCCTTTTTTGGCCAAAAATGGACGTGCGTCAAAATAAAAATTGTTGCATGTCCATTTTGGGCCTGAGATCTTACTAGCACCCATTCACCTAGCGGTAAGGTCTCACATAGGGTTACCATATGGCTCCAGAAAAAGAGGACACATTGATCCAGTCCGGGTTTTGCTTCCATTGAAAGTAATGGAAGTAAAACCCAGACTGACTCAATCTGTCCTCCTTTTTATGGAGCCATATGGTAACCCTAGTCTCAAGCGTTAACCGGGCAGTAATGATCTATGTGCGTACAATGCCGATTACCGCCTGGTTAGCGCCACACATCAGACATTTTCCGTCCCGCTTAGTGGACGCATGTAAAAATCGAAATTACCTCCTGGGCTACGTGGTAGCTGGGTGGTAGTTCAAAACTGACGCAAGTAGAACGCACATACACAGCTTTAAAAAAGGGCCCCTTAAATACTTATAGAGCATAAATGCACAGGAGGCAAGTCTCTTTCAGTTTAAAGGAAGCTCTGGAACGAGGGGGCATAGGATCAAGGTGAAAGGGGATAATCTCAGAAGTAACCTGAGGAAATAATTCTACATGGAAAGGGTGGTAAATTTGTGGCATGGCCTCCCAATGAAAGTGGTGGAGATGAAAACAGTATCTGAATTCAAGAGAACTTGGAACAAGTACCTAGGATCTCTAAGAGATTGATAGGGAGAATAAATGGCATGGATGGGCAGACTGGATAGGCCATATGGTCTTTATCTACTTACATTTTTCTATATTTCTATGAAAATGCCTGTTACGCTCTGCTACACTTCTCCGGGATGGGTCGGTTTCTGTTTCCTAACCCGGCAGCTGTCATCTGGCTTGGAGCAAGAGCAGCAGCCATCTTGGCTAGCTCAGGAGGGGGCAGCCATCTTGTCTAAACGAGAACAGGAAGGAACTCCATATCTGGTCGTGGGAGGATCTCCTATGGGGGCTGCCATGTTGGATGCACCTGAGTTTGGTTTGCTCTGATTGCTTCACTATTTAAAAGCACTGCCTCCGGGCCTTCTTTGCTTCGGCCTCAATTGTTCTGATGAGTTGCTGTTTGCCGGCTATCTCCTGTTCCTGATTTCCTGTGTACCGGACCTTGGCTACTTCTTGGATTATGCTTGTTTGCTGCCTGCCTTGACCCTGGACTGATTTTTGACTATTCTTGCCTATTCGGAGTTCTGGTGCTGGACTGTGTCTGTATTCCTGCCATCCTGGTCAGCGGCTGTGCAACCCCGCCGGTTCTAGAAGTCCTGGTGGCCACCTGCAGCTGAGGGCTCAACTCTCGGTGAACGGTGGTCGCTTCCCAGGTGAAGCTAGGGGTTGTCTGGCTGCCTGACCGAGTACGGCATCTCTCCATCTTCGCCGTGCTCAGTCGGGGCACAAGGGCTCACACATCTCCAGTCATAGCAATGCCCCTCTACATGAACCACAAACTTAGCTCCATTTTTATTTAGTAAATTATCATTTGTCATACTTTCTGTTAATTTTCAGAATAATTATATAACAATTTATAGATGTGCCATTAGGTTTATGCGATTATTATTTGTAGCTGTTTTTTCATTTTGTAGGAAACCGTATTTATTATTTATAGGTTGATTTTTTTAGCTAGAAAGATATGTTTATGCGATTCTTTAGTGTCCATATGTATGTATTTATGATCTAAATTTTGTACTTTTATATTTCTATATAGATTTGGACTTATATATTTCTTAGTGAAACATATGTTTAAGTGATGTGTGTATTGCCCATATATTCGTATTTATTATTTCATTGTCTCTCTTTGTACCTTTTGGTTTCTTGTGTTTTTCTATAGATTCTAATTCTTAAAATATTGGCCTTTTTTGTAGATATATTTTGGATCCTGATGCAGGCTATAAGGCCAAAACATGGACCGTGTTGTCATATTGTTAACAGCATTTGTTTCAATAAAGAATTTTTTTTATAGTATTTTGACAGCACACGTCACTATGTGGGTGCTGTGTTTCTTCTCCACTGTTTGGCTTTCCTTAAACCAAGAGGGCCATAAACAACGTGGATTCTTTAATTCCCCCATCTAAAAATTGGAAACCCTTACATTGCCTACCGTACTGAGCAAGACAGACTCCCAGAGTTGCCCCCAGAAATCCACTGCAATGGGAGGGACAAAAACAAAGCAGGACCTTCAAAAACTGCAGAGAAAATACCATTATAATATGCCATGATTTTCTTTAGGGAAGGATAACATCTAAACACTGGCAAACATTTTAATTCAACTAAATTTGCAGTCAGTGCTGCTTGAATTGACTTTAATTTCAGGAAGGTAATAAAAATGAATTAATTTTTACTATAGTGAAAAAAAAGTCTCTGCATTAGAATTATGCCATTTGAAAATAACTTTTCAAGCAGGAAATCTGCTGCAGTAGAGTATATATTTTTTCTTAGTTCTGTTACTTTAATGTAGGACCTTTACTTCCATTAATTATTAGTGCCAGACTACTGGAAAGTTCTTTCCGAAGAAATTGCTACCTTTTAGTCATCATAAGCTTTTACTAAGATGAATTGTTTGACCTTTTTTGCTGTGCCAATTTTAACCGAAGGGGTTTGAGGACATCAGATGAAGGAGGGGGAAGTCATTTGGTCTACACAATTTACAAGCTGCTTATTTTCAGTATTTGTATGGTACTGGAATGGAATGGATCCTCAGGAGCTTAGCCGAGATTGGGTGACAGAGCCGGTGGTGGGAGGCGGGGCTGGTGGTTGGTAGACAGAGATAGTGCTGGGCAGACTTATATGGTCTGTTTCAGAGCCGATGGTGGGAGGCAGAGCTGGTGGTTGGGAGGCGGGGATAGTGCTGGGCAGACTTATATGGTCTGTGCCAGAGCCGGTGGTGGGAGGCGGGGATAGTGCTGGGCAGAGTTATACAGTTTGTGCCCTGAAGAGGACAGGTACAAATCAAGGTAGGGTATACACAAAAAGTAGCACAAATGCGTTTATCTTGTAGGGCAGACTGGATGGTCATGCAGGTCTTTTTCTGCCGTCATCTATGTTACTATCCAGCTCATTTTCGAAAGTGATCGCCGCCCATCTTCCGACACAAATCGGGAGATGGCCGGCGATCTCGCAAAAGCGGCCAAATCGGTATAATCGAAAGCCGCTATTTTGACACCATCGCCGCTTTCCCGTGACAGAGCCGGTGAAAGTTCAAGGGGGAGTGTTGGCAGTGATGAGAAGGCGGGACATGGGTGGGGTTACGAATGTTGCTGAAAGAGGGCATTGTACACCATTGTGCCAGCTCTGACCTACTGCTAATCTTAGTACCAGGGGACTCTTTGCCAGTGGGGCACAACCTCTGACCTACAGTTAACTGTGAGTAAATGTGGTTATTTCAAGAAAGGACTTTTTCAGAGAGCTTAGTCTTCAGGTGTGAACTGGTGTGCCAAAGTTATACAGTAGCAACAAGTCCTAGAGGCTGTATGCAGGTCCCTGGAGCAGTTTTAGTGGGTGCGGTACATTTGTGGGTAGTGGGTTTTTTTTTGGGGGGGGGGGTTGGGGGGCTCAGCTCCCCAAGTAAGGGAGCTATGCACGTGGGAGCTTTTCTGAAGTCCACTGCAGTGACCCCTAGGGAGCCCGGTTGGTGTCCTGGCATGTCAGGGGGGCCAGTGCACTAAAAATGCTGGCTCCTCCCATGGCCAAATGCCTTGAATTTGGCTGGGGTTTGAGATGGCCAACATAACTTTCCATTATCGCTAAAAAACGAAGCCAGCCATCTCAAACCCCGGCCAAATTCAAGACATTTGGCTGGCCGGAACCGTATTATCGAAACAAAAGATGGCCGGCCATCTTTTTCGAAAATACAGGTCTGGCCAGCTGTTTGCGGTGCCGCCAAAATACATCGCCGGCCGTGTATTTCGCTGGCGCTGTTTGATTATTCCCCTCTAAGTTACTATGTTTCTGGAAGGACTTGTAAACGTACATTAAATCTGTTGCTAGTAGAGTTCTTCTCCCCTCACCGTTGTAAATTTTATGTTATATTTGGTTATGATGGGCTTATAAAGAAGATTTGTAGCAGCTATAGCAGCCATTTGTGATAAATAATGCAAAAATAAATAGGTTTCTGTATATCACTATAGCATGTTTCTATAGTTCAAGTGGTTAGAGCACCAGTCTTGCATTCCCGAAGTGGCCGGTTCAAATCCCACTGCTGCTCTTTGTGATCTTGGGCAAGTCACTTAACCCTCTATTGCCTCAGGTACAAACTTAGATTGTGAGCCCTCCTGAATATAACTCACCTTGAGCTATTCCTGAAAAAGGTGTGTGCCGAATCTAAATAAATATATCTGAGCTACTTCAAATTGCTACAACTTATGAGCTGTGGTAAAAGGGGCCCTGTGCTAGCAGCAGTGCATATTTTTGCCACACACCAAGGCCTCTTTTCCTGCAGAGGGTAAAAAGGCCAAAAAGAGAAATAGCTGTGTGATAAATTTGCATTTGCTGCGTGGCCATTTCGGGGGGGGAGGAGCACTTACCGCCGTTCATTGAAGTGGCAGTAAGGGCTCCCGTGCTAACCTAGCAGAAACAATATGGAAATAAATTTCCGTAGCTCTGGAAATGGAGCACTCTGGGGGGCCGAATTACCACTGGGCTGCTGTTGTAGCCCTGCATTAGTTCTGGATTGGCGTACAACAAGCCTATTGTTGCACGCCAACCCTTTATTAGTAGGGCCCCTAACATTAACACATGTGCTATACATACATGAATGTTTAAAATCCTAGCATATACACCATCCCCCTAATTCTATAAAAAACACTAAAAATTGTGTGTGCAAATTTGAATGCATACCCAAATTGCACGTGTAATTTAATTGAATAATGAGCCAATTAGGACCAATAACTGGCTTTTTAACAAGCAATTATTGGCGTTAATTGAAATCAGTTAACATGTACATTAACAAATTTAGGCACATGATCCACACCTAAATGTTATGCATGTCTTGGAAAAGGGGGCATGGAAATAGAAGGGTCATGGGCTGTTCTGCTCTGTCTCCTGGTAGACTTTCTCTACTCGGGAGATTAGCATACAGTTAAACATAGTATAGAACCAAATCTTCTTTATTGCAGTTTCAAACAAAAGAAAATAACTTACAGTTCTGTAGTGGTGCACAAGAGTTTCTGCTGTGCAGATTGGGAGTCTGTTCTCAACTAGCCCCCATTCTCTAGCATGCATGGAGGGGCTAGGAGAAATCCAGCTCTGTGGTGGGAGTGAATTCTGTCAATACTTTTAAACTGATAAAAGCCTGGTCATTTACAGTAGCTTGAAAAGGAAGTATGCAAAGTCAGCTTACAGTTCTTAGGAAACTATGCTGCAAGTACACTTTCAACCCCAAAAATGACAAGAGAAGGGGCTGACTCCAGGCCACATACACAAGGACAAGGCCAGCCAATAAGAAAAGTCCCAAAAGACCTAGGGAACAGGGACAGGTGCTCCGGAACAATCTACCACAAGAGAACTACAATTACATCACTTTGTAGTGCTGTCCTACTTAAAGAGCACTAGACACATATAAACAACAAACAACCTCCCTCCATGAATATGGGGGTAGTAGAACACTCCCCGCTTGGTATCTGATTACATTCGATAAGAGTCAGTAGGTGCATCTTGGGGGCTTCTCGAGATGTTTAAAGGCTGTTGTATAGATGTATGGATGCTTCTAAAATAACCACCACTTGGGGATTTACAACTGCTCCCGGCAAGTATAGATTTTAAAAAGGTACTAGCCCTTTACTGGAGTATGTATCATCTGTAATTTCCCTTTCAAATTGAAAATAAAGATTGCAGCCTCAATATTTAACTAACAGAATTCAGATGTATAGGTTTACAAAATGACTCACATACTCATGTAAATTGCAAAATATCTGTTGATTTTTTTCCACATATATATTTGTAAAATTGCTGCTCTCACTTCTGCAGGTATTTTTAAAAAGGCTCTACATCGGCATAAGGCGACCTGGACTTTATCACTTTCAATAACTATGTTCTATGTAAAATGGACTCTGTGTATCAACAATCATAATTACAGTGCAGTAAGCATGGCAGATGATTTTTCTGCACAATATTAGTAGAGAATATGTCAAAGATTTGTTCTAATATTTTACTCAGCCCTGTGCCATATAACTAGGGTTACCATATGTCCAGATTTACCCGGACATGTCCTCTTTTTGAGGACATGTTCGGGCAACCGGGTGGGTTTTGCCAATCTGCCCATTTGTCTGGATTTCTGAACAAACGGGCAGGCTGGTGGGCGGGCCTGCCCGTTTGTCCAGAAATCCGGACAAACGGGCAGATTGCTAGCCTCCCCTCCCCTTAGTTACTACTGCCTTGGTGGTCTAGTGACCTCTTCCGCCTTCGGGGCAGGAAAGAGCCCCCTTTTTCCTGCTTGGAGCACTGCCCTGCATGCATCCTTCCTGTTGGTGATCTCGGCGCCAATTCAAAATGGCCGCCGAGAGTTGACGTGACCTCGTGAGACTTCAACTCTCGGCGGCCATTTTGAATCGGCGCCGAGATCACCAACAGGAAGGATGCATGCAGGGCAGCGCTCTGGGCAGGAAAGAGGGGGCTCCAAAGAGGTCACTAGACCACCAGGGTAGTAGTAAGGTAAGGGGGGGAGGTGACAGGGTGTGTGACAGGAGGGAGGGGAAAATGTGACAGGGGTGGAGCGAGGGCGTGAAAGGGGCGGGGTATGTGTCCTCCTTTTGGGGGGACAAAATATGGTAACCCTACATATAACAAAGTAAAGAGGCTTGATGTACACTTGGTAACAAATGGGAGTCATGATTTTTAACGCTATTGGACTAAATTCTATAAATGGTGCCTCAAAAATTAGACCTGCAAAAATAAACTTCACCTAAAGTTAGGCGCAGTTTATAGAATACACGCAGTGGCCATCCCGCATCTAAAATTTAGGCATGGGCATTTATGCCAACTAAAACCTGGTGTAAATGTCCATGTCTTATGTAGGTGCGGATTGGTCATATTCTGTAACAGTCCACGTAAATTTTCAAAATGCCTACAACCCGCCCATGCCCATTCCATGGCCACACCCTTATGAAATCCGTGCTGTCCGATTTACGTGCCTCACTTTATAGAATGCGCTTACGTGAGTGATGCACGTAAATACTAATTAGTCCCAGTTAGTACCGATAATTGCTTGTTAACATCCAATTATCGCTGCTGATCAGTGGCGTAGCAAGGGCGGGGCAGTGGGGACGGTCCGCCCTGGGTGTCAACGGGTGGGGGGGTGCATCCGTCCACCACCCCCCCCCGACACGGTCCCCACCTGCCTACAAGCTCCATCCATCTGCAGCGCTGCTGTAAAGAAGAAATCGCTTCGTCGGCCCTTCCCTCACTCACTGTCTCCCGCCCTCTGGGGTAACTTCCTATTTCCTCAAGGGCGGGAGACAGTGAGTGAGGGAAGGGCCGACGAAGCGATTTCTTCTTTACAGCAGCGCTGCAGATGGATGGAGCTCGTAGACAGGTGGGGACCGTGTCAGGGTGGCGCTATGCCGGGGGGTGGGGGTGGGGGGGGGGTGTCGACGCCGGTGGGGGTTGTCGTGTTGGTCTGCACCAGGGGGGGGGTTGCAGTGGCGATCCGCCCCGGGTGGCAGCCGCCCCCGCTATGCCACTGCTGCTGATTGCCTTGTTAGCCAATTAATTTCCATCCAAAAATCTGCTACATGTGCTGATTTGCACACAGAACTTTAGTTGCAGTTTATAGAATCTAAGAGATTTTGTGTTGGTACCGTACTGAAGCCAGGTCTTTCTGGCACAAAAATAAAACTAATAATCAAGCTCCATTAAAACAATTATAGCAAAATGAACCATGATCCATAAAATAGCTTTTGGATATTGTCAGGAAAGGTCAGGTCAAGCGTTTTCTGATGGCATATGACCTTCTTTTGGAAAGGCTATATGTGCTATAGAAGGTTAATTGGACAATTACATTGGTGAACCTGCCCCTTTTAAGCAGGTAAATCATAGCAAAATAGAGAGCATCAGATCCTGGAAGCATTTTAACATTAGATTTGGAGGAGCTGTATCTATAGCAGTTAATCCTGAATTCATTCTGTTTTAATCTCAGCCAACAAACTAGACTTGGGAGACCATTTGCAGGTTATTTTGAAAAGTAAATAGAAGCAACGCTCAAGCAGTTAGCCAAGCTGTGCTGTAACCTTGGCCATGGGAGTTCTTAGAGTTTTTGCCAAGGATGTCCTAATTTGCCAAGTGCTTTTGTTTTTCCAAGTATATTTGAGTTTGCAAACTGCAGGATTAGAGCAAATGATGCACAGAAACAGCAAGTCGAATTGCATCACTTGGTCCACTGTTCATCTGTACATTTTGCCCATTTTTCATACCAGAGCCTTGCATTTGTGAATCTGGTTAAAGCATTTTGGCTTTTAGAATGAAGTCTAGTAAGCTATATTGAAGATGTACCATCTGTAAAATTGAGTTCCATAAAGAAATATCATTAAAGTAATGATTGTACACATAAAAGTGTTTCATGAGACTGGGAGATAATAAACTGTGCTTAGCAGTATTGTATATCAGAGTGACACAGCAGATGGTGTGATTTGATCATCAATGTCGACATGTTTATCTTACTGTATATTGACCTGCATGTCTCATCAAAATCAACATTATCTGTAATAGATCAGGAACTGAGATATGAATGCCTCCTTTACTTTCAAAGACCAGAGGATTCTCGTAGGACAATATGGCTTATGGGAACAAGGTTCTTTGCTAAATTAACCAGTTTACATATAAAAGGAGAACAAAAATATAAGGCCTGATTTTCAGTGTGAGTTATACTTTAGCTCGGTGATTCCCAAACCTGGTCCTGGAGGCACCCCAGCCAGTTAGGTTTTCAGAATATCCGCAATGAATATTCATGAGAGAGATTTGCATGCACTGCCTGCACTGCATGCAGATCTCTCTCATGAATATTCATTCTGTATATCCTGAAAACCTGACTGTCTGCGGTGCCTCCAGGACCAGGTTTGGGAACCAATGCTTTAGCTGCTGGATGGCTAATGCAAAAGTTCTCTATCTATATATTTTTTAAAATTATATGGAGACTATCCGGCCGTCTAGTAATTTGCTTGCCCAATACTTAATTTAGCAAGAAATCTTGTTCCCATAAGCCTCTTTGTCTTTTGACACCCATTTTAACTTGCTACCGAGGAAGGTATTCTGGAACCTTCGGCAACTACATTGAATTAGAAAATATTTTGCATTTCATCATTTTCAAATAATTATCCAAGCTTCTATTCTCTTGTCACTAGACCACTATAATATTATATATATAAGATCAAACCTATAAATGACAAGTGACCGACTCACCTGCAAATGCGCAGTAGAGACTTCCCTCTCTGTCCCGCCCCCGCATCAAGACGTGATGACGGGGGAGGGGGCGGGACAGAGAGGGAAACTGCGCGGAAGGGGAGGGAGGGAACCGCTGACGTCGCTACCGCTCCCCCCCCCAAGGTAGCCGCTACCGCCCCACCCCCCCCGGAGTCGCCACCACCCCCCCCCTTCACCCGGCCCGGGCCCTCTCTTCGTTATTCAACTTACTGCAGCGCCGAAACAGCAGCAAGCAGCAGCTCCCGTTGGCCTTCCTTCACTGCCTGTGCCCCGCCCTCGCCGATGTGACGTCACACGAGGGCGAGGCATAGGCGGTGAAGGAAGGCCAACGGGAGCTGCTGCTTGCTGCTGTTTCGGCGCTGCAGTAAGTTGAATAACGAAGAGAGGGCCCGGGCCGGGTGAGGGGGGGGGGGGTGGTGGCGACTCCGGGGGGGGGGCGGTAGCGGCTACCTTGGGGGGGGAGGGGACATGGGAGGTCTCAGAAGGAGGGGGGCCTTGGAGCTGGGAGGGCTGGACTGAAGGGGGCCTTCAGCTGGCTGAGAAGAAGGGAGGGGGCCTTGGAACTGGGAGGGAGGGAGGGAAGGGGGCCTTGGGAGCTGGGGGGGCCTGGGGCCTTGGAACTGGGAGGGAGGGAGGGTGGGGGGACCTTGCAGCTGGGAAGGGGGGAGGACTGGAGCCTTGGAGCTGGGAGGGAGGGCAGGGGGGGCCCTTACAGTTGTGAGGGAGAGCAGGGGGCCTTGGAACTGGGAGGGAGGGAGGGAAGGGGGCCTTGGGAGCTGGGGGGGCCTTTGGAGCTGGGGGGGCCTGGGGCCTTGGAACTGGGAGGGAGGGAGGGCGGGGGGCCTTGCAGCCGGGAAGGGGGGAGGACTGGAGCCTTGGAGCTGGGAGGGAGAGCAGGGGGCCTTGGAACTGGGAGGGAGGGAGGGCGGGAAGGGGGCCTTGGGAGCTGGGGGGAGGGCCTGGGGCCTTGGAACTGGGAGGGAGGGAGGGAGGGAAGGGCGCCTTGGGAGCTGGGGGGAGGGCTTGGGGCCTTGGAACTGGGAGGGAGGGAGGGCAGGCAGGGGGCCTTGCAGCTGGGAAGGGGGGAGGACTGGAGCCTTGGAGCTGGGAGGGAGGGCAGGGGGGCCCTTACAGTTGTGAGGGAGAGCAGGGGGCCTTGGAACTGGGAGGGAGGGAGGGAAGGGCACCTTGGGAGCTGGGGAGCGCCTGGGGCCTTGGAACTGGGAGGGAGGGAGGGCGGGGGGCCTTGCAGCTGGGAAGGGGGGAGGACTGGAGCCTTGGAGCTGGGAGGGAGAGCAGGGGGCCTTGGAACTGGGAGGGAGGGAGGGCGGGAAGGGGGCCTTGGGAGCTGGGGGGAGGGCCTGGGGCCTTGGAACTGGGAGGGAGGGAGGGAGGGAAGGGCGCCTTGGGAGCTGGGGGGAGGGCTTGGGGCCTTGGAACTGGGATGGAGGGAGGGCAGGCAGGGGGCCTTGCAGCTGGGAAGGGGGGAGGACTGGAGCCTTGGAGCTGGGAGGGAGGGCAGGGGGGCCCTTACAGTTGTGAGGGAGAGCAGGGGGCCTTGGAACTGGGAGGGAGGGAGGGAAGGGCACCTTGGGAGCTGGGGAGCGCCTGGGGCCTTGGAACTGGGAGGGAGGGAGTGCGGGGGGCCTTGCAGCTGGGAAGGGGGGAGGACTGGAGCCTTGGAGCTGGGAGGGAGGGCAGGGGGGCTGTTACAGTTGTGAGGGAGAGCAGGGGGCCTTGAAACTGGGAGGGAGGGAGGGAAGGGGGCCTTGGGAGCTGGGGGGGGAGGGCCTGGAGCCTTGGAACTGGGAGGGAGTGCAGGGGGCCTTGGGAGCTGGGAGGGAGGGACAGAGGGGGCCTTGGAGCTGGCAGGGAAGGAGGATGGCAGGGGGCCTTGCAGCTGCAACGGGAGGGGGGCCTTGGGAAAAAAAACATTCCAATACGCGCCCGTTTTAACGGGCTTAACGGCTAGTGTTCCAATAAATTGATGGAATGCTGACAGATTCTGCAAACCAATACAGCCTGATCAAGTGACTCCCCTTTTGCAGACATTATACTGATTGCCAATGCTGGTGCAAATCATATTCAAATTGTGTACCTTAATATTCAGAATATTTTAATGGCCTACTTCCTCTGTCATGTTGGTTCGGGCCCCAATGTTCAGATCATTTTATCAGGGAGATAATTTCTTTCTTCATTTCCCTTCTGTTAAGGGCATGAAATATAAATGACTTAAGTTAATATATATCAACTAACTAAGGGGTCCTTTTACAAAGTCACAGGAAAAAAGTGGCCTGCTGTAATGTGGGCACGTCTTTTTGGCATGCTCTGAGCCACTTTTTACTGTGGCTGGGAAAAAGGGTCATTTTTTAATGGGCTGGGAAATGGGAGTGCGCAAAATTTACAACTAGTGCACACCTATTTATGGCCTGAGCCCTTACTGCCAGTCATTGACCTAGTGGTAAGGGCTCACTCGCTACCCACACTGTAACCATGCAGTGCGAACCAACATGGCTGCACTGTCGATTACCTTCAGGAACAGAGGCTTAGCTAGGGGGCCTGGGTCCCCCCAAATTTCATCCGGGCCCCTGGTTTTGCTGGCGGGGGTCCCCAATCCCCGCCAGTTGAAGCCTTCAGTGTTGGTCTCCGGCACGCCGCGTTCCCTGCCCTGTGCTCTTTCTTCCTCCTGACGTCCTGCACGTTCTTTTAAGTGAAACTGTGCATAGGACGTCAGGAGGAAGAAAGAGCAGGGCAGCGAACGTGCAGCGAACGTGGTGGCGCCAGAGACCAACGCTGAAAAAGGCTTCAGCTGTCAGGGGTTGGGGACCCCTGCCAGCAAAGGTATTTGCTGCTGTGGGGTGCGGCGGGGGGAGCGGTGAGGCGGTGGGGGGGGCAAGGCGATGGGGCGGCAAACTAAAATGTGCCCTCCCACCGTGGGCTCTGGCCCCCTCCCACTGTGAGGTCTGGCTACGCCCATGTTCAGGAATGCCCTTCACGGTAGAAAATAGAAACATATTTTCTATCACGGGAATCAGCGCACACCAAACTCAGAATTACTGCCGGGCACACACACTACCCCAGCAATAGTGCCGATTTGGTGCACACTACCCACACGTTAGGCCTCCCACGGCTTTGTAAAGGGGCTCCTAAATGCAGGAATGTGTTACCTAAGGACTTCAGAAGTGATTCTATCTGAGCTTCCACTCAAAGTTAAAAACGTTTTATTCCCCAAATCCTTGAGTAATTCATTTATCTCTGTTTGAATTTTATTCATTTTTATATATTAACATAATATTTGTAACATCCCAGATATGACTGTTTTTCTTTTTGTTACCTGAAATGAAGTTCTTTGGCAATTGTGGTGTATATAATGCAGTGGCTAGGTTAGGGTGTTATGGGAGTGTCCCTGAAATTTAGTCATTTTGTGATGACGTTCAGATGCTAAATGGATGATGGTGCAGTCACTACATTGAGGGGGGAATTCTATAAATGGTGCACAACGTTAGGTAGCCAAAACAGAGCAGAGATAGTCCAAAGAAGGGAGAATCTCAAGTTCAGTCACAAATAGATTTATTGGAAAACAACATGACTTGGCCAAGTTTCGGCACTTATGCCTTCCTGAGCCATTACGTCTAGCTCCATCCCTGGCTGCCTTCAAATCCGGGCTAAAGGTCTACCTGTTTGATGCTGCTTTCGACTCCTGACTTTTATCTTATCCTTATGTGTCCTTCTGTCTGTCCTTCCCTTATCCTTTTTGGTCCTGTCTGTTTGTCCTGATTTAGATTGTAAGCTCTTTTCAGCAGCGACTGTCTTCTTCATGTTCAATTGTAAAGCACTGCGTACGACTGGTAGCACTATAGAAGTGCTTTATAGTAGTAGTAGTAGGAGGAGGAGTCAAAAGCACAGTTCTTCATTGGCATATAAAAAAGCACAAATGTGCATGATGCCAGCACTGAAAGAGGTTCACGTCAGGACCTAGCCTGCTCAAGGCCTGTTATGTATGCTCACGGAAGGAGGACAGCCATAAGGGACTGTGCCTGGTGGTAGCGTAGTGAGTCAGTGGAGAAGAGAACAGCCATGAGATTACATCTGGTGAATAGGATAGGCATGGACAAGGGTGCTTTTGAATAGCCCTGAAAAATGAATAAAATAATCTCCTGTACATCTACTCGGGAAGAAAGTGATATAGGTGTTCCCCATGGAAAGGCAGAAGTATGAGCTTATTTAAATAAGAGTTTATAAAAGTGACTTCTGTGAAGAATCATTGAAGTAGCAAACTGCCCATTGAGGAAGTTAAAGCTGAGTTTATTAATAAATCCTTCAGAGTGCAGTGTGGTTTCTGGACTGAAGAGCTGAGTGGAACCCAGAACTGGAAAAGTGTCTCCCAAACCCCCAGATCGCTATTCCGGTCCATTGACCTGCCCTGGCTTGACTGTGAGTGGACCGGACATAAGGTGTGTGGTGAAAGTGGCCTGAGAGTGAGAGAAGACTGTGAAGTTTATGAAAGGACTTTTTGGGGGGGGCCTGGGGCCGGAGCTAGCACACAGGTGAGACCTGGGTTACACGTCATATTGAAAATGCCCCTCCAATTGCTTTTATAAAACAACCTCTCTCCAGAAATTAGGTGCAGACATTTATACCTGCATTGAAGCAGGTGCAAATGGTCTGCTAAGTTTAAGTGGATTCACATAAATTTTATGACATTTGTATTTAACTTGAAACTTGTCCAGCATCTGCCTATGTGCATATCACATAAAAGTAGAATGGAACAGTGGCCTAATGGAATGGAAGAGTGGCATAATGGTTAGTGTAGTGGGTTGCAGACTTAGGGAGCTGGGTTCAGTTCCTGCTGCTGCTGCTGCCTGACGGTCAGCTGTGGGTTGAGATCCTGGGGAACCAGGTTCAATTTCCTCTAGCTCTGTGTGACTCTGGGCAAGTCACTTTGCCCTCCATTGCCCCAGGTACAATATCTAACTTAGATTGTGAGCCCATTAGGGACAGTGCAAAGTACCTTTAATAGAAATTGTAAACCACATAGTTGTCTCAGGGATCAATTGCAGTATATCAATTGCTATAAATAAAATAAATCCAATTTTTAACTAGTTGATGTGTTCTCTCAATGGGGGCTCAATCTATCAACATTGTAAAGAACAGCCCAGCACTCACATGATTTTTTCCAATATCTTTATTAGTCAAAAGTTCTCATAATTAATAGGCTGACAAACAAGTCCCTGTTTCGAAATTGCATCAGGGGCGGTCCTAAAATCATACAATAAAATTCATATAGTATCATAAATACTGACAAGTTATTCATTTAAAATAAAACTTGAATCAGTTACAGAGTACTCCTGGGAAGCCTCCAATTTATTTCAATGCCATCTTTTCTTCAAAATGGCATTGAGTTGAGGATGCTGACTTTTAATGGATCAGCTGATCACAACGGACCAATCAGTATATTTACTACAGCAAACCCCAATACAGTTCTAAATTTAAACCAGCTAGGAACACAGTATGTAATTTAAAAATCCACCATTGTTCTTACCCACAGTGATCTTACCCAAGATAGGCCATTTGAAATCAGCTAACCCATGTTTTTTATTGAGCCAGTGAGCAACCAAAAGGGCCATTGCCACCCCATTTTTAATCTTTTATTTATGTTCTGTCAGTCTAAATTTAACAGCATGGCTTTAGTGCCACATATATGGTAATTTCCAAGGGCATTGTATGACATATGTGATGTTATCAGAATCACATATGGAGGGGCATTTTTGAAAGGGACATCCAAGTTTTGATGAGGACATCCTCGCAAAATGTCCCCATCCAGGGGCGTGGAAACCCGTATTTTCAAAACAAGATGGACGTCCATCTTTTGTTTCGATAATACGGTCAGGGATGCCCAAATCCTGAGATTTGGTCGTCCTTAGAGGTGGTTGGCCCTAGACTTGGTCATTTCTGATTTTCGTCGATAATCAAAACCAAGGATGTCCATCTCAGAAACGACCAAATCCAAGCCATTTGGTCATGGGAGGAGCCAGCATTTGTAGTGCACTGGTCCCCCTAACATGCCAAGAGACCAACTGTGCACCCTAGGGGGCACTGCAGTGGACTTCCTAAATTGCTCCCAGGTACCCTTACCTTGTGTGCTGAGTCCCCCAACCCCCCCCCCCCCCAAAAAAACCCATTCCCCACAACTGTACACCACTATCATAGCCCTAAAGGGTGAAGGGGGCACCTATATGTGGGTACAGTGGGTTTGTGGTGGGTTTTGAAGGGCTCACATTTACAACCACAAGTGTAACAGATGGGGGGATGGGCCTGGGGCTGCCTGCCTGAAGTGCACTGCACCCACTAAAACTGCTCCAGGGACCTGCATACTGCTGTCATGGAACTGGGTATCACATTTGAGGCTGGCATAGAGGCTGGCAAAAAAATATTTTTAAAGGTTTTTTTTTAGGGTGGGAAAGGGTTATTGGCCACTGGGGGAGTAAGGGGAGGTCATCCCCGATTCCCTCCGGTGGTCATCTGGGCAACATTTTGAGGCTTGGTCATAACAAAAAATGGACCAAGTAAAGTCGCCCAAGTGCTCGTTAGGGACGCCCTTCTTTTTTCCATTATCGGTCGAGGACGCCCATGTGTTAGGCATGCCCCAGTTCCGCCTTCGCTGTGCTTCCCACACGCCCACATGAACTTTGGTCATCCCCATGACGGAAAGCAGTTGAGGATGCCCAAAATCGGCTTTCGATTATGCTGATTTGGGCGACCCTGGGAGAAGGATGCCCATCTCCCGATTTGTGTCAAAAGATGGGCACCCTTCTCTTTCGAAAATAAGCCTGTTGGTGATGCTCCTTGAGAGGATCTGAGAGGTCTAAAAGGTGTGTAAATGGCTAACTTATTCTTTAAATACTCTGACCCATTTTGTCTGAGGGCCTTGAAAATCAAGCATAGAGTTTTAAATTTAGCCCTGTGTGGTACAGGTAGTCAGTGTAGTTTTTGTAGGAAGGGTGTAATGTGCTCACGTCATTTGCAGCCTTCTATCAGTTGTGTTTCAGCATTCTGAATTAGTTGGAGCTGATGCAAACTCTTTTTAGTTTGAGCAGTGTACAGGGCATTACAGTAGTCTAGTCATGATGTTATCATGGCATGGGCCACTGTGGTCAGACTCGTCTTTTCAATATATGGAAACTGTTATAGATGATACAGACAATTTTTAAAGGTTTTTTGAAGATGCGGGATAGAATGATGAGTCTAGAATTACCCCAAGATTCCTGACCTGTGATTTTTGGGGAGTTTATACTTCCCAAAAGGTATTTTGAAGTCAGGTATTTGCCCACTTGTGTTAGATACCCAAAGAATCTCTGTTTTGCTTGGGTTCGGGCTGGTGAAAACAGCAATTATAAACTCTGTATTTTGTGCTCTTTTTTCTACACTTCTCTATACAATATAGATAGCCAAATTTCAGTGAGGATATCCTGTTTCCTGATGGGTTCATCTTAACTGTTGTTGTAATCTGCTTTGGGAAGCCTGGTGTTATAAAGATGGAATATATTGAAATTAAATGGAAGTAAAATTAAACTGTCCTTTCATTGGGACGGGTGGAATCACATCTTCATGTCATCTGTTTTGTTGAAATTTACATTTTAAATACACAAATAGATTATTCAGTTTTGAGCATATTTCAAGGATAAGCGATTTTATAAGTCAAAATAAAAATAAATACTTTGTTTCATGCAGATCTCTCATTTGTTTAAATATAGCTAAATGGGCTATAAGCCCTTAATGCAGTCCATTGGTTTTCTTGTATTTTGTGCTGACATACTATGCCGAAATTAAGACTCATATCTCTTCTAAATGGTCGATAATAAAACACTATCCACCCTAAAAGGTTGTTTTGTGGCTGTACATTAGGAATTGTGATATTAGTATATGCTTATGTTCCTAGTCATATATCCAAAGGTTATATAATCCTTTCAAGAAAGCCAATCGTTTAACTTATTAGTGAACATAACCACAAAGGCATTCTATGGTCACATTTTAAATATGGTAATACTAGAGTCCAGCTAAGAAACAGGTTATTTTGAGTTAGTCTTCACTGGACCACACTTGCTTTCCTTGTGACATCACCATCCAGTTGGGATAAAGGATTTTAAAAAATATTTATATCTCACATTATCCCATGTAAACTTGGGTTCAATGTGGCCAGTGGCGTACCTGGGGTATTTGACACCCGGGGCCGATCATTTTTTAACACCCCCTCCAAAATCCAGTATTATACATACTGAGAATACAAAACACAACAAATGTCATTCAGGACCTACATTGCAATTCTACTATATCTTAAGCAGTAACTTCTACGAGTCACACAAGAGTGTACCTAGGAAAAGGCAGCATCTTAAACATTGCAGTGAGCAGTAGAACATCAAACATCTATTGTAAAACTAAACCAGCAAGAATAGTACAGATCATCGATCCTGTATAGTCAATGCCAACAGAAAACCATGTCTTTTTCACAGATACAGATACACCCTAATCCACTATAGAATAAGTAACCACAAACTGGTTTTAATCATTGTGAACGCCAAGACCTGCTAGTGAGCATTAGCAGTATAGAAATTTTTAAATAAAATAAACTAACAATATAAATATTTAGACAAAAATTAAACTGAACCCCAAGAAGGCAGAGTCTGCATACAATGCAACACCACAGAAACAGTGATAGTGATGTATGTCCCCTACTACTGTGCAAAATATAAAGATAGCAGATGTAAATTTGAAAAAACTAGCAAATACCAATCCCCACTTTACAAATTAACAAATAGAAATAAAACAAATAAGGAAAACAAGACAATATCATTTTATTGGACTAATACATTTAGCATTCAGAGGCCAAAACCTCCTTCCTCAGGTTACCTTTCACTCCCTTCCATCCAGGGTCTGCCTGCTTCCCTCTCTTCCCCTCTCTCTGCACCATGTTCCATCCACCATCTGCCCTCTCTATCTCTGCCTTTCTTCAATCCACTGTCACAGTCTGCCCTCTCCCCTCTTCCTTGTCTGCCCTCTCTATCCTTTTTACCGGATCCATTCACCCCCCCCCCCCCCCCCCCGATGCTGATGCTGCTCCTCCCGCTTCAAACTATCAGAAAAAAATAATAAACCAAGATCGCAGGGCCTTACCTACTCGTGGCTGCCGACTGTGCTCCAGAACTGGAAATGACGTCAAAGGGGCGGGATCAGCAGCCATGGGTAGTTTAAACCCAAACCCTTCAATCTTCCTGCTTTTTCGTACCGCTACTGTCGCGTCTCTCGCGCTTGCCGCGCTCTCGAGGACCTTGGCATACCTTCAGGCTTCTTCCCCGGGAGCGCGGGGGTTGTGAGTCCTTTAGGCAAAATCACCTTCCAGGTAGAGAGGAGATAAGACTGGACCGGAACTCCGGACTGGAGTTCTACACCGGAACGCACCGGACGGGTGCGCACTGGAGTGGGGCCCACTGGACTGGACACACTGGAGTGGCCCCACTGGACTGAAACATACAGGAGTGAAACCCGCTGGGCTGGACACACTGGAGCAGAACCCACGGAACTGGAGCACCCTGGACCTAGGCTTCACCTACACTTGACTGCCTTCCCCCTCGGGTTGAGCCCTCAGGTTCTGGCAGCCGGTAGGACTTACAGGAACAGCAGGAATGAAGGTCCAGGGGTGCCCCCTGGCACCTAGGCGAAGGCAAGGCAGACAAGCAGGGTCTGTCCGGGTTCTGGCAGTCGGCAGGATTCAACACTGTCTCTGGAGGTGGCTAGCAGGACGGCTAGCTAAAGTCACTGTCTCCGCAGGAGGGCTAGCAGGACGGCTAGCTGAACGGAACACAGTCTCTGGAGGTGGCTAGCAGGACGGCTAGCCTAACACTAGGAACATACACAGACTTGGGATAATGGCTAGCAAGGGCGGCTAGTCTAACACTAGGAACAAACACAGTCTTGGGATAGTGACTAGCAAGGGCGGCCAGTCTAACACTAGGAACCACAGAGAACTAGTAGAGCTATGCACAGGCAACAAGCCAGACGGTGCCTAAGCTAACTAGTCATACCTTGGAAACAAACACAGAGAACTAGTAGAGCTATGCACAGGCAACAAGCCAGATGGTGCCTAAGCTAACTAGTCATACCTTGGAAACAAACACAGAGAACTAGTAGAGCTATGCACAGGCAACAAGCCAGACGGTGCCTAAGCTAACTAGTCATACCTTGGAAACAAACACAGAGAACTAGTAGAGCTATGCACAGGCAACAAGCCAGATGGTGCCTAAGCTAACTAGTCATACCTTGGAAACAAACACAGAGAACTAGTAGAGCTATGCACAGGCAACAAGCCAGACGGTGCCTAAGCTAACTAGTCATACCTTGGAAACAAACACAGAGAACTAGTAGAGCTATGCACAGGCAACAAGCCAGACGGTGCCTAAGCTAACTAGTCATACCTTGGAAACAAACACAGAGAACTAGTAGAGCTATGCACAGGCAACAAGCCAGACGGTGCCTAAGCTAACTAGTCATACCTTGGAAACAAACACAGAGAACTAGTAGAGCTATGCACAGGCAACAAGCCAGACGGTGCCTAAGCTAACTAGTCATACCTTGGAAACAAACACAGAGAACTAGTAGAGCTATGCACAGGCAACAAGCCAGACGGTGCCTAAGCTAACTAGTCATACCTTGGAAACAAACACAGAGAACTAGTAGAGCTATGCACAGGCAACAAGCCAGACGGTGCCTAAGCTAACTAGTCATACCTTGGAAACAAACACAGAGAACTAGTAGAGCTATGCACAGGCAACAAGCCAGACGGTGCCTAAGCTAACTAGTCATACCTTGGAAACAAACACAGAGAACTAGTAGAGCTATGCACAGGCAACAAGCCAGACGGTGCCTAAGCTACTAGTCTGAACAAACATAGAACACTAGCAAGTTATACACAGGCTACAAGCCACACGGTGCCTAAGCTAGCTAGTATACACAAACATAGAAACTCACTCAGAGCAAACACTGAAACTGTGTACAGAGCACTCTATACAGCAGGACCTTTAGATGAGATTAGATGAGATGAGATGCAAAGGCCAGGACTGTAATCTCCAAGTGATTAATAAAGCCCTCAACACCAGAGCTACAGCTGCAGCAATCACCTTGCAACCAAACAGAGGCTTGACACTCAGAGCAGGCATCCCATAGAAAGTAACAGCGGGAGCCATCTTGGATACTGGCAGAGACGAAGAGGCGGCAGCCATCTTGGAAGAGGCATAGCCCACACAGGTGAGGTTCAGTAGGGCAATCAGCACACAGAGCCAGAGAGAACCTAAGACAAACACAGACACAGAGACAAGCAGAAGCCAGCACAGACACTGACTCCCAGAAACAGGGTAAGTCTGGGGGTGGTCACGGCCACAGACGGGACAGTATCCCTTCCTCAAGACCCCCCTCTCGGTCTCCCGGAGGCGGTCGGGTATCCAGGGGTAACTATGATGAAACTTCCTGATAGGTCTCAAAAGCCAGACATAGATCACTGGGCTGGAAGTCACAATGAAGTTCAAAACTGGCAGACAAAAGTAGAACTTGTGACCAGGAAGCTCCTTCGAGTCACCACGGGGCAACCTCAGGAACATGGATGCATCAAGAGAAACACAATTCAAAAGTAACCCTCCCTTGAGGGAACCCACAATGTCCTGAACCTCTTGGCAAATCCATGAAATGACAGGAACAGGGCTGGAGTCACTACCCCAGCTGACATCAGAAGCTGGGCTGAGGCTCAAAGTGGCATTCCCATCTTGACAGGAGCTAGAAGTCTGAACAGAAATGGATCTGGACCTAGCACCCGGGTTGGCATCCAACACGGAGCCGGGATAGGAACTCGGACTGGCCTCAACCCCTTGGCTGGAACTGGATTCAGGAGCCTGACTGGAACGGGAACTCAACAGAAAGTCAGCCTCCTGACGGACACTGGAACTTAGGACGACCTCAACATCTTGGTCGGACCTGGAACTGGACACGGACTCAGCCTCTTGGCTGGAACTCGAACTCGGAACAGGCTCAGCATCTTGATTAGAACTGGAACTTGGAAGAGATTCAGCTGCAGGGCTGGACGCACCCCTCTGGCCGGACTGGGACGTCTCTCTAACATTAGCTTCAGGCAGCGTCTGCCGAGCAGGGTTCAAGAGGAGACGGCCCTGGGATCCCCAGAGCATGCTAGCAGGCTGAAATGCAGAAAATGGGTTTCTCCGGGCCCCAAGCCATTGAACACACCTTCTCTCAGCTATTGCTTCGGAGGTCTTCTCCCAGGCTGAATCAAAACAAGGTCTATCACAGTCCTCTTGGAACGTCAACTCATCCTCAAGAGCAGACTCAATATCTTGGCTGACCTCTGCACTCGGTGCAGATTCAGCATCTTGACTGGACTTGCAACTCGATCCAGACTCAGCATCTTGACTGGACTTGCAACTCGATCCAGACTCAGCATCTTGACTGGACTTGCAACTCGGTCCAGACTCAACATCTTGACTGGACTTGCAACTCGATCCAGACTCAGCATCTTGACTGGACTTGCAACTCGATCCAGGCTCAGCATCTTGACTGGACTTGCAACTCGTGACGCCCTCTGCCTCCTGGCAGGGACGGAACTTTAACTGAGGCTTGGCAGAACACACCCTTTGGACAGGGATCGGAGGCTCGATCTGAAGCGCCCCTCGCACTGGGCTTCGGAGCTTGCGTGGAGGTGCCCTCAAGGCTGGAAGCGGAGGTGCCACCTCAACCACCCTGTGGACTGGCACCGGAGACTTGGGGAGAAGCCCCCCTCGAACTGGACTCAGTGGCTTGACTGGACGGGTCACTTGAATAAGAACCGGAGACTTGACCCGAAGCGCCACTTGCACAGGAATCTGAGGCTCCATCGAAGGCCTCCCTCGGACTGGACTCGGAGACTTCAAAGGGCGTGCCATTTGAAGGAGGACTGGAGGCTCGACCCAAAGCGCCACTTGCACAGGAATCTGAGGCTCCATCGAAGGCTTCCCTCGGGCTAGGCTCTGAGACTTCAGAGGGCGTGCCATTTGAAGGAGGACTGGAGGCTCGACCCGAAGCGCCACTTGCACAGGAATTTGAGGCTCCATCGAAAGCTTCCTTCGGACTGGACTCGGAGACTTAAGCTTCCTCGTTACTTGGACTGGAATAGGAGGTTCAGTATGAAGCATCCCCTGGACTGGACTCAGGCGCTTAGGAGGCAGCGCTACTTGACCTGAAGTCAGGGGCTTGGTCCGACGCCTCCCTCGGCCCGACCTCAGCGGCTTGGCTGGAGGCTTAACTCGGAAAGGCTTCCAAGGCTCCACCGGAAATCCTCCTCGAACTGGACTCAGCATCGGTGGACTAGGATCCCGACGAAGAGCTACCCCACCATGGTACGGCCGGCTACTTGGCTGAGGTGGTTGAAAAGACCCGGGTGGAGAACGTTTCCGGCGTCTTCTCTCGATCTCAGCCTCCGGAGTATCCCACAGAGCTGGGTCTTCCCGAAGTCTGCGGCGGTACTCACAGAGCGTGATAGCCGAATTCATGTCAGAAACTGGGTTATAGTGTTCAAAAACTGGGTTATAGTGGCCCAGACTCCGGTAGACACGCTTTTTCTCCGCTGCTGCTTCAGGAGTAGCCGTAAAGGCTGGATTCGACAGAAGTTCCTCTCGGTATTCCCACAGCTTTAAATAGGGATCCAAAATAGAAACTAAACTGTCCTTGGAATCAAAAAAAAAATAATCAGACTTTCCCCTCGGACTGTCCATAGGGCACGGACTTATGGGCATGAAGCCCACCTGGACTGATGGTCTCGCCGAACTCATGGCCTTTGCATCCTGTCGCGTCTCTCGCGCTTGCCGCGCTCTCGAGGACCTTGGCATACCTTCAGGCTTCTTCCCCGGGAGCGCGGGGGTTGTGAGTCCTTTAGGCAAAATCACCTTCCAGGTAGAGAGGAGAAAAGACTGGACCGGAACTCCGGACTGGAGTTCTACACCGGAACACTCGGAACTGGAACGCACCGGACGGGTGCGCACTGGAGTGGGGCCCACTGGACTGGACACACTGGAGTGGCCCCACTGGACTGAAACATACAGGAGTGAAACCCGCTGGGCTGGACACACTGGAGCAGAACCCACGGAACTGGAGCACCCTGGACCTAGGCTTCACCTACACTTGACTGCCTTCCCCCTCGGGTTGAGCCCTCAGGTTCTGGCAGCCGGTAGGACTTACAGGAACAGCAGGAATGAAGGTCCAGGGGTGCCCCCTGGCACCTAGGCGAAGGCAAGGCAGACAAGCAGGGTCTGTCCGGGTTCTGGCAGTCGGCAGGATTCAACACTGTCTCTGGAGGTGGCTAGCAGGACGGCTAGCTAAAGTCACTGTCTCCGCAGGAGGGCTAGCAGGACGGCTAGCTGAACGGAACACAGTCTCTGGAGGTGGCTAGCAGGACGGCTAGCCTAACACTAGGAACATACACAGTCTTGGGAGAGTGGCTAGCAAGAGCGGCTAGTCTAACACTAGGAACAAACACAGACTTGGGATAATGGCTAGCAAGGGCGGCTAGTCTAACACTAGGAACAAACACAGTCTTGGGATAGTGACTAGCAAGGGCGGCCAGTCTAACACTAGGAACCACAGTGAACTAGTAGAGCTATGCACAGGCTACAAGCCACACGGTGCCTAAGCTGGCTAGTCTTTCACTGGAAACAAACACAGAGAACTAGTAGAGCTATGCACAGGCAACAAGCCAGACGGTGCCTAAGCTGGCTAGTCTTTCACTGGAAACAAACACAGAGAACTAGTAGAGCTATGCACAGCAACAAGCCAGACGGTGCCTAAGCTAACTAGTCATACCTTGGAAACAAACACAGAGAACTAGTAGAGCTATGCACAGGCAACAAGCCAGACGGTGCCTAAGCTAACTAGTCATACCTTGGAAACAAACACAGAGAACTAGCAGAGCTATGCACAGGCAACAAGCCAGACGGTGCCTAAGCTAACTAGTCATACCTTGGAAACAAACACAGAGAACTAGCAGAGCTATGCACAGGCAACAAGCCAGACGGTGCCTAAGCTAACTAGTCATACCTTGGAAACAAACACAGAGAACTAGCAGAGCTATGCACAGGCAACAAGCCAGACGGTGCCTAAGCTAACTAGTCATACCTTGGAAACAAACACAGAGAACTAGCAGAGCTATGCACAGGCAACAAGCCAGACGGTGCCTAAGCTAACTAGTCATACCTTGGAAACAAACACAGAGAACTAGCAGAGCTATGCACAGGCAACAAGCCAGATGGTGCCTAAGCTAACTAGTCATACCTTGGAAACAAACACAGAGAACTAGTAGAGCTATGCACAGGCAACAAGCCAGACGGTGCCTAAGCTAACTAGTCATACCTTGGAAACAAACACAGAGAACTAGTAGAGCTATGCACAGGCAACAAGCCAGACGGTGCCTAAGCTAACTAGTCATACCTTGGAAACAAACACAGAGAACTAGTAGAGCTATGCACAGGCAACAAGCCAGACGGTGCCTAAGCTAACTAGTCATACATTGGAAACAAACACAGAGAACTAGTAGAGCTATGCACAGGCAACAAGCCAGACGGTGCCTAAGCTACTAGTCTGAACAAACATAGAACACTAGCAAGTTATACACAGGCTACAAGCCACACGGTGCCTAAGCTAGCTAGTATACACAAACATAGAAACTCACTCAGAGCAAACACTGAAACTGTGTACAGAGCACTCTATACAGCAGGACCTTTAGATGAGATTAGATGAGATGAGATGCAAAGGCCAGGACTGTAGTCTCCAAGTGATTAATAAAGCCCTCAACACCAGAGCTACAGCTGCAGCAATCACCTTGCAACCAAACAGAGGCTTGACACTCAGAGCAGGCATCCCATAGAAAGTAACAGCGGGAGCCATCTTGGATACTGGCAGAGACGAAGAGGCGGCAGCCATCTTGGAAGAGGCATAGCCCCACACAGGTGAGGTTCAGTAGGGCAATCAGCACACAGAGCCAGAGAGAACCTAAGACAAACACAGACTCAGAGACAAGCAGAAGCCAGCACAGACACTGACTCCCAGAAACAGGGTAAGTCTGGGGGTGGTCACGGCCACAGACGGGACAGCTACGCTACCGCTGCTAGTCTGCTGGGTGAGAAGCAGCAGCAGTGGCGGTGTTGACACACAGGGCTAGAGGCTGCTGGAGGAAGGCGCGGGACCCTCCGGCCAGAGGAGATGGAGAGGCAATAGCGGCAGCAATTTGGCAGGGGTGGAGCAGAAGAAGGGTGCGCCACGCGGAACCAGCCAGAAGGGAGGCAGGGTCGACGGCCCAAATGGAGGGACTGGAGCAGCGCAAGCAGAGCACCCCCCGCTGATTTGCACCCGGGGCGGACTGCCCCCACCGCCCCGCCCCCCCCTTGGTACGCCACTGAATGTGGCTTAAATTTGAAAATACAGTGAGACAGAATGATACAATTCAGTAAAATCATGGGACCAAGTATATGGATATGTCTGAAATATGCTTGAGATTAGCGTACACATTCAACTGGGCATTTAAAAGTCTGTCTTTTAATGATGTTGCATGTTCAGAAATCATAGGTATTTTTGAAAAAAGTCCTAACTTGGCCAAGCTTCAGCTAAAGCCTGCATCAGGGGTCATCAGAATCTCATAAGTTCTTGAAACACAATAATCTCACAATCATAATAAGGAACTCATTTCCTATCTGCTATAACCACCGCCACAATTTTCAGTATTTTGACAATACTAAGGCCCTAAAATCGCCACACAAGTGGTTGTGTCACAGCATTTAGCTGCTTCTTATAGCGGATCTGGTGGATTCATTTATCTGCATATCTGGCCCTGAATGTTACGTGCTATACATTATCATGCCTGAACGTCCATTCTTTGACACAGCCCCTGCCACACCTCTTTTGGGGATGTTTATTTGGCAATGTCAATGGCACACAGATGTTCGCTGTTACCCTTTTCTAAAATGGTGGTTTCGACCTTAATGGTATTTAGATGCACAACTGAGCCCATTTGGATGTCCATATGGCAAAACATTTGGTTCTAAAATGAGGGCCACAATCTTCTCTTTGTGAGTTCTTTTCCTTGAAAATGAATTCCTTTAAAAAGACTTTTTGGAATACAGTCTTCATTGAATAATGCCAAAATGAATTGATGTAATACCGAAGCAGAGAGATGGAGACCCTACGGGTCATTTTCTCAGCTCCAGTTAAGTCACCCAAAACTATGGGGTTGCCCTCAAAATGATTTATGCATTTCATTTTACACATTTGGTTTAGCAACAAAATTTTTTTACATGAATTAAAACTTTTTAATGTGTGCAAATTAATTGTGCATGCATGCATCGATTTATATGTTAATATATATTGAATTGATTTTGTGCACAATAGAAATTTTAGGGCATGTCAATGAACCACGCTAAAGTGAATGCGCTAGCTGGATAATACTTTCACGCCCATTCTCTGCCTATGACATGCTTCCTCCACCTCCCCCCCAAAATACAAAAAAAGTGGCCTTATCGTGTCCTTACCTGGGTCATTCCCATGCGCTAAGACCATTTTTACTGCTGGGTTAAATGGCCCATTTTCCTATTTTTTGTATTCATGGTCACATGCTAATTTTCCCATTAGCACATGGCCATTAGTGCATGTGCCCCTACCACCACCTATTTTGTTGGCTATAGAGACTCATGTGCTAATCACTTAGCGTGTGGCAATGCCCATGTGCTAACCAATTAGTGCAGAACACGCCCATTCTCTGTCCCTAGACCTGCCCTCAACACTAAAAAATAAATCTCAGTATGCCCTCTGGTAAGCCAATTTTTGCTGCAGTAAGCACATGTTACTGTTTACTGCAAGTTTGTAAAAGGGCCCCTTTAACACGTTTTGTGGTAAGTTTTGTTTTCCCACGTTAAGCATACAATAATGCTTATCATGGTTTAGTACAAGGGCCTCCAAGTGCTAACAAACACAGATACCTATAACCAATCCATTTAAGTTCAAGCTTACATGTTTATAGTACATCTTAAACAGATAGGCCTGTTAAAAGTCAGCTTAAACTTAAATATTTCTATGGGGGTCTCTAGCATTTAGCGCATGCTAATCATTAACATGCGCTAAAAACACCCCCTTAGAAAAGCATACATTGATATTTAATAGGGTAGAATTCACTTTTTAAAGTTAAATAAGGGGCCCTTTTACTAAGCTTTGATAGGCTCTACACGCATGCAGTACGTACCCAAATGAGACTACCGCCTGGCCAGCGCGCCCTCCTGGTGGTAATTTCAGATTTGGCGCACACCCATAATGTCTGTATGAATTATTTATTTCCTCCCACGCTTGTGGTTTCCAGCGGTAATCGTCACTTTTTTTTTGCCAATTGTAGTACTCCATTGCAAGCGCGTAGTCTATCGAGACAAATAAGAACGCTTACTTCCACAACGGTCTTTTTAAAGACCTTCTTTTTCTTGAGGATTTGACTTCATCAATAGCTCCTAGGGTATCTGATAACAAGACTCCTGATGCAGGCCTAACGGCCGAAACACAACGTTGTGTCGAGTCTTTATACCTCAATAAACATCTTTATTATTACACAGCTCAGCCTTTGGAATCCTTGGTCATCCTCCCACTTTTATCTCATTTTGTTGTTGTCCATGGGGTGTCTAGAGTTCTCCGTCCTTTGACAGATTTCTTTCCTATACGTACCCGTGAATGAACCCTTACCACTAGACCATTGAGTGTCGTTAAGGGCTCAGGCCGGTTTTGGACATTTGCTGGTTTCAGTTTTACCGCAGGCCCCTTTCCCATCCCATTAAAAAAAGCCCTTTTTTACAAACATGGTAAAAACTGGCCTGGCGTGCGCACAATACACACACCTACACTACCGCAAGCCACTTTTTACCATGGCTTAGTAAAAGGGCCCCTTAGTTAACTTTAAAAGTGAATTCTGCCCTATTAAATATCAGTGTTTGCTTTTCTAACGGGGTGTTTTTAGCGCATGCTTATGATTAGCATGTACTAAAAGCTAGAGACACCCATAGGAATATATACCATGGCTTAGTTCAAGACCCAGTGGCGTAGGAAGGGGGCGGGGGGCAGGGGGGGCTGGAGGGGCGGTCCACCCTGGGTGCACGCACTCGGGGGGGTGCCGGCCCCGCTGGTTCCCTGCTCCCTCTGCCCCGGAACAGGTTACTTCCTGTTCCGGGGCAGAGAGAGCAGGGAACCAGCGGGGCCGACGCAGCTCCGAGTGACGTGCACTCGGGGTGGATCGGCCCTCCCACAGGTAAGAATGCGGTCCAGGGGGGTTTGCTCCGGAGGGGGGGTGCGCCGCAGAGGGGGGGGGTCGCGCCGTGCTGCCCCTGGGGGGAGGGGGTGCACAGCGGCGACCCGCCCCGGGTGCCATTAGCCCTCGCTACGGCACTGTCAAGACCCCCTAAATTTTTTTCAGTTTAGAAAAACAGTCAGGTGATTCCTCTTGAATATCATAGAAAAGTTTTGTCTTCAAACTTGTACCATGAACAGCAAATTTTTGGAAGGTAAAATATGGTTGGTTGTTGTTATTATTTTCAAGAAAATGTATTGTTTAGAAATCAGAACATTTTGTGGTGAAATGAAAAAAAAAGTGCCATGGAACTCAATCAATATAAAGGATGCAATTCTTTATAAAATGAAAGATGTTGAACTAATGACTGGCAGAGACCTAGATATGTTCTAGGGTCAAGCTTGTAGAGAAAGCCAGAAATGAATTATCTAGCATTACTGGAGCCTGATGGTACAGTAGATCAGGTTATGAGAATTGGAAAAAAATTGGTAGAAATAATAGGTCAAACCTATTCCACTTCCCCTCTCTGTGTTGCAATTTTGTGCTGAAAGGCAGTGAACCACGGTGACCTAGAGTTCACCAAGGAATATCACAATATGACTCCTTATGACGGGAAGCAATCTAATGGTGCAGGAATCATGCGGTATTGATTTTTTGATAATGCTAGGTCTGTCTTTAATCTTTTTTGACATTTAAAGTGTAGTTCGTAGATGCTTTCAATATTCTGGATGCTTTATTTACTAATTTAATTTTTTTTAAAAAGCACATTGCTGATCACAACATCTTTAAAATGTAAGGACTCATAAGCTAAGTGCAATTAAACAAATTGTAACGTTGGGTTATTCTTTGGTGACAGCAGCTCAGCAACTTCCCAGTCTAATTACCTAACTGTGTGGACAAAAGTAGATGCCTCAAGGTAAGAGAATTTTTTTTTTCAATTCTTCTACATGGTTATAGTATTTTTTTCAGATCACTGAGCTGAAGCTGCATTTAATCATCTCCATCTCATTGTGCTTATTGACCTACTGAGGAGTGTCACCTTTAAATATGTATGCTTTTCCGACTTCCTCACCATTTAATAAGGCAAGAACTGTTTTGTTCGAGAGGTGTGAATAAATGGGCAAAGTGCTGGGATATTTTTTTAATATCTTAACTGTGATGAAGAATAATGGAGTATCCTAGCAGGAGTGTAACCTCTAGGTTTGAAGAGGTCATCTGTTTGCCATTCACGCAGTTCAATTTAAGATTCATGATAGCCAATTAAATAGTTCATGTAGGTCCTCTCACAGTATATTATTATAAGAACTGTTAGTATTCTGAGAAACTGTAAATATATCAATTAACCATTAGTTCATCTAGTTTTCTGCTAAGAATGTTTTAGAATTAAGTTTCTTGTTTGTTTAGTTTGAAGTCTTTTTAGGTAAACTATTGCAGCACTAAACAGGTGATTTTAGAAAAGCTATACTCTATTTACATATATTTGAACTGAATTTACATATGCATACATAAGTAAAGATTTTAGAAAATGCGTTACATATATGTGTGCGCCCGCAACATTTGAGATTTCAAGCAGGTGTTTTCTGGACGTAGTTTGAGTAGCTCTTTTCAGTATGACGGTAATTCTATAACAGGGCGTCTAATAAAGGCACTGGTTACGGCGCCTCGTTTAAGCCTTTTTTTACTTTACAGAATCTTAGTGCAAGTGGCAGAAAACATGCATACATTTAGGGCTAGAGTCTAAAAAATCGGTGCCAGAAAAGTTCTATTCTATAAGCTGTGCTTAAAGTTAGGCACAGTTTATAGAACAGTGCCTAAGCCCAAGAGTCACACCTAACTTTAGGCATGGCTATTTGCACCAACTGAAATGTGGTGAAAATGTAGGCGCGTTTCCTTTTAGGACCGCCCCTTTTATGCCCATGGCCATCCCATTTCTGCATCTCCTTTTTCAGATTGTGAATAAATGCCAATAATTGTTAAAAAGCAAATTATTGGCTCTAATTGGCTCATTATTCAATTAAATTGTGCATGCAAGTTGGCCACACTCCCAAATCTACATGCGTAATTTTTGGTGACTTTTATAGGATAAGGGCATTAAGGTGCAGTCATTTACACCAGCCCTAAAGCTGGTGTATATTCCTTCACCTAGATGATAGAATTTTATAATTTAGTTACTCGTGCTCTGCTCATACTTTGCCTAAGCTCTGTTCATGCACATACCCACCATCAAAGAACGTGCCTTCAAGTCATGATGCATAACTTTCTACTAGTTGGTATTCTATACAAAGTCATTTATGTACATAAGTGGCTAATTTAACATGCAAATGGCTAGACTTCCACTATTTATGTGCTTTCTTGCTGCCTAAAACTAGTTGAATTCTTATACATTTACCTCCTCAGGGCTAGATTCAGTAAATGGTGCTCAAACATCATCACCAACAAAAATCAGCACTCAATGCTTTTTTATGATGGGCATTCAAATGGTATTCGGTGAGTTCCCACAGGACACTTTCCACCCAGCAATTCCCCCCTGGAAAATTCCCACCTAGAACTATTCCTCTCTGACCAATTCCCACTCAAGGGGGACAGTTGCCTCCTAGGACTATTACCTCCCAACTATTTCCCACCCTGCAAAGTTTTTTGTGTTTTTTTTTACCAGGATCTAGTTCTTTTTTCATTGGTGTTGTAGTATTGGGTTTCTCTCTCTTTTTTTTTTGTTCCATCTGAACTCCCATAAGTAGCGGTGTTGTATTGTATGATATGGTATCGCGTGGCATCGAGAGGAATGGAAGTGAAGCTCCTTGAGTTGCTGCTGGGAAGATCAGGCAGTAGTGACATGTGGAATCACTGACAGGCAGCAAGGTTTGTGTTAAAGCTTGTTTTGTAGCCTAATCATATGGGTGAGGCTTGGATTCAAATATGGTGGTTTGTTTTAATGGTATTTTTCTTAGCCTTGCAGCTGATGCTGGTGGGCGAGGAAAGGTTTGTTTTGTAGGTTTGGTTTCCGGTGGGAAGTAGTGTGTATTGGGGAGTGGAAAAAGTTAGTGCATTCTTTTTTTATTTAGTTAATATTAAGTCTGGTAACTCTGCAAATTTCAGGTAGTCTGTTAACCTGCAGAATTGCCACTGGGACAGTGTTAGGGAGTGGAATAAGTTGTTTTAATATTTGTTTGGTGTGGTGTGGCATGTTAAAGGTAATGTTTGGGGGGTGAGTATTGTCCCTTGCCCCCCAAATAATCTGGAAGGGGAAAGGGAAGGAGATTAATTGTCCTAGTGTGTTTTGCATTTCTTGGTGTTATGGGTGGGAATTGTCCTCCCTGCTGTGGTGGGAATTGGTTCACTGGGAATTGTCCTAGGTGGGATTTGTCTAGATGAGAATTGGTGGGTGGGAACATTCAAAGACGAGCGCCCATTACAGAATTAGCATTAAGTGCTGAAACCAGGTGTAATTCCTGGTGCCCAATTTAGGCACACATCCCTGGTATTCTATAACACTGCAAAGTTTAGGAATGTCCCTGACCTGTCTATGCACCTCTCATGGTCAAGCCCCCATTTGGTTTGCGTGCTATGGGATTTGAGCACAGATGGTTACAGAATGGCATGTAGCAAAATGTGCTCACAAATTCAAATTAGTGCCAATTAGCACCAAATTATTACCACTAATTGACTCAGTCACTTTAGTTGGGCACACATCTTGGACTGGCACCCTAATATCAGTGCCCAGTTTTGGGCACCATATATAGAATCTGAGGTTTAATGTGATTTCCATATTTTAGAATGGCAATACCAGGGGCATAGCTACGTGGGGCCACGGGGGCATTGGTCCCTGTAGATTTGGCCCTGCCCCCCCCCTGCTGCCAACTCCTTCGACCCCCACCTCCCGCCGTCAACCCTCCACTGCCACCGCCGCTGTCAGGTACCTTTGCTGGCGGGGGTCCCCACCCCCCACCAGCCGAAGTCCTCTTCTCCGGTACGGCCGCGTTGCTGATCTGCAAGGGCAGGCTTCTGTTTCTGACGTCCTGCACATTGTACGTGCAGGATGTCAGACTCACAGAAGCAGAAGCCTGCCCTTGCAGATCAGCAACACGACCGCACCAGAGAAGAGGACTTCGGCTGGCGGGGATTGGGGACCCCGCCAGCAAAGGTACCCAATGGCGGCAGGGGAGGGTTGACGGCAGCGGGAAGAGGGGGTCGAAAGGGTTGGTGCCGGGGGGGGGGTCAAAGGTGGCCCCATCACCTCGGGCTCTGGACCCCCCCCCCCCCTCCCACCGAATTCTGGCTATGTCCTTGGGCAATACACATATGTCTAGGAAACTTTACCCATGGGCATTTACACCTGCATTGAATCACACACCAGATATGAACTTTCTATATTTGACTGTCTAACTTAATCTATATTCACTTTATCATTTAGGAACTTCAATGTAATACCACTGTGTATTCTACTTTACCATTTACACACCTTAATCTAGTATCGCTTGTATTTCTCTATCCGGAAATGGCAATCGCCATCACGGCATAATGTAAGCCACATTGAGCTTGCAAATTGGTGGGAAAATGTGAGATACAAATGCAACAAATAAATGGGTAATAACATGAAAATATCATCCACGTAGGAAAGCATCTCAGAGTTCAACCCAATGTTACCCAAAGGAGCCATATAAAAATTAAAAAGTGTAGGGGGTAGGGGAGAACCCTAAGGAACCTGGAGACCACAATTTAGAAAGCAAATTATTTTTCTAAACACAATAACGTTGGTTCTTCAAAAAATAACTGTACCTGCAAGACTGATTTCACTTAAACGTGTGTTACTAAGAGCAATAAAAGAGTTTTGGTACTATGGGCAGATCTAAACCCAAACTGAGAAGAATGCAGACAGGAAAACTTCTCCAAATAAACAGAAAATAATGAACTCACAAATGTTTCCGTAATATTAGTGAGAAGAGGAAAGAGCTTTTGCTCTCTACCTAGGGCTAGCCTCGAAGTGTGTGATAAAGCTTCAACTGATTCAGAACACCTTGGCCAAATTAATATTCAAACTTAGTAAGTTTAGTAGTATTTCCTCTCATATAACTAATTTGTATTGGCTACACGGCCCGTGTAGGGTCTTTTGGGTCAGCTTACTTTGGCAAATAAACCCTTGGGTGCTCTTAGTCTTTGTTTGCCTTGGTCATTTGGAACTTTCCTTACTTTCACCCATGTTGTTTCTACTTGACTTTTTGTGAAAGTTGTGAGACCCCCCCCCCCTTTTCTTTTTCTTTGCCCATAATACCTGAAGCTGTTATAGAACCTGATATTCCTTTCCAGTTTCACTTTCATTGGAGAGAGAGGGGGACAGTAACAACTGGGGAATTAAGGAAGTGTCGTGTCTTAATCCCTCCAGTGTCCAACTGCTCAATCAGAGCATCGTTTTGTACCCTAGATGTGATTGAAACAGGTCTAACTAAGGATGTCTTCTTTTTAGACTTGGACATTTCTTCCTGTTCGGTTATTGCTGTTAGACGTCCTGAGTTTGGGCCCTCCCTAGTCCTGCCCAAAACACATCTCCTTGCTATTTGGACATACTTCAGTTTTGGGTGTCCCTTTTTTTTGTCTTTGCAAAATTCGAATTTGGATGTTTCAAGCACATGGATGTTTATTTAAGCGTTTTGAGACTTCCGCATGCTTTGAGAATAAATGTCATAGTGTTGTATTGTACTGTATAAAATTGCCATAGAGTCACAAAAGATGATGATATTTTTTTCACATTTCTTTTCAAAATCGCTGTTCCTGCTGTACTGTACATGTCACAAAATGCACATGTTTTTCAAGTCACTTTATAAATTTTTCCAGATGGCTACAAGTTCATTGAAAAATACACTGCACATTGTGAATCGTAGGTCTATTTCCCTACGAAGGCAACATATAAAAATGGGTTTCCAGACATTTGATTTTTTTTTTAATGGAAGGCCATCTTTGTTATATCAGTCCCAAAGGTTTTGAAAACATGGCTGTGAAATATGATTTATCCATGTTAAGGTTATGTATGTTAAGGTTTTTATACTGCAAAACTCTAAAGTATGAAAAAATATTATTCACTGGTCCAGAACCTCATAGCCCCAATTTATCCTGAAAACCTATTTTCCAGCATTAGAAAAGTGTTTGGGGCCAACTTTCTTTCCAAATTCATCCATGTCCTTTCTTGATTAAGTTTACAGATTAGAAGATGTTAAACAAATAAAGGAGGTATTATCTGTGCCTCTACAAATAGGAAATGAAAGAATGGGTTGTCAGAGCATTGGTATCTAAAAAAAGTAAATTATCTTTCACAGGAAATTATAATTAGAGACTTAATGGAACAAACTAAAGGTTATTCAAGCAATTTAGAATGGTGTATTAAAATGATTAACTGTGAAGCCCAATTTTGCATAGGTCATCTAAGTAGGAAAAGGGATGTCCAAGTCTGGTTGTGCCCAATTTCCCCCAAGAGATTTATAAAAAGCTTGCTGAACGCAGAGACTTTTGTAAAATATGTATATGGACACAGGAAATATACATGTAGTTTGCAGCATTTACAGCAGGAACACTCATTTTAAAATGGAGTTTTGAACATGTAAGTGTTACATGTTCAAAACTCTATTGGTACCTACACGTGTTAGTGTAATGCGTATAAGCAATGGACGTCCATAGGAAACCAGTTAAGGAGCGAAGCTGGAATATCTCTAAATTTTGGATTTAAGTGGTGGTTTTAAGTAACACAATTGAACCCTGAATCACTCCTGCAGCTTCCAGGCTCAAGTGAGCAGTTAGCTAACATGTATGCATGCCTCAGAGCAGGTATTCATGCTGACACCTGGATTTTGAAAAGTATATGTATATTTGTCATTGGAAATGCTTCTACCCCTTTTAGGTCCACCTAAATCATGACCATAACACACCATTTTCAAAACTGTATGTGTTGAAATTCTACACACATAAGCATCAGCTTTCTAAAATCAATGCTTTTGTTTAAGATGTGCCTGTTCTGTTTATTTTAACTATGATCTTGCCACCTGATATTTTAATAAAGAAAGTTTTAGACTCAATAATTACAGAGTTAAGATGGTGCCTTACAGATGGAAGAATATTTATAGGGACATGAATCTAGTACTAATTACTTATGCCAGATTAACCAGAAAACTTGAGACAAGCAACAGAAGCACAACTGATAATGTACACTCACACTTCTTGTTAACGTTTGATGTTATGCTTCATAGATGTGTGTAGCCAAAACATTTTTTGTGTGTTGTTTCCAGAAGTGTTCATTTCTTAATTGTTTGGTTATTCTGTTGTCTTGGGAGCATTGTGGTTGAGTGTGCACTCTTACAAAAGAGTGTTCACTCTACAGGTATGCAGGTTGTGACACTGAATATCGACCTACACCCACGTAACTTCCAGGTTGGCCTACGACCTGGATATTCAATGCCAGTGCTCAGACATGGCCTACCAGTACATATGCAGGTCTAATTTAAAACCGCTGACTGCAACATGCTAAATATTGACCAGTTAAGTCTTTATTTATTTGAAAAATCTCATATACCATTTCCTCAATAAAAACCGAACAAAATGGTGAACAAATCTAGAAACAAACAACTGTACGAACAAGTACATGATCACCCAGGCCTCTGGATCAGTCCAAAGTTCCCTAAAGATTAGCAAGTTAACCTCCTGATGCACATCCAACAGTAGGTTGTACCACAACTGAGGCTTGAGCTGTGCATTTCACAGTACCATAATGCTGTATCTAATAGACAGGCCTGCCCAGTGCTCACATCTCTCATAGCAGAGTATTAAGGACATTTTTGTCCACTAAAATGGTGATCTTTGTGATCTTCAGATATTCAGCGCTGGGATCTGGAGAGTGACCTGAACTGAATATCCAAATATGGCAGTCAGTGTATGCACTATCCAGATATTCAGCAAAAAGAATGTCCTAACTTTATCCTGTTGGATTTTCAGCAGTGGTAAACCAAAAAAGTGCAACCATTGAAAATTCATATATAGGGTCCCTTTTTTACTAACATGCATGTTTACAACAACAATTGATGTGTGGTTAAGTGCAAAGTCTGAGAGGTAAATGCATTTACCACATAGAGCAGTCAGTTGATGCAGCTTGGTTCTTGACTGAAAAGGTCCAAACTGAACAGCCATTTTCCCAAATGAAACATCCAAAATACATACGCCAAAAAGCAGGCACAAAAACATCTGTCCACATCATTTATACAAAAATGGCCACTCAGATGTCCCTGCAGTGCAGAGGGGCAGCTTAATGGCCAGTACAGTGGACTTAACAACGGGATCCATGTACAAATCCTACCTTGATTCCTTTATATGTTGTTGTGAGCCCTTCAGGAACAGATAAAAACCTACTGTACCTAACGGTACACCACTACAATAGATAACACACCTGTACATGTCTTATAAATTTGGCTACAATAGGTATTTCTATGTTCCAGGAGGGCTCACATCTTTGTACAGAAATTTGAGTTAAAGTAGATGTTACACCTGGGTCCTGTTGTTCAAAGTCCACTACACTGACCACTAGGCTACTCCTTACACTTGCTTGCTGCTGTCTTAGGAATGGTTATAATACCTGATGCTGTCATAGTGCCTGGTTTCCACTGTCACTTTCACTTCTTAGGAGGATAGGAGAGGGGTCAGAAAACACTGGGAGATTAAAGAGAGGTCATGCCTTCATCCGTCTACTGGTCAGCTGTGCAATCAAGCCACCTTTTTGTACCCTGGATGTGACTGAAACAGGCCTAGATAAAACATCCTTTTTTTTACCTTGGACATTTCTTCCCATTCTATTATCACTGAAAGATGTCCTAATTTTTGGCTGTTCCTAGTTCCACCCAGAACACTGCAATGTTCAATATACGAATAAAATAAAGATATATACATGTGGATGTGCACATTAATGTGCATAAATGTCAATATTTTGCCTAAGCACTATTCTGTAAATATCAGCTTAACTCATATAAGAGGTATATTCAAGGAGGGCATACACGGAGGAGGAGCATGGGTGGAACATAGGTGAGCGTCCCACCTATTCAGATAACTTACAGAATAATGTAAATTATGCACATACCTGCTGCTTTTAGGTGACTGCACTTACGCCAGCTCTATGACTGGCATACGTAAGAGAGCTTAAATGTTAGACATGCCTGTACCAGGTTACACTTGCATTCTATAACCAAACCTAAGCACCTAGGTTCCATTAGAGAACAGGCTCCGACCACACAGCCCGAGGATGCTTAAATGGAACTGCTCAATTATAGAATTACTCCCTATCTAGTTAACATATATTTGTAAATTTATTTAGATTTAGTTATAGTGACAATAACACAACCCGTATCGAGGCAATTTACAAACCATAAAAACAATGCGGGTGTAAACGATATGTTCCAAACAGAGCCTAGAAATAATAGGAGAGGGTAGCATAGAACAACAATAGAAAACCCAGAATTATCATGCTGCTGCTTACATAAAACACAAACGTGTTAGGGTTTCCTCCAGGTTCCATGAAATTATTTCTCTGGTGCTACTACCGGCCCAATGTGGGCACCAGAGGTAGTTCCAGCCCCAGCGCATGCCATTTTCCTGCGCTAAGGGAAATTGGCCCATATTTGTTTACATAGCGCTAACCCAGTGGTAATCGGGCAGCACCGCATGCTACCCTTTTACTGCTGTGTTAGGACAGGAGCCCTTACCACCATCTCAATGGGTGGTGGTAAGTCTCCCCCCCCCCCCCCCCCACACACACACAAATAGTCACACGGTAAGAGCAATCTTACCACAGGGCCTTGGCTATGTTCAGCCTTTTTTACCTGCTGCGGTAAATAGGGCCTTAGCACGTGGCAAAAAAGGACCCCGCCACTAGCACAGGGCCCTTTTTACCACAGCTTGGTAAAGGACCCCTTAGTCGGCTAACTCAAATTTTCTGTGCTATCCTGTTACACGTTTAACAAACTGTGGGTCCCTTTTATTAAGCTGCGGTAAGCACTAACATGTGCTTACCACAGCTTAAAATGCCTTGCCACAGGGCACACTAAGGTGTCCCATGATAATTTTGGCATCAGTGCATGCTTCCCACATAAAAATAGATTATGGGCCCTGTTTACTAAGGCCTGCTAGCATTTTTAGTGTGCTCTAATGCTAGAGACAGCCATATATCCCTAGTGTTAGCATGTGCAAATTTTTAGTGTGCTCTAAAAATGATAGTATGCTTACAGTGCAGCTTAGTAAATGGCCCTATGGGGCCCTTTTCCTAAGGCGCGTAGCTGCCTATGTGTGTACAATGCATGTCAAATTAGAATTACCACCCGGCTACCACGTGCCCCAGGCAATAATTCTAATTTTTACGCGCGTCCGATATTCACGGTCTACTGCGTGGCGCTAACCGGGTGGTAATCAACAGTGTAAGTGTGCTGACAATTACTGCCCAGTTAACGTGCGAGACCGTACCGCTAAGTCAGTGGGTGGCGGTAAGGTGTCATGCCCAAAATGGATATGTGCCAAATTTTATTTTGCCGCACGTCCATTTTCAGCCAAAGAAAAGGGCCTTTTTTGCAGGTACGCTGAAAAATGGACCTGTGCACATCCAATACATGCACCTACACCAGCGCAGGCCATTTTTCAGCGTACCTTAGTAAAAGGACCCCTATATTTTTTAGTGCTAGGAGGAGTCATGGGTGGAGAGTAGACATTCTGCGCTAATCAGTTAGCACAGCTGCATTGCCGCACAATAACCAATTAGTGCATGAGTAGCTCATGAGCCCTTACTGCCTAGAAAATTGGTGGCGGTAGGGGCTCGCACACTAATGTGAAAATTAGCAGGAATGACCCATGTAAGCACATGCTAAAGTCACTTTTTAATGCAGTTTGGTAAAAGGGTCCCCATGTTTGAGCACTAATTAACAGGCGTAACTATAGCTTGATAATCTTGGGTGAGTTTTCAATCTTAATCTAATCAAGTAGGTTGAGGCTGAAAATTTTGCTTAACTCTAACCAGCTATCTCATTGTTGTGCAGCTTACTAAAAGTTCATTCCATGTCTGCTACAAATGCTGTATACATTGATCCATGTATAGTTTAGTACCCAGAATGAACATGTAAACAGAAATTTGAACTGGTAAAACCTTTCTACTCTCAGTGGAATTGTTGTGCTGGTTGTTGACATTTTAATGACATTGTTTCTTAATTACAGAACTGCCTTTGATAACTATGAGAAAAAAAGGATTGGGCAGAATTGATTTCAAGTAATTTGGTTCCTCTTTAGGGACATTCTGAACCTGTACAATCCTCACTGACAGGCAAAGAGAAAATCCAAGTTCACCCTCAACTTGATTTGATCAATATAAGTCTCTTTACATAGCAGATGGAGGTGGCAGTACTAATTTAGTTCTTAAAATGCCATCATGAGATTTCACAAATCTTTAGTTAAAATAAGACATTTTGTTGAAATGTATATAAAAATTTCCAAATAGCATTTTTGTCATATTTTTCTATTTTTATAAAGTAATTTCACACATTAGTTCAGTCTTTAAATAAATGGTCTTTGACTGTTTTCTGCATATAACTGAAATTCTCCTGTCTTTCTCATGTGATAGTATGATTATATACAGCAAAATACATTGAAGCAAGATTGCTCCTTAGACACAGAGGATGATTTATAAAGCGTTTCCTGCATGTAAAGCAAGGTTAATATAAATTTGTGCACAGGTACACATGTATTTTAGCATAGGGAATATACAACTTCAGCAGAAAAAAATATTCAAATTACAGTAAACATTATAATGTCTTATGCTAATGTTAACCCAATATACAGTAACACATTTTAATAGACAGCATAGAGTGTAAGTGGATGTGGAACATATAGACATAAGATAGAGTAATGAGAGTTAGATAGAAAATAAGGGGACTAACTTAAAGAAAATTACACTGGAAGTCAAACGTTTATGAAAATGATCTTTGCTAGGGTAGGAGCGGGTAAGCATGTCTTGCTACAATAAATACAGCCAGTGTTAGTCCTTATGTGTATGTGACTAGCCAGTTAGTTGCTTCTTCCATATAAAGCTTGGGAGAAGAGCCACGCTTTTGCCTGATTCCTGAAATAGAGATAGTCTTCTGTTGAGCGAATACATTCCAGAAAATGGGGGCTACGCCAGAGAAGGCTCGTTGAAGGGTGTTCTTTGGGAGGGCCTTTGTGACATTGGAGATGTGTAGCGGAAATTCTGTTTTTCAACTACTCTGACCCATTTCCTTTAAGGGCCTCGAAGATCAGACTCATAATTTCAAATTTACCCCTGTATTGTACCGGTAGACTTAAAAAAAACTAATTTTATTCAGTTAGGGGATTACCTCAAGGAATCACTGTCTGGATGGGAACATCTGGAAGAAGTTGTAAAGCAGAGAGCAAAACTGAAAAGGAGCTATTGTAAGGGCAACACTGGTAGCCAGTGAAGTTTTCATAGAAATGGTGTGATGTGAACATGCCACTTACAATCCTCTATCAGTCTTGCTTCAGCATTCTGGATCAGTTGGAGCAAATGCAAATCCTTTGTAGAGCAATGTGGAGTGCAGTATAGTAATCCAGTCTTGATTGTTATCATAGCTTAAACCACTATGGCAAAACTTGCCTTCTTGATTATGGAGAGAGACAGCATAGTTTTGAAAGATAACAGAAGCAGCTCCTGAAGGTTGCTTGGACTTGGGGGATCAGTGTAAGTGTTGAGTCTAGTTGTATTCAAGGCTCCTGACTTGTGATTTTAGGGGAAGTTTGTATCTCTCAAAAGAAATTTCATTGTCAGGTATGTGACCACTTATGTTAGGGATCCAAAGGAATTCAGTTGTACATAGGTTCAGGCAAAGTTTTATTGTTTTTAGCCCATTCGTGCATTCCTGTTAAATGAGCAATTTATTCATGTGCTATAGTTACGTCTGGTTCAATGGGTATGAGTAGCCGCATGTGAAACACATAAATATAGAACTATTTAGATTAAATCAGTTTAGCTAGTAGCTTCAGGTAGCTATTACACAGAATAGGAGGAGTGGCCTAGTGGTTAGGGTGGTGGACTTTGGTCCTGGGGAACTGAGTTCAATTCCTGGCATAGGCACAGGCAGCTCATTGTGACTCTGGGCAAGTCACTTAACCCTCCATTGCCTGCCACATTGAGCCTGCCATGAGTGGGAAAGCGCAGGGTACAAATGTAGCAAAAAAAATAAGCAACAGTTTTGATTCTTGTGGTTCCTAGCAGGTCAGCGGTCATGGTGGTGATGAGGTACTCCCAAACAGTCTTGAGTGTTCATTGTCTAATAGATAGGATTTGAACCAGGCAAGTACTGTGCCACTGATACTAGGGGGGTGGAGTTGGTTTCTATGAAGATCATCTTGTAGGGATACGAGAACTGTCTCCATGACTCACTGGAGCTGAATTCAGATTGACATGGATCTAACCAGTTTCTCTCTTCTATTCAATTGTTGAGCTGAATACAGACTGTTTATTCTATAAGTTTTCTTAGAAATGGGATGTTAAATAATGGCTGGTAACGTTTGAGCTTGTCCTGGTCAAGGTTGGTCTTTTTTAACAGAAGATGCACCCCTGCTTTTCTTAATGCTCTTGGTCGTTGCCCATTAGAAAGAGTTCGTGATTTCTTCGGCAATCCTATGATTTCACTGCGTGCCTGCTGCACTATCTTTGATGGGCAGGAGTCAAGGGAGCAGATAGTTGGTTGAAGGCCTCTCAGAATTATGTCAAAGCCCTCCTCTGGTACTGTCTGTGTGAGGAGAGGGCACATTTGTGTGTTCCTGGTTAACTGACAGAGAACACTGTCTTAAAATCCTGGCAAAAACTTGGCAAAAATTGAAATATCCATCTATTAAACAACAATGGAAAAAAAACAGATACACTTGTATAAATAACATATTTCTGATTTTAAAAAGGCCTATTATTCAAATAAGATACACAACCTGATCCTAGAAAATTATTTCAATTAATAAAAGATCTTATTTCCCTTTCTCATTTTAATGATATCACATAGTGTTACACAACCAACAGCAACCATTCTCTGAGTGATGTACCCAGTTCTACTGAACCATTTTGTGATGCATAGGCAGATGATAGTAATGGGGTTGTAGCAAGTGCTTCAATGGGAGGGTCAGCTAAAAGAAAAGATAGACAGTGGTCAAGAATACAGTGTGTTGAAGCAAGTTTCTGTAAAAGTAGTTTCACCTCGAGAATGATTACTGCCTTAAAATGAGGCCGAAGTCTATCCGCTAAAACAGTGCTTCTCAACCCAGCCCTTGAGGCACACCTAGTCCCATCAGGTTTTCAGGTTATCCACAATGAATATGCATGAGAATGAGGGAACTCTTCTGGATCCCAACCTTCAGTCTCTGGCCCTCACAGCCTGGATGTTGAGAGCCTAGGATTTGCTTCTTTGGGTCTGTCAGAGGATGTCTCCTGGGTCTTGCTAGCTTCCAGGAAAGAGTCCATTAAGAGGTGTTATTCTTTCAAATGGAGGTTTGCTATCTGGTGTGAGGGACAAGGCCCTAGATCCTGTTTCCTGCCCTACACAGACCCTGCTTGAATACCTTCTACACCTCTCTGAGTCTGGCCTGAAGACCCACTTCATAAGGGTTCACCTCAGTGCAATTAGTGCTTATCATTATCGTGTAGAGGGTAAGCCCATCTCTGGACAACCTCTAGTTGTTCGCTTCATGAGAGGCTTACTTTTGTCAAACCCCCCTGTCAAAACTCCGCCTGTGTCATGGGACCTCAATGCCATTCTCACCCAGCTGATAAAAGCACCTTTTGAGCCTCAGAGAAAGTGAAGATACTTACATGTAGCAGGTATTCTCACAAACCCTCTCACCTCCTCTAGGAGTTGTCTCCTATTTTTCCTTTTTATGCTGTAGTATTTAACTGTGGTAATCGCACCCTCGTGGTGTTCAGAAAGGAACTTGCGCATGCACAGTGGAGCATGTATCGCACTCCACAAAGCTTTGGGGTCCTTTTACAAAGGTGCACTGAAAAATGGCTTGCAGTAGTGTAGGTGTGGGTTATGGGCGCACACCGATCCATTTTTTAGCACGCCTATAAAAAAGGCCTTTTTAAAATTTTTGCCAAAAATGGATGTGCGGCAAAATGAAAATTGCCATGCATCCATTTTGGGTCTGAAACCTTACTACCAGCCATTGACCTAGCGGTAATGACCTATGCGTGCTAAATGCCACTTGGCGCACATCCATTACGCGCGCCTGAAAAAAAAGTGTTCAGACATACGTATCGGACGCGTGCCAAGAGCCACATGGTAATCAGGCGGTAACTCCATTTTGGCATGCGTTGGGCGCACATAGACGCTTACATGGCTTAGTAAAAGGGCCCCATTGTAAAGCTTGTTATAAGCTCTGGAATGCGCAATGCAGTAAAAAAGCAAAATAGCGAAGATGACTAACAAAAACAAAGATCATCCAAAATTTAAAAAAAGATCAAATTTGTATTTAAAAATACAAATACATAAAAGAATTAAAAAATGAAAAAGACGACACTTGTTTAAAAAAAACAAAAAACACACTTTATTAATTAAAGGATAGCAGGGAGAAAGGGACTCGACACAGCTGTGTTTCGGCCGTGCAGGCCTGCGTCAGGAGTCTTCTCACCCTGTGTTGATTTTTAATTCTATCCAATTATAAAGAAAATATGTGTGTCTCTTTTTAAAGCTGTCGCGTTAAATGATCCTTGTAACAAAGTGAGGCAAAAAGCATCAGAGCAACGTCTCGTCTTGCCTCACTTTGTTACAAGGATCATTTAACGCAACAGCTTTAAAAAGAGACACACATATTTTCTTTATAATTGGATAGAATTAAAAATCAACACATGGTGAGAAGACTCCTGATGCAGGCCTGCACGGCCGAAACACAGCCTGCACCTGTCTGTTTGTCTGTGGGCTGCCTTGCCTCCTTTTTGGGTGATTTGCCTCAAGCTGCCGCTCGGCAGTGGCCCAAGGGCTCACAGACCCAGTGTGTCGTGAGAAGCGTGACAAACACATATTAAACAATACATTTGAGCTAAGAAATAGCCTAATGGTTAAACAGTGGATTAGGAGCCCAAGTTCAAATACCACAGCAGTGTTTGCAGCCTTGGGTAAGTCCTTCTCTGTGCCTCAGAAAAAGGCTATTTGGAAACCACTCCTCAGAGTCTTTCATGGTCACCTGGGGTCATCTCTGAGTGGAGGGCATATCTGGAACCTATAAATTAAGATGATCAAGTCAATTTGCACTTGAACTTCTATCATATTTAAAAGTTTCAACATCAATGTGAAATGAAGCAACAAAACTCTTTAAATTGGGGGGGGGGGGGGGGGGGGGAAGAAACCTTCCAACTTTCTTAGGCCAGTGACTGCTGTGACAGTCTTTCGCCAGGGAAGGGATAGGACATATACCAAACCCTTTCTGGTGGAGGAATAGATTAATGGTTGGAGCAACAGCCTAAGCATCAGGGAAGCAGGGTTCCAATCCCACTGCTGCTCTTTACAGTCTTGGGCAAGTTATTTGCCTCAGTTACAAATTAAGGAACATTTTTACTAAAGTGTTGGTGTGCAGCATTGAGTTGCCATGTCCAAATCTGGAACTACCACTGGGCTACAGCCGGTGCTTACCCGGCAGTAATCGGGCAGTGCCATATTCTGCCTGGCTACCATCAGGTTAGAGCGGGAGCCCTTACCGCAGGGGCGTAGCCAGACTTCAGCGGAAGGGGGGTCCAGAGTCCGAGGTGAGAGGGCACATTTTAGCCCCCCCGGCGCCGCCGACCCGCCCCCCCGCCACCAACTTTGACCCCCCTGCCATTGCCGACCCCCCCGCCACCAATTTTGGACCCCCCCACCATTGCTGTACCCCCCGCCACCAACTTTGACCCCCCCGCCAATGACCCTCTTGACCCCCCTCCCGCCGCCAACCTGCCGTCACCTACCTTTGCTGGTGGGGGACCCCGCCAGCCGAGCCAAGGTCTTCTTCTTCCCAATCCCGCGCAAGGCTTCGTTCTAGTCAGGACATCAGACTAGAACGAAGCCTTGCGCGGGATTGGTAAGAAAAGGACCTTGGCTCGGCTGGTGGGGTCCCTCACCAGCAAAGGTTGGCGGTGGGAGGGGGGTCAAGAAGGTCATCAGCAGGGGGGTCCAGGGGCAAATCTACGAGGGCCCAGGCCCCATGGCCCCATACTGGCTACGCCACTGCCTTACTGCCACCTCAATGGATGGTGCTAAGGGATCCCCCTGAAATAGCTGTGTGGCAAGTGGTTCACTTACTACACAGCCTTTTCTTTTTGAGAAAAAAGACAGCCTTTTACATGCTACGGTAAAAGGGGGCCTCAGCGCTAGCACCGGCCCCCTTTTACTGCAGTTTAGTAAAAGGACCCTTTAGATTGTGAACCCTCAGGGGACAGAGCACTATTGTACCTGAATTTAACTCACCTTGAGTTACTACTGAAAAAGGCATGAGCTAAATCCAACCCCCTGTGCTCTGGATCCTTTCAATCATGGGCCCAAAGCCTTGCTACTCTATGCTGCTCTTGTCTACTATTTCTCCTTTCCAGCTTGGGACTGTCAATGCTATCTTCTACTATTCATAAGTGGGGATATCTACCTTCAAATTGTTTCACTGCTCCTGCCTTCCTAATCATTTACATAAAATATGTCCTTAAATGATTGCGTACTAATGAAAGCAACATTATTTACTCCTTCTTGTGAAAGAGCAGTGTGCGAAATAGCTAAGTTTTTTCTCACTCTTCCGTAGTGTTCTTTACAGCAAAGCATAAGAGAGTGATAAAGAATGAAATCATTTTGCTTTGGCAGTCGCAAACTGTCAGAATTGTAACCTTCAGTTCCCATAAATGGTTTGTAATGTCAATTCCCTTTAAAATAGCCTTGCTGGTGCACCTTAAATACATTTTAGAATTATTTTACCATGAAATTAGTTTTCTTCATCATTGGCTTAGTAGAATCCTTCTGTTTGATCAATGCCAGTACATTAGTGAAGCCATGAGTGCGTATACAATTTTTGTAGGTTTCTATCAAGGAAATATTCTGCAGCTCGCACTACCTGTTCAGAGTTCAACCTATTAATGGAGTACGACTGTTGCATAAATTTCTTCCCTCACTTATCCGCATGAGATTTAATGCCTGGTTTGCTATAGGCATTTCTCCCTTCTGTGACTCTGGGGGAAATCTTAGTGAATCAGGCCATCAGTCCCTTGTTATATGTTGCTGCAATGAAAGCAGATGTTATTTACATATATATTAACCAAAGAAAGAGCAGAAGTAGATTTCCAGTTTCGCAGTGGTGCACAGCAGTCTACTGCTCATCCACCACTATTCTTTCACATGCTATAGTTGCAGTCTCCCTAATTCTGTATTCTATTTGCACATACAATTGCATAATGAGCCAATTAGCACCTATAAGTGGGCACTAACAATTATTGGCACTAATTGGCAATAATTGGAATTTATGTGTGCATCTTTACAATTCCTATTCTCTAAAGATGAACATGTAAATTTTTCTTCATGGATCTGAAAAGGGGGTGTGGCCATAATAGGGGCATGATCAGGGGCGTTCCTGGAATTTGTGCAGTGTTACAGAATAAGGCAGATCTGCACCTAACTTAAGTGTACCAGATTTCAGTTTTGTGTAAATCCTCAAACCCAAAATTCAGCAACAAATGCAATTCTATAAACAGCACCCAAATCGGAGCATCGTTTATAGAATAGCACTAAGCGCTTATTTTTTTCGGCAATGTATTCAAAATCTAGCCCAATATCAGTTCTAAAGTTAAGGTGTACGTTATGGTTTCCGATTTCTATTCTGAAGAGTTTATGTGCATAAAGAATGTGTACTAAGTCAATTTTATATGCAGAAAATCTTTGAATTAATGCACTTGGGGGAGGGGGTAATTCTATAAAGTAGGGCACTAAAAGTTATGTGCTAACTATCCCCCGGATTCTATAACTTGTTTCCAAATTTAGGCACCCAAGTTGCATGTGATCCTGAGATCTACACAAAAATAAATTAGAGAATGAGCTGTTGATCCAAGATGGCGCCTAGGGTGGACGTGCCGGAAGCAGCTCCTGCCTCGCTATAAGTTTTTTGTTGAATGGGAGTCCTCTTAGACCCATAATGGGGAAGAGGAAAGGGAAGCCCGGTACGCCTACCTCCACAGGTCGGGTAGATCCTACTACCACGTGACAATTGACTATTTGGAAAATCAGTTAAGGAGGAATAACTTACGTTTTTTGAACTTTCCCAAATCTCCTCTTATTCCTGCTAAAGATATGCTGAAAAAATATTTTATAGAAATATTGGGTATTCCCTTTGAAAACTTTCCCCCTTTAACAAAAATACAATATATTACTGATGTTGCTCGATTTCCTCAAACTCCACAACCTGATTTAAATTTAACGCAATTCCTTGAAAGTTCTTTGGAAGTTGTATCAGAAAGGACGACATTGTTGGTTTCGTTCGCTCTAGAACCGGACCGAAATAATATCTTTAGACTTTATTTCTGCCACATCAATACTTCTTTCCTTGGATCAAAAATTCAAGTTTTCCCCGATCTTTCAAGAAATACACAGAAGAGAAGGAAGGAGTTTTTGTTGTTAAAAGCAAGAGTTCTCCAATTAGGAGGGACTTTTCTACTTAAATTCCCTTGTAGATGTCATATTCTTCTGGAATCTGTTAATTATATGTTTTTTGAACCAGGGAAGCTGTTTCTAGTAAAGAGTAATGTTGTATTTTCTCTGGATTATAAGCGCTAATGCTCAGCTGCGCCGGCTTTAACTCCTTCCATACTATAGATATTATTATTTCTTAAGAATATAACTGTGTCTTATATAAGACAGTTTCCTAGATCTTGGATCACCAATTGTGGACTAAATTGTGTTCTTTTATTGCCTGATTTGCATTTAATTTTATAATTAATATTTGCCGTATTTCAATGATTTATGTTAATTGCATGAATGTAAATTTGATAACCTATATATATATATATATATATATATATATATATATATATATATATATAAAGAGAATGAGCTGTTAACAGCTGATAATTGGCTGTTATCAATAACCTTGGCAGTCTTTTCCAGTTTCCCTTTAAGGGGAGAGGGAGGAAGAACAGCAACCACTTGAGATTAGGGAGGTGTCATGCCTTAATCCCTCCAGTAGCCAGCTGTTCAATCAGAGCACCTTTTTGTACCCTAGACATGATGAAAAGAGGTCTAAGGACATTTTTCTTTTTAGACTTGGATGTTTCTTTCCTTTCAATAATCAGTGTTGGATGTCCAGATTTCAGTTCCTCCCTAGTCCCACCCAAAGTACTTCCACAACACTCCCTCCCTCTTGCTTTTTGGATGTAGGGTAATGTCTGACTTCCAAATCCTGCCTTTGCAAAATTGGGATTTGGACACTTGAAGCACATGAATATCAGTTTCTGCATTTCCGGATGTCCATATGCTTTGAAAATAAGCGCCATAGTAACATAGTAGATGTCGGCAGATAAAGACCTGCATGGTCCATCCAGTCTTCTCAACAAAGTGGCCAGAGTTAAATCTGGCACACTGTACAGTTTCTACTTCTTCATGATTTAACACTAGTATATTTAAGAGGGGGGATTCATCAAGGTGCGGTAAAGGTTTGCCCTTTACTGCACTTTGGTGCCCTGCAGGATTCAGCAACCTGTGCGATCCTGGTACCACAGGTTGCTGTATTCTGATTTAGAGGAATAACATTGCTTGAGAGGCAGCTCACAAATAGTATTATTCCCGCAGCCTGGGAGCATCAGATGCAAAGGTTTGGCCCGATGCTCCCCAGCCTTCAAAGCTGATTCCCCCCTCCAGGCTACTGGTAACCCTCCCTACTTCACACACCACCACACACACACACAGCCCACCCTCCCACCCCTCCATAGGGTCTACCTTTCAAATTCATTGGTGGTCTAGGAGATCTGGGCAGGTCCGGGGGTCTAAGGAGGCTCAATCGCTCCTGCCCTATTCTTCCAAATGATGCCCTTAGCAGTAGTCTTGCACAACTACTGCTAGGGGTCATATTTACATATAAGGATATATTTGGGTAATTTTATAATGGAGTACCTATGTGAAAAGTCCCAACATTTAATTTGGATTTAACTCACACCTTTTCAGTGAAGGCCTAAAGTGAACAGGTATTTCCCTGTCCCTAGAGGTCTTAAAATCTGAGTATGTATCTGACATAAGGGAGGATTAAGTGATCTATTCAAGGTCACAAGGAGAGACAGGAACTCAAACCATGGCCTCCCACTGCTCAAAACGCCACCACTAGGCTGCTTAGTTTATACCTATTTCATTAAAAAAACATAGACACCTATATGAATTTATAAAATAAGCACCCAGAACGAACCCCAGTAGTACAGAAATGACCATAAACAAATTTACACCTGCTCCAAAAAGATGCTGATGTGTGTTCACTATGCATTCATCTATGTTAGTGTCTGTTCTCTATTCATGCATATATCTCAATTTTATTTCTGCTTTGCCTAAACAACACCCCTGGGAATGCTTAAGTGTTCTGCATGTATCAGAATGCATAATCTTTTAGATGTACATATTTATACACATGTACTGTATGTAGTCGCACAATTTCAAAAATTCTCTTTTCCACATGTACACCAGGCTTTATGTGCAGAAAAATCTTTATAAACTTACCACTCATATGTCTTGGTTGGGTGCTTGATTCTGGAAGTATGGCAGATGGTAAAGAGCCTGAAGGGCCACATGAATATGATTGGTACTCTAATGCAAGGTATTGTGTGTAAGTTGGCTTGGTCAAAAACCAAATCTTCAAATATGGCCTTGCCAATGATCTAGTAAGGCCATAGCTCATGGGCTGCTAGTGTTTCTAGATCATGGAAGTCAACCTAAGCAATCCTACTGCTTGAATCTTATGGTCAAGGACTTGCTATTCAAGAATATTCTTGAGGACAATGCTAGGTGTTAGGTTAAGTGCTGTAAACTGAGATGAGTCTTAGACTATTGCTTGATAGTGGTTTTGTTCAACTAGACAACTCCTTTCAGAATGTGGGTTGAAGAGTCTAAGGTTGAGTAGAAACAGAGAAAGTTAAAAGCTGTCAGATTAAATACCCTTGTTAGGTCATCTAATAAACCTATGGTCATTTTTATCCAACAAGAGATGTGTTCAGTGTGCACTCTTTCCTTAAGGACGGGGCACCAGAATGATCAGAGTGTTTACTTCACCTTGAAACAATTGATAAGTTAAAACATTATACATTCATATCTGGAAATGAACTCTGAAACTTGGATTTTTTTGCTCATACCTTTTTCAGAACTTTCTCAAAGTGAGTTACATTCAGGTACACTGGGCATTTCTCTGTCAGGCTCACAATCTAAGTTTGTACCTGAGGCAATTGAGGGTTAAGTGACTTGCCCAAGAATGTTAGGTATTACTAGGAAAGGAATGGAAAAAAAAATGAGGACGTTATAATGCCTTTGTATCACTCCATGGTGTGACCACACCTCGAATATTGTGTTCAATTCTGGTCACCGCATCTCAAAAAGATGTGGAGGGGCATAATCGAAATGGGCGCCCAAGTTTTCCTGAGAATGTCCTTGCAGGATGTCCCGGCGAAGGGGTGGGGAAACCCTTATTATCGAAACAAGATGCGCTACGATTAGCGTGTGGGTTATCCTGTGCCTGAGACCACTTTTAGCACAGCTATAAAATGGCCTATTTTTCATTTCCTTAATTAATGGCCACTTGCTGATTTCCCAATTAGCGCAGTCATTAGCACGTGAGCCCTTACCGACACCTATTTAGTAGGTGGAAAGGGCTCATGCGCTAACCATATGCTAATTGGTAGGCATATTGCAATGTAGCTGCTCTAACCGATTTGCGCTGTGCATGTTTACTCTCCTCCCCCAAACACGCTCCCAGCATGCCACACAGCCCATTGCATACCTCTGGGCTGCATTTCACTTAATACACAGTAATTCATTAGTGCACATTAAATCCATTAGTGCACCTTAGTAAAAGGACCTTGTTAATTCATCTGCCCTCCCCAACCTAATAGAATGTTCCACACACTCATACAGTTAAGGAGAGAAGAAGTGAAGGCCACGCAAAGATGAGAAAATATTCTTTTTATTACTTACCAAGCTAGAAAATAGACTGCAGTTCTTTTCTCATGAGAGAGTTACAAACAAAGCTGCACATAGGTGCTTTCTCTGAGTACTTCTCCAATTTCATCTTGCTACCCATCATTTTTTATACTCTTCTAACATTATACAAGCTCAAACAGTTCGTTAGCATTAGTTTCGACCACAATGTTGCTAATTATTAGTTTCGACCACTGATCATTATACAGGGCTAAAGCTGTATCATACTGATTAGCATGTTCCATTTCGCCAGCAACCATTTATCTATGTTCCAGACCTGATAATAGAAAAAGTCCCCTTTACCACATTCTTTAGTAAACACCTTGTATGGAAACTTGCTTCATGTCCTTTCTGCAAGCCTGTCACAAGAGGGTATGATTTCTAGGTCTGGCTGACAGCTTCAGGCCTCTTGAACTGGTTTTAGACAGGCCTAGGTATGTTCATTATATACAACCTCTTAGTGAATAGGTCCTTATGCCTGTTTCAGAGAAGGTGAAAATATCGGCATCAGATATTTTAAAGCATGCATATATCACTGTTGTAAAATTGATAATACGTACATACTTTGCCAGCCTGCCAACATCACAGCCACAACATTCTATATTGTATATCTTCTAGATCTAAATGTGCAAATCGCAGCTTTCTAAAATTACTATTGATACTTGTAGGGAATTTACACAAGTAAATGCCTCACAACCCTTATAAAATAACCTTCTATATTTTTAACATCTTGTTCCTGACGTTTAATCTGTTTTCTCTTTTCTTTCCTTTCTCCTATCTTACCATGCCATGTTTGGGCTGCTTTTACATCATCTGGAAATTGTGGCTTCTTGGATACACGAGCAGGTAAGAATTTTACTGAAACACATTGGTGATATAAGTATCTTCAGTTTTACATACACTGATATACAAAAGGTACGAGTCTGTCTCTAACCAACTCCAACAATCTTTACCAGTAATGTTACTCGTTATAGGAGTCATATAATAAAATTACACACTAATACCATTAGTGTGAGTTTTTTCACTGCAGGGCCCGTTGCATAAAATTGGTCATATAACACATGTTAATGGTGTTAGCATGCGCTGTTTGTAAATGATTCTCTTAAATATTTGTATTTCTGAATTTTAAAATGGGTGGAGTCTTAATAATCTTGATGTGTCAAACTGTTGATGGATTGTTCATGTCTTGTATTAGGGGTCCTTTTACTAAGGTGCACTGAAAAATGGGCTGTGCTAGTGTAGGTTCGTATTTTGGGTGCGCGCAGATCCATTTTCAGCACGCCTGTAAAAAAAAAAGTCCTTTTTAAAAAAATTTTCCGAAAATGAATGTTTGGCAAAATAAGAATTGACAAGCATCCATTTTGGGTCTGCGACCTTACCGACACCCATTGACTTAGCGGTAAGGTCTGACATGGTAACCGTGCGGTAATCATCTACATGCGTAGAATGATGATTACTGCCCAGTTTCCGCCGCGCGCAGGAAAATAAAAATTATTTTCTGGCACACATAGCAGATGCACGTAAAAAACGAAATTACCGCCCAGGCGGTAAATCCAAATTGACATGCGTAGGATGCACGTACGCACCTACACGGCTTAGTAAAAGGACTCCTGAGTGTTTAAATCTATGGAAAAGTAAGAATTTAGTGCTCTTTGTAACTCTGTCTGCCTGCACCATAGGTTCTGTAGTCATCTCTGGAATTGGAGAGGAATGTGAGCAGAATGTGTAGAAGATGACCTTGATATGGCTAGGTTTTCTGAATGCATGACACAAAGGTTAATGTTTTTCCAATATACTTATCTCACAACATTTAGGAGATAATAAGCAAAAAGCATGGGTTTCTTTTGATCTGTCACAAAGAAACTGATTATAATTTAAATGTGGTGCAAATACATGTTCCTCTTCAGCACTTATTTTCCTGACCTGGATTACGCCGAAGGAAAAAAAAATCAATTTGTTTGTCTTTTTGAAAGAGGATGTTTTCCAAGGCGGAGATATTGTATTGCTTTACTGCAGCGGGTGATTGTAGTGTTCCAACTGAATATTTAGCACAGAAAAAGCCAGTCAAATTCATTCTATGTCAGGTTGCCACTCAGCTTTTTAGCAAGTCTTTTTTTTAATTGAAGATAGGATATAATGGAAGTCAGGCTCTATTCAAAACCTTCAGTTTCAATGATTTTTGCAGCATACACACATTTCTATAATAGTTCATAGAAATGTAAACTACAGTTGCAGTTTTTCTGATAAAAACAAGTCTGTTCCAAAACAATAATTCTTTAAAAAAATGTTTGTTGTAAGTAAATGTACTCCTATTTTGTTGATGGGAAAATTGCTTGGTACATTTGGGGACCGTTTTACTAAGCTGCGTAGGCGCCTACACGCACCCAATGCACGTCAATTTGGAATTACCACTTGGCTTCTGTGTGGCCCGGGCGGTAATTTTATGTTTTATGGATGTTCACTATGTGCACCGGAAAATAATTTTATTTTCTGGTCCAGTGGCGTAGCTATGTGGGGCCACGGGGGCCTGGGCCCCCGTAGATTTGGCCCTGGACCCCCCTGCTGATGACCCTCAGACTCAGAAACAGAACAAAGTCTTGCGCCGGAAGAAGAGGACCTCGGCTGGCGGGGGTTGGGGTCCCCCGCCAGCAAAGGTAGGCGACGGCAATGGCGGGGGAGGGTTGGCAGCTGGAGGGGGGTCAAGAGGGTCATCGGCGGGGGGGGTCAAAGTTGTTGGTGGTGGTGGCGACGGGGGGGTTGGCAATAGCAGGGGGGTCGGCGGTGCTGGTGGGGCTAAAATGTGCCCCCTCACTTCGGGCTCTGGACCCCCCTCCCGTCAAAGTCTGGCTACGCCCCTGGCGTGGGTGGTAATCAGCATTTGACCACTAGTTGCTCAGTTAACGCGTGAGACCTTACCGCTAAGTGAATGAGTGGCAGTAAGGTCTCAGACTCAAAATAGACGCACGCCAATTTTCATTTTGTCGCACGTCTATTTTCAGCCAAAAAAAGGCATTTTTTATAGGTGCACTGAAAAATGGATCTGCTTGCATCCAAAACATGTGCCTATACTAGTGCAGGCCACTTTTCAATGCACCTTAGTAAAAGGACCCCTTGTTCCTCCATGTGTTATCTATCAATTATCTACTACCAAAGACATAGGGCTGAGCATCCAAAAGAACTTATGGCATAGATACTCAAGAGCAATTTAAATGGCCAGAAACTGCTTCTGGCTGTTTAAATCACTTGCCCAGGGCTAACCAGACGGTGCCTCTGAAAATGCCCGGTCAACTCCTAATCCATAACCGGCTATTTTGTTGGCATTGCCATGGCAGAGTTGGAACTCAACCGGTTAAGTGCAGATATTCAGCACTTAAGCGATTAGGATAACCCCATAAATAGGACTGCATAAAAGTCCTATCTTTATGAGGTTCATCCATAGCCACTTAAGTGCTGAATATCACACTTAACTGGCTATGTATATGTCACCTGCATATACCTAGAATTACAGTACCAGATCCTGGACATTTATTTATGTAATTTATTTATTAGGGTTTATTTACTGCCTTTTTGACGGAATTCACTCAAGTCAGTATACAGGAAGAATAAGTCAAACATAAGCAATAGACAATTACAGCAGTAAAAATATTCAAATAATGCAAAGTATGGCGTAGTATATTACTTACAATGTCAATACAATACGCAATAAAACATTTTAACGGACAGCGTAGGGTATAAGCAACAATGGAACATATAGGTATGTAAGAGAGTAAGAGGTGTTAGCAAATAAGTGGACTGATTTAAAGAAAGTTGCACATGAAGTCAGAGAGGTGCTTAAGTATTATCTCAGCTAGGATAGGCGTGGATAAACATGGTGCCACTCCTTGCGTGTGTATGTAAGAGACTAGCAAGTTAGTTCTTCCACGACTCGGCATTGAATTTGCAGGGATAATGCAAAATGCTGGCACTGCTAGTTGAATATCTACCCCTATATGGTTAGCTGTAACTTCTAAACGTACAAATCCCCTGTCTATGAATTTTTAGCAGCACTATGGGGGCATTATGTACCATCAAGGGCATTGCACTCAGCTGATGCTGGTTTACATGTAATACCAGACCTGAAGCATTTGCAATTAGAACTTACTAGAACTGCTACTCTTTCTCTGGCTGGACCTCAGGCCTGGAATAAACTGCCCTTTTCTTTGAAATCTCAACAGAATACTGCATCATTTAAGCAGATGTTGAAGTGCTATCTGCTGGACCATCTTGTTGATTAATGATGCTTTCTGATGTCTTTTGCTGCTGTACTTGTGCTGAACTGATGTTATTGTATTAATTAGTAGCCTGTGTCGTATTTTTTTAATATTATGTATGTTGCATTGTTACCCACCTTGGATAAAGGGCGGGATATAAATAATTAAACATGAACATAATTCTATGAAATGGTGCCTAGAGGGCACTTGGTAGGAGCCTATTCTATAAAAGAAATTAGTTGGCTATTTTCCTTTATAGAATGCTAGCATAATTTGTTAGCTGTGCACTTAGGGGCCCTTTAACTAAGCCGCATAAGTGCCTACGTGCGCCCAACGCGCACCAAATTGGAATTACCACCTGGTTACTGTGTGGCCCTCGCGGTGATTTCAATTTTTGTGCACGTCCGGTGCACATGTCCCAAAAATATTTTTTAATTTCTGGCGTGCGTCCGCTAAGTGCGTCAAGTGGCATTGCATATGCGTAGGTCATTACCACCCGGTTACCGCGTGAGACCTTACCGCTAAGTCAATGGCTGGCGGTAAGGTCTCATACCCAAAATGAACAAGCGGCAATTTTCATCTTGCCGCACGTCCATTTTTGGCAAAAATAAAACAAGGCATTTTTGTAGGTGTGCTGAAAAATAATTCGGCGTGCGCCCAAAACACGCGTCTACACTACCGCAGGCCATTTTACAGCGCACCTTAGTACAAGGACCCCTTATATTTTAGGCATGAGCACTTTTGCCATTGCCAGCCATACAGCTGGTGTAAATTTGTGCATCTAAATGCAGAAGATAAGTATGTAACATAGTATTCTATAAGCTGAGCTCAAAAATGTGCATCTCAACCATGTCCCACCCAGAATTCACCCATGTAAATGCCCACCTTCCACTTACATGCTACACAGCAGCATTTCCCAAACTGTGCTCCACGACATCTTGGTGCACCGCAGCGAACTTTCTGGGGTGTCGCAGCAAATCCCCACCTTCCTCCTGCCCAAACCGCTACTGCAGACAACAATGGCAGAAAATCAACAACAACAAAAAAAGCAAGCGCAGGGCTGTAGCAGCCTTCAAGCATGTGCTGTCAGTTCTGCTGGTCCTCTGCCCCCGGAACTGGAAGTTGATGTTAGCGGGGGCAGAGGACCAGCAGAGCCGACAGCCCGTGCCTGAAGGCTGCCGTGGCCCTGCGCTTGCTTTTTTTTTTTTTTTTTGTCTTGGCCACTGAGGACACAGAGCAGACAGCTTTCGGGACTCACAGAGGCGACTGCCAAGGAGGTTGGATAAAAACAGGAGATGGGATGAAGTAAAAAAGTTGAAACCAATAGGTCAGTCTCTGTTTCCTTTCCCATTCAAAACAAAGCAAGCAAACCCATGAGCTGCTGCATCCAAGCTGTCATTCTTTATTGTTGGTAGCATTTCTTATTTAATCTCACTTATGTTTTTAAACATGCTGGCTTGTGTAGCATATGGATATACACTGAGGAAGTATAATTACAGAATAACTTTTCATAGGTAGTGATTTGTTATAAATCGTAATCAGTGTGTCGTTTGGAGGGGCTGGTTATAGGGACACTCTAGCACTGTTACATTTGTGCAGAGAAAAAGATGGAGACCTGTGCAGCTGGGGGGGGGGGGGGGTGAATATCAGTGTAGCCAGGGTGAGGTGGGGGGTACCATGAAAAATTGCTCAGACACGAAGAGTGCCATGAACTGAAAAAGTTTGGGAACCACTGTAATAGAGGATATATATATGTAGCTATAAGCTACTTAATCTGCATTGATGCCCATATGTGCACACATATGTGGGTAAACACCTATATTTTAAAACTTATGTGCATATATGCTACCTGAGTGTTGGCCCTAGAATTGGCCCTATGTGTAAAGCACTATTGAAAATTTCCTCTAATGGCTTTGGCAGTTCTGAGGGCAAATGGATCTTATACATTCATTGGAGAAATCTTGCAAACCTGACTGGGTTGTGGTCCTCAAGGACCAAACTTGCCCACCTCTGGTCTAAGCATATCCAGTGCTGCCACCTATCTGTATACTGTAGTGGCACTGAATATACATATATATATATTTGTTAAATGCTGTAGCTAGCATTAAAAAAAATGCTAGTTGCTACCACTGAATATTGACCTGAAATTTATTTTCATAAAAGTATATGTAATATTACATGTTGGAGACTATTCAAAACCACAGGAAGTGGCATTATAATAATAATGATAGTAATAAAATAATAATAAAACTTTATTTCTAACCCGCTGTATCTAAGACAGTCTAAGCGGGGTACAAAAATACAAATATAATAAAATAATCCAATACAACAATAAATAACAAAACAATACTACAAAATCAATCATTATGACATAAAATACAAATTAACATAAAACCACAACAATAGGGCTCTACATCTCATATAACTGAAAACATTGATCACTGCTATTCATCTTGCTTGAATAAACATGACTTTTTAATTCACTCTTAAACTGGGCAATATTTTGCACAGAACAAAATTCTAAGGGCAAAGCATTTCCATTGTGTTATAACATTACGTCCTTGTTACCTCATTGTAAATTTTTTTATCTTTTTAGTTTGTGAGGGGCCCTTTTACTAAGCCACAGCAAAACTTGGCTTGGTGCAGTGCGAGCAAGTCTTTTGTGCGTACTCATGGCCAGTTTTTGCCGCGTCCTGGAAAAAGGACCTTTATTTAAGGGAACTGAAAATGGACGTGCGGCAAAATAAAACCCAGCACATATCCATTTTTGGCCTGAGACCTTACTGCCACCCATTGACTTAGCGGTAAGGTCTCACGTGCTACCTGAGCAGTAGGCATACAGCTCACGCCCACTGCCATTTACCACCGGGTAAGCGCCATGCGGTAGAAAATAGAAAATATTTTCTAGCGCATGTTTTCGGTGCATGCCAAATTCAGAATTACCGCTCAAGGCACATGGTAGCTGGGCAGTAATGCTGATTTGACACGTGCTGGACATGCTTAGGCCCTTATGAGTCTTTCTAAAAGGGCCCTTGAATGAAGAGACCTGATTTCACCACTTTTTTCTTGAGTAGAGAGGTATGGTAGCCGTGTTAGTCCACTTTTAAAGGTAATCAATAGAAATAAAACAAAATAAAACATGGAAAAAAAAATAAGATGATACCTTTTTTATTGGACACTTATATACTGTCATCTACCAACATTTGCTTATTTCCGATCTGACGAAGCAGGGCAATCTTCAAAAGCTATTCAAGAAATGTATTAAGTTATGTCCAATAAAAAAGGTGTCATCTTATTTTCTTTTCCATGTTTTATTTTGTTTTATTTGTACTGATTACCACTTTTTTCCATACTCTATTTTTATAGTTTTCTCCATAGATATGCATATCTTAGTCAAAATCTCTAAATACTATGCAGAAGAAAATTTATACACAAATATACAGTTTGATTAGCCAAATTTTTCTGACATATGGAGATATGTAATATAATAGGAAACTTCTCCATATTTTAAAGTACTGAAGTCATATGACTGACAGTGCTCAGTGGTAGAGCTATAGAACACCAAATCCTGAAAAGCTATAAAGTTTGAGATTGTGCTCCATTAACATAAATATTCAACATATTAATAAACGGGGCTGCTAATTTTTGTGTAGGATTTTTCACAAAAGCCCTGAAATGGATGAGAGCTTATAGTTAACAACAGCTCCAGTTTCTGTAGACTGCCAATAGTTGCTACAGAAAAGAAATTTCTGGAATTACTAGGGGGGGGGGGGGGGGGGGGGGAACATCACCATGCCTGGTCTCCTTCCAACCTACCATGCAAGCTGGGGGAGCTGGGAATTAGGAGGATACTAATGGTGGATAGAGGATGAGGTGGGAAGAAGAGGATACTGGCAAGAGGAGAGAGAAAAAAGTACTGTCCTGGAGCTGCCACTACTGAAGGAGAAAGGGTGCCAATTTCACTTTAGCCTAGAGTCAGCCTTTTTGGAAACCACAGTGCTGCCTCAGCTATTATTAGTCAAAGAAAATCAGTGCTGCCTGCAGCTCAGTGTCCATCAGGATTCCAATCTTGCAGATCTTAACACCAAAACAATGAAGCCCTAGCAATAATAGAACATAGGAAGTATATAGAGCAGATTTCTTTATATTGAACTGTGGAGATGAGTTTGCAACCTTAATATGTAAAAGCTTATAGGACTTTTTCCTCTCCCCAATCTTTAGGTCACACTTAATCTTGTGGTATTAAACTAGTGATATTCATTTCCAAGCCTCCAAAATCACAAATTGGTCTGCTGTCAAGATATCCACAATGAATATGCATCAGATCTATTTATAATTCTTTGTTCTAAGTATTGGCGTAATTCGTATATTATGGTCCCCCTGAAAAACAATATCAGCTGCGGTCCTCTGAGGACTATTGTGAATAGTCATACATCTAACTATATTTGGCGGGGGGGGGGGGGGAGGACTTACTAAGCTATGGTTTAATGTGGTATTTTTCTGTAGTTTAGTTTACGAACTTCTGGTAACAGTAATGCAAACTGTCATATTCTGCTCCCTAAGAGCATGGGACTATTTGAGTTATAGTCTGATGCACCTAGGGAGCCTATCAATGGGACCAGAGCTAAACCAATATAAGTATACTCTGGGAGGGGCGTCCCCCTCCATCTCTGTAAAAATCCCCCCCCCCCCCCCACATTCTCCCTTAATGACACATTTTATACCTGTATTCCACACCCCAAGTGGAAGGAGACAGCGGATAGTGGTAAATGGAACTTGCTCCGAGGAAAGGGATGTTATCAGTGGTGAACTTCAGGGAACAGTCCTCAAGCTGGCTCTTTTTAACATCTTTGTGGGTAAAGGTTTGTCTCTTAGCAGATGATATCAAACTCTGTAATAGAGTGGACACTCCAGAGGGTGTGAATTGCATGAGGAAGGATCTAGCGAAGCTTGAAGAATGGTCCAATAATTGGCAACTAAGATTTAATGCTAAGAAATGCAGGGTCATGCTTTTGGATTACAAAAATCCAAGGGAATGGTATAATATAGGGAGTGAAGTGCTTCTGTATAAGAAAGAAGAGCAGGATTTGAGGAGTGATTGTGTCTGATAATCTTAAGGTGTCCAAACAGATAGAAAAGGCGATGGTCAAAGCCAGAAGGATGCTCGGGTGCATAAAGAGAGGGATGACCAGCAGGAAAAAGGAGGTGATAGTGCCCTTGCAGAAGTCTCTAGTGAGGCCAGTACTATGTGCAGTTCTGGAGACCACACTCACAGAAAGATGTAAACAGGATGGAGTTGGTCCAGAGGGCAGCTACAAAATTGGTAAGCAGTCTCTGTCATAAAACATATAAGGACAGGCTTATGAACCTCAACATGTATACACTGGAAGAGAGGTGGGAGAGAGGGGTATGATAGAGTCATTTAAATACGTCAGTGGCATTAATGTACAGAAGGTGAGCCTTTTTCAAAAGAAGGAAAACTCTGGAATGAGAGGGTATAGGATGAAGTTAAGAGGAAATAGGCTTAGCAGGAATCTAAGGAAATACTCTTTCACGGAAAGAGTGGTGGATGTGTGGAATGACCTCCCGGTGGAGGTTATGGAGACAAGGACTATGTCAGAATTTAAGAAAGCATGGGACAGGCACGTGGGATCTCTTAGGAAAATGAGGAGTTAGGGGTTACTGAGGATGGGCAAGCTGGATGGTCCATTTGGCCCCTTGTCTGCTGTCATGTTTCTATACCTTCCCTATCTCAGTCAGTCACCGGTGGTCTATGGAGTCCGAGTTAGTAGCGATTTATGGTCGCTCCTACCCCTCCATGCACATGGTTCAAAATTGTGCCAGAAGCCCTTAGTGGTAGTCTTGCAGTACTACCACAAAGGTTTGAGCTGCCAAATAAAGTTAGCAGTCCAATGCTCCTGGCCAGGAAAAATACTGCCAGTTTTGAGGTGGCATTATTTTTCTATGAATAACACAGCTTGTGGAGTTCAACACAAGCTGTTTTATTTCATTTGCATAATAAGGAGGTGCTTTGCATTTATTTGCATGCCTTATATCTCATTATTATATAGCCCAAAGTGACTTACACTAATGTGCACTACAGTAGAATAATGCATGAGTTTTCTATTTAGCATGTGTTACGAGGCAAATATTGTACATTATTTCCTTAATGTACATATTTAATTAGTCCCCTTATTGTCTTAGTCAATGATTTGTTTGGGCCTGATCTTTAAGTGTGGTGACCAGCAGTTAAGCAGTTAAGTAAAATGTCGACCACTGTGGTTAAAATGAAAATGAATATTCAGTGCCAGTAGCTGAATACCAGCCAGCATTGAATATCTGATGTAAGCACAGAACCTGTTGAGTAGTCATATACAGACTGCTAACCAGACAGCAAACCAGATAAAGGGGGGGATGCACTAAAGTCGTCGTTAGAGCCTTTCCCTACCGAATTCCATAGCAAATCGGTAGGGAACGGCTATGCACGAAGGAAAGGGAATGCAAATGAGTTACTCATTGCAGCTCACTTGTATTCTCTAACCCTTCATAAAACCATCGGATAATCGGCCGGTAGAGCATGCGCAGAGCTGCCAAGCGTTATGCTGGCTGCTCTGCGCATGCCAAGGACATCAGGAAAAAAAAAAAAACAAACACGTCCTTTATGGACGTCCTTTATTGATGGCCTTGCCCCTCCCCCCCGCCCGAGGTCGCCGCTCCCGCTCCCCGCTGCATTGAAATCATAACTTTAGGCAGCCCTGGACCCCCTCCCTCCCTCCCTTCCTCCCTTCCTCCTCCCTTCCTTGAAATGACTGCTCCCGCCATCCTACGTAGATTACTTTCGTCAGACGAGGGTGGGCCAGGAGTAAAGGAGGGAAGTCCGAAGAGGAGATCAGCTGTTGTTGCTGGTGCAGCGCCTTCACAGGAGGTGAGAGGCACTGTGAGGGCCTGGTGGCAGACGGAGGGGGGTGGGTGGAAGGGGGGAGCGGCGGCGACGACCTCAGGGGGGCGGCAGGGCGGGGCTAAGGGGGGGCGGAGGATGGCGGGAGCTGTCATTTCAAGGAAGGGACGGAGGGGGGTTGGGGCTGCCCAAAGTTATGATTTCAATGCAGGGGGGAGCGGGGAGCGGCGACCTCGGGCGGGGGGGGGGGGTCAAGACTGTCAATAAAGGACCTCAGGCGGGGGGGGGCAAGGCTGTCAATAAAGGACGTCCATAAAGGACGCTCATGACGAGCGTTTTGGCCCCCTCCCGATTTCTTTTTTGACATTTTAAGTTTGCGAAGCCCGGGCAGCCCCAACGAGAGGTACAGACCTCTTGTTAGCTTTCCGGGCGTTTTCCAGCGTTAGGGCAAGCGGAAAACCTTAGTGCAGCTCATTTCAATAGGGTTTCTACACAATTTGCTCATCTGCATTCCGTTTGCGTTAACTGCTACCGTCGTCGGAAAAAAGTATTTAGTGCATGCCAGGGTTTACTACTTCCTCGTTATTGCCTCGTAAAGTTTAGTGCATCTGGCCCAAAGTTGGGTAAAGCCAGCTCATGGGATTGTGGCACCCTGAGCCAACTTCCTTTGGAGGTAAGCTCCCCACCCCCTGCATTGGCCCCCCTCACATCATCAGCACCCCACCCTCTTCTACCTACATTGACGCCCCTCTCCTTGTGGTTCAGTATCACTCTCTTTCCCCCACGACTCCCTGTGGCCCCGAAAATCTGCCAGCAGCAGCAACATGAAAATAGGCAGCCTCCAACTAGCCCCTTGGTCCCACCTTCTCTGATGCAGTTTCCCGTGAGCAGAATGCTGGTTGAGGGAACACCCAGGGGCTGACTGGAGATTTCCTCTTTTCACATTGCTGCTGCCAACAGGTTTGCAGGATTGTGGACAGGCAGGCAGGGAAGGGGGGAAAGAAGGAGCAATGCTGGAGTGTAGGTGGGGAGGGAGGAGAGAGAGACCGGAGATGCCGAACCTGCTGTGAGAAGAGGAGCAGAAACACAATAAACTCAATGCCTCACCTGGTTGAATACTTAAGCCATCCCTGAAGTTAGGACAGCCTTTTTGTTATCTTAACTTCATCTGGCTTGTTATCCATTTAGTGCTCTGAATATGGCTACTAACCAGATAACCTCCAGCTCTGCCCATGCTCCACCCAAGGACCACTCTTGCACTGTCCAGATAGTGCTGAGGTGGCCAGAGGACATATTCAGCTGCACTATCCAGTTAGTGCCACTGAATATCCATCTTGATAGTGCTTATCAGTTAGCAGCATCTTCTAACCAGATAAGTGCCTTTGAATTGTCTTCTGTTTTGATTTCAATTAGCTGCAAATGAAAAACTATTTCTATAATTTTATTCTGTGAGTTTGAATCGCAAAACTATTAATCTCAATAAATGCATGTCAATATATACTGCCAAGCACCTCTCTCCCCTAGAAGAACCTTTTATGCTTTATCATATTGCAAGAAAAAGAACACAGAACATTGGTGCACTGTATCATTTTTATCAGTCGTGTCAAGAAAAAGAATCCAGACATATATGTAATTAATAAAGTCAACAAAATTTTTCTAAAATGTCCAGTTGGCAAATTGTGAATTTCCTAAGTGATAAGGAGTTACAACTGTTTTCTCAAAATTCCTCAGCTTTCTAAATTTTAAGGTTGGGGTGTTCTATCTGGTCCCGTCTTTATCACCAGCCCTTTCTTTTCTGACGGCTGTGCTATGCATGCTTCCAGAGATTGCTCATCAAGGCATCCTCCTTGGCATTAGTATTTGCGGATTTGAGATCTGGCAGACCAAATCTGAGTGTCTGTATTAGTCTCACAGATGCCATCACTACGGGTTAGCTCAGGGGATGTAGCCAGTAGCCCATTTTTTGGGCGGAGCCCACAGGGTGGACTGGGGGGCTACCAATTCCTCTCTGTTCTCTACATCCACCCTCCCCCCTTAAAAAGTTTATCTTTACTGGCAGAGATGCCCAAGCCCTGACAGATGAAGAGCTCTGCAGTCTGAACCATTAGGAGCCACTACCCAGGAAAAGGATACGTTGAAACCCTTTGTTCAGTGTGCAGCAGCGGCTAAGAGAACAAATAGAATGTTAGGAATTATTAGGAAATGAATTGAAAATGAGAATGTTTTAATGCCTTTCTATCGCTCCATGGTGTGACTGCACCTCGAATACTGTGTGCACTTCTGGTCACTGTATCTCAAAAAAGATATTTCAGAATTAGAAAAGGTACAGAGAAGGGTGACAAAAATGATAAAGGGGATGAGGCAACTTCCCTTTGAGGAAAGGCTAAAGAGGCTAGGGCTTTTTAGCATGGCTTGGAGAAGAGATGGCTGAAGTGAGATATGATAGAGGTGTATAAAATACTGAATAGAGTGGAATGGGTAGATGTGAATCACTTGTTTACTGTTTCCAAAAATACTAGGACTAGGGTGCCATTATAGGGTAGGCTATTACCACACAGCATGAGGTGTACGTCAGGGTATAGCCAGACTTTGGCGGGGGGGGGGGGGGTCCAGAGCCCGAGGTGAGGGGGCACATTTTAGCCCCCGCCCCCGGCGCCACCGACCACCCCGCCATTGCTGACCCCCCCGCCATTGCCAACCCCCCCTGCCTCCGCCACCACCACCACCACCACCAACAACAACTTTGACTCCCTCCCCGATGATGACCCTCTCGACCCCCCTCCCGCCACAAATCCTCCCCCGCCTCCGCCGTTGCTTACCTTTTGTGGCTGATCTGCATGGCTTCGTTCTGTTTCTGTGAGTCTGACGTCCTGCACGAAGCCCTGTGTCGGAAGAAGAGGACCTCAGCTGGCGAGGGTTGGGGTCCCCTGCCAGCAAAGGTAGCCCATGGCGATGGCAGCAGCGGGGGAGGGTTGGCAGCGGGAGGGGGGGTCGAGAGGGTCGTCGGCAGGGGGGTCCAGGGCCAAATCAACAGGAGCCCCCACTCTTACTAAGCAGCAGTAGGACTAACACTACTGCTGGGGTAGTGCAGGAGCCCGGTGTAATTTTGAAGTTTGTGCATGCTTTTTCCCACAGAAGAAAATATGTATGATTACCACATGGTTAGGCGTGAGCCCTTACCGCTAGGTAGGGGCTCAGGCAGCTGCACACTGTTTTTTATTTTAACGCATGGTCATTTATTGTCCCATTAAAAAAAAGCCTTTTCCCCCAGCCGCAGTAAAAATTGGCCCAGCGTGCACCAATTTCACGCGTCCAAACTACCGCAGGTCACTTTTTACTGCAGTTTAGTAAAAGGACCCCTTAATGCGAATGTCACTCTCATTGGAAATGCCATTTTTGTTTTGAAACAGTGAAATCATTTTGCATTGGTAGTGCAGAATTCTAAAAGCTCTGTTGGTCTAGCAGAATACTGGATTCTTTGCAGGTTCTGATGATACCTTTACATAAGTACATAAGTATTGCCATACTGGGACAGACCAAAGGTCCATCAAGCCCAGCATCCTGTTTCCAACAGTGGTCAATCCAGGTCACAAATACCTGGCAAGATCCCAAAAAAACATACAAAACATTTTATGCTGCTTATCCCAGAAATATTTTCCCCAAGTCCAACTTAATAATGGTCTATGGACTTTTCCTTTAGAAAGCTGGCCAAACCTTTTTAAAACTCTGCTAAGCTAACCGTCTTTACCACATTTTCTGGCAACGAATTCCAGAGTTGAATTACATGTTGAGTGAAGAAAGATTTTCTCTGATTCGTTTTAAATTTACTACTTTGTAGCTTCATCGCATGCCCCTTAGTCCTAGTATTTTTGGAAAGTGTAAACAGATCCTTCAGGTCTACCCGTTCCACGCCACTCATTATTTTATAGACCTCTATCATATCTCCCCTCAGCCGTCTTTTCTCCAAGCTGAAGAGCCTTAGCCGCTTTAGCCTTTCCTCATAGGGAAGTTGTCCCATCCCCGTTATTTTCATCGCCCTTCTCTGCACCTTTTTTAATTGCACTATATCTTTTTTGAGATGCGGCGACCAGAATTGAACACAATATTCGAGGTGCGGTCACATCATGGAGCGATACAAAGGCATTATAATGTCCTAATTTTTGTTTTCCAATTCCTTTCCTAATAATACCTAACATTCTATTTGCTTTCTTAGCAGCTGCAGCACACTGTGCAGAGGGTTTCAATGTATCATCAACGACGACACCTAGATCTCTTTCTTGGTCGGTGACTCCTAACCTTTTATTAGAGCAACCCAATAGTTATTTGAAGGCAAGAGATGATGATGAAGAAGACGAACTTTCAAAATCCTTCTTCAGTGTTCTTAGACATTAGACGAGGGCCCTTCTTCAATGGTCTCTAGACAGAAACGAAAAAATTGATTTATGCCATTTTTGATCATTTCTATGTTGTTCCAATAAAAGGTATCCCAAACTGGGAAGATGAATTGACTTTTACACTGTGTTCTTATTTTTACATTTATATTTTTAGTTTGAAAGAAATTGATCAATTATTGCTATAATATTTGTATCTTCGATGATGAGCTTAGCTTGCCTTCTTGTCAGTAGAAAGCTTGACAATGAAGAATTTGTTTTATTGGCTGACTGATGACCCTTTGCAAATGTGTCCAGAACAGGCTTTCCCATTTAGCTTAAACTGACTGCTTTGATAAACCATTGATTTTTTTTTACATGTGAATTAATTATCCTACAAAAAAATATAGCAATCTTTCTGCAACACCAGGAAGAATAACAACAAAAAAAAAAAAAGAAGAAGAAAGAAAGCTTTAAAGATGTGCTTCATGCTATTCCCAAAATGTTATCTCTTTCGATGTATGTAAATCTTTACGCATGTTATTGTTGTTACCTGACTCTAATATTTGCAGTGAAATAGTAAAGGTATTTCTTTGGAAGCAATTTCATAGACATTCATAAAAAGCCTATAATTCTATACATCGAACCTAGAGTTCTGTGCCAAAATCCAAGCATATTCTACAACAATATGTGTAACTTAATTGGCTTAATAAGTTAATCAGCATTGATAGCAGGTCTTAACGAGCAATTATGAGCACTAATTAGAATTTACATGCACAACTTGCTAAGCATATTCTGTAAAGCATAGTGTCTGAATTCTAGTGCATGCATCTAAAAAGGGGCGGGGAAATGAGCGTTTTGTGGGTGTTCCAAATTTACATGCACTGTTATAGAATATACCCCTGTGCACCTAAATCTACACACCAGCATTTACACCACGTTTCCTTTGCTGTAAATGGATGCGCGTAGTTATAAGCACTGTGATATCAACTAAGCGTATTCTATATACTGCTCCTTAAATATAGACACCACTTACAGAATTCACTTAGGCGGAAATTTATTCCATGTGGAATTTTCACATGCCATAGATAGAATCTGGCCCTTGGTGTCTAACATTAGCCACCCAGTTGACAATTGCTGTTCACACCTGCAAGGGGGCTGGGCAGGAAAGGTAGTAGCCTAGATGCAGTGTGTTGAGCTTGAATCTTAAATGGCAGCCGGGTGCCAAGATTCTGTTATAGGACACTAGTGCAAGTTGGCATCCGCATGCGTACAGTTGGGCATGCTCTCTTACTCCTTGTCAATAGCAGGCATAAATGCAGCACTTTAGCACATAACTTACAGTACTCTGTAAGGTAAAGGCCAGATTGTCACCTAAAAAAATCCACATGGTAAAGATTTCTGGCTAAGCGATTTTTTTCAGTGCTGATTTTTTAGGTGCGATTTATAGAATTCACCCCTAAGTGCTCAGCTAACACACACTACATTCACTCACATAAGTGCCAGTTTTCTATAATCATAGTGTGCAAATGGGGTGTCCATTTAGGTGCTAAAGTTCGGGATTGAGGCGGTTTATAAAATACAAATATACATTGCAGCTCTATTCCTGTTCTATCTAAACTCTGCTGAATAGCATGCAGCTTCCATTTATTCATTTATTTTTCCTATTTATGCTTTTGATCCTATTGGATTGATTTATACCAGCTTTTTATGATTTGATATATGATTATTTTATCACATGTTGTTAATTGTTTTTAATTTTTACTATTTATTATTTTATGTACCATCTTAATTTATCCACATTTATGTATTCATATATACTTTTTATGTAGACCCCTGATGCAGGTGGTTTTGCCGAAACACAGACCATGTCGGGTCTGATCAATAACAATTTTGAGTTGATGTTCCTACCCTTGAAGGCTTCTTGTACTTTTGTTTTCGCTCCTATGTTGAGTGTACTTCGGATTCCCTCTTCTGTGTTACTAAACTCTACTATGTGGAATGCCTACATACTGATGGTGTAACAGGGGATATAATTTTTTGGTGCATCCATTTTTTACAAGTGTGCAACTTCACTCCCCACCCCTACCCTCTGCACAATTGTATAAGAGCTTTGGAAAATGTTTTCAAAAATTATCCCTATAGTACTCATCCTGTTATTCATGGGGAAAATAGAAGAAATGGAAAAATACCACAGATTAAGCAAGATTGTGGTACCAGGGCCCTGTTTACTAAGGTGCATTAGTGTTTTTAGCATGCTTACACTTAGTGTTTGCGCTAACCATGTAGGTGCCTGTAGAGATATTGTAGGCATGTACATGGTTAGTGCGCATACAAGGTTAACGTGTGTTAAAAATGTTAACGTGCCTATAACGCTGCTTAGTAAACAGGGCCCCAAGTGTCAGTATTCCCAAACCCATGTGGATCTTCAGAATCACTGAGAGCTGTGTCAGATGCAGGGGAAACAGAACATATTGGGGTAAATTCTATATACTATGGTTCCAAAATAAATTGATGCAGGAAAAAAGCGCTATTCTATAAACTGTACTTAAAGTTAGGTGTGGTTTATAGAATAGCACTTACGCCTGGGAATGCCTAACTTTAGGCGCAGCCGTTTGCACCAACTGAAGTGTGGTGCAAATCATTATGCCTAAATTAGGTGCATATCCCCCTTATTCTATAACTACCCACATAAATTTTAAGAACACCCCTGTTCTGCCCATGACCCTCCCATTTCCGTGTCCCCTTTTTGAACTCATGTGTAAAATTTAGGAGCAGATCCCATGCCTAAATTTATGTGTGTATATTTCAATTAAATCTAATTAGTGTCAATAATTGTTTCTTAACAAGAATTTAGCTCGTTATTCAATTAAATTGTGTGTGCAAATTGGGTGTGATCTCAAATTTGCATGTGCAGTTTATAGCGTATAGGATTCAGGGAATCGGGGGTAATTTTATAAAGGATTTTCCACAAAAGGACCTTTAGAAGCAGGATAATAGAAAGTTCATCATTAAGAAGACCTGACATGGGCCATGTTTTGGCAACTATTCGCCTGCATCAGGGGTCACTAAAGATTTCAAAAGTTCTTGTTAAACAATGCAGGTCTGCTACTAAAAGAACATGACAATACAATTCACGATCAAACTATCTGGTATCTGCGTGTATAATAAAGATAGCTGCCTGAGGGGGTCTTTTACTAAAGCTTAGCTTGAGTTATCTGCAGCAGGGCCCATTTTATTTCTATAGGCCCTGCAGCAGATAGCTCGAGCTAAGCTATAGTAAAAGACCCCCTGAATGTTTTCCTGTGCATTGGTGTAAATGGAGGCACGTCTATATAACACACCTAAATCTAGGTGTCACTTACAGAATACACTTAGGCAGAAATGTTTTCCACGTGGATTTTTTAGGAGACACTATATAGAATCTCCCTGTTTTGCCTGTGTGTGTCAGAAGTTATATGCATTTTGTTACAGAAAACGCTTAGCGAGTTGTACATATAAATTCTAATTATTGACAGTTAGTGCTCATTATTGCTTGTTAAGTGCTGTTATCAACACTAATTAGCTTGTTAAGCCAATTAAGTTACGCGCATTGTTATAAAATCCGCCTGGATTTCAGTGTGGATCGCTATATAGATTCCGGGGGGTATGTACTAAGTGCTAATATTTAGCGCAGATAACCGACTATTTTACACTGAATATTAGCGCTTAGTTGACTAAGCACTACTTAACCAGCCAGGAGTCGTTCCTGCCACGTTAGATAGCTCAGAATATTGGGCTCTGAGCAGTGGCGTAGCTAGGATAGTTGACACCCGGGGCCAGTCATTTTTTAACACCCCCCCCCCCCCCCGAAATCCAGTACTAGGCATACTGAGAATACAAAACACTCAGGACCTATAGAGCAATTCTACCATACCATAAGCAGTAATTTGTACGAGTCACACAAGGAAAAGGAAAGCATCTTAAACACTACAGTGAGCACTAGAACATCAATTCACCTATTGTAAAATGAAAACAGACAGATTAGTACAGATCGTCGATCCTGCACAGTCAATGCCAACCGAAAGCCATGTCTTTTTCACAAATACAGATACACCCTAATCCACTATAGAATAAGTAATCATAAACTTTCTATTTAGACAAAAATTAAACTGAACCCCCGATGCCAGACTCTGCATACAATGCATCACCACAGAAACAGAAAATGTCCCCTAGTACTGTGCAAAATATAAAGACAGCAGATATAAATTTGAAAAAAACTAACAAATACCAATCACCACTTTACAAAGTAACAAATAGAAATAAAACAAATAATATCATTTTATTAGACTAATACATTTAGCTTTCAGAGGCCAAAACCTCCTTCCTCAGGTCAGTTCAGTATAGTACTGTTACAGTGTCCTATCCTGACCTGAGGAAGGGGGTTTTGTTCTCGGAAAGTAAAATGTATTAAAATTAGTCCAATAAAAAGATTACCTTATTTACATGTTCTATTATAAACATTTATTAACACAGCTACAATACTACAGTTCGTTGTCTCTGGTTTCTGCTTTCCTCATCTTTTCACTGTCTTCCTTCTATCCAACATCTGTCTTTGCTCTCTCTCTGCCATCCAGTGTCTGCCCTCTCTTTCTGCCCCTTCCATCCAGTGTCTGCCCTCTCTCTCTCTCTCTCTCTGCCCCTTCCATCCACTGTCTGCCCTCTCTCCCTTCCACCCACTTCTGCCCCTTCCATGCACCATCTGCACCAGTCTGCCCTCTCTCTCTCTCTCCGCCTTCCATCAACATCTGCCCTCTATCTCTGCCCCTTCCATCCACCATTTGCCCCAGTCTGCCCTCTTTCTCTCTCTCTCCCCTTCCACCCACCATCTGCCCTTTCTCTCTGCCACTTCAATCCGTCTGCCCTCCCTCTACCATCCAAGGTCTGCCCTCCCTCACGCTCCCCCCTTCTATCCCCTCTCTCTCTCTGCCCCCTCTTTTCAGCCCCCAGTTCCAGCCCCCTTATTCCACCTGCCCCTAGTTCCAGCCCCAGCCCACATCTCCCACATGCCCCCCTTTTCAGCCCCACTATCCCACCAGTCCCCAGCCCTTTTCTCCCATCAGTCCCGAGCTTCAGCCCCCAGCCACTTCTCCTTGCCCTCTTTTCAGGCCCTAGTTTCAACCTCAGCCCTTTTCTCTCACCAGTCCCGAGCTTCAGCCCCAGCCAGTTCTCCCTGTCCCCTTTAAAGCCCCTAGTCCCTACAGTTTCAGCCCCCTTCATCCACCACATGCCTTGCATCCCCCCTTTTCAGCCCCAGACCCATTCTCCCACCTGCCCCAGGCATGGACCCATTTTCCCTCCTGCCCCCTTGTCAGACCCCAGTTCCAGCTTCAGACCCCTTCTCCCATCTGAGCACTCCCCTCCCCCCTCTCTGAGCACCCATCTGAGCTCTCCCACCCTCCCTAATCCCCTTTAAGCACCCCTCTGAGCTCCCCCACCCCTCCCCAATCCCCTTCTCCCCTCCTTGATGCTCTCCCACCCTCCCTAATCCCCTTCAAGCACCCCTCTGAGCTCCCCCACCCCTCCCCAATCCCCTTCTCCCCTTTGAGCTCCCCACCCTCCCTAATCCCCTTTAAGCACCCCTGTGAGCTCCCCCACCCTTCCCCAATCCCCTTCTCCCCTCTCTGAGCTCCCCCACCTTCCCTAATCCCCTTTAAGCACCCCTCTGAGCTCCCCCACCCTTCCCCAATCCCCTTCTCCCCTCTCTGAGCTCCCCCACCCTCCCTAATCCCCTTTAAGCACCCCTCTGAGCTCCCCCACCCCTCCCCAATCCCCTTCTCCCCTCTGAGTCCCCCCCGACCCGACAGCTGAGATCCGTTCTCCTGCTGCTCCTACCCCGTCCTGCCTTAAAAAAAAATTTTTGAAGCGCCAGAGTGGCAGGCAGCGCGCCTCGCGTCTGCCCTGCTAGTAAAGCAGATCAAGTCGACGTCGTCGTCCTTCCCACACTGAGCCCACCCGCCCTCGTGGTAATAGGAAGTTGCCTCAGAGGGGGCGGGACTCAATGTGGGAAGGGCGACGATGTCAGCAAGATCTTCTTTACTAGCAGGGCAGACGCGAGGCACGCTGCCTGCCACTCTCTGGCGCTTTGAAAAAAAAATTTTAAGGCGGAGCAGTGGGAGCGGAGCACCCCCCACCCGATGACACCCAGGGCGGACCGCCCCCACCGCCCCGCCCTTGCTACGCCACTGGCTCTGAGAATATTTGACAAGCCTAAGGAAAGCAAAAAAGAGTCATCTTTAAATACAGATTCACATTTCTAAATACTACACTTTACTATATTATATATCAATGTCAGTACACCCAATTCACTGTATCTGCCCACTACATTCACTGCAGTTTTCAAAATTTCTAGTGGATTGGAAACAAGTGAGGTTATAAATGGCAATTGAATTGCCAAGTGTCAAAACATAGAAAAGATCTGTTTTTTCCTTTCCTGCAAACACAAGGATTCCATTTTCCAAGTTCAGGTCATTTTGATATTATTCGTGGAAATGTATTCAGTTTTAATTTGTAGAGAGATTGAAAGGCCTGTATCTTCGTGCATCCTTCCTTCCTTCAATGAATTTAGCATCATGCTTTGATTGCATTTGCACAACCCTCCTGATGGTACATCATCCATCACTGTGACTAAAAAATAGTCTGAGTCACTACAATTTCTGCTTCTGTACACTTGATCTTGTCAGCAAATAAATATTGTTCAAATTTAGCTCATAAATGATCATGATAAAGCAATATTTGGGGAGAAATCCATTATGATAAATTCTAATAGTCTCATTTACTTATGTTGGAAAAGTTTTGTAGTTACTGTGCAGTAATTGCCACAGTTAAGGCACAAAAACTGGAAAACCTCTGAGTTTGCTGTTGAGGATGTTCCCAGTATTTTCCCATTCAGTTAAGGCTGAGAAAAGTTTTTTTATTGTTCACAAAGGTCCAGATTCTGTAAATGGTGCTGAAAAAAAAATGAGCACTGAGCGATATTCTATAAATGACGCTGTGACAGAAGTGTCTTTTAAGCCTGTAAAATTGCCTTTATTAATTCTGAAATGCATTGCTCTAGTTTGGCCAGCAAGTGGTGCACAGGGCCACTGAGAGGGGGGACAGGGAGGACAAAATTTCCCGGGCCTCCAAGGGGGGCCCAGCACCGCAGTCCCCGGTCTCACCCGCTCGCTCTCGGATCTGTCGACAGCCACCGTGCCCCCCCCCCTGCATTCAAATCAATTCGGCAGCGCCTCACCTCCGCGTGAAAGTGCAGCAGCAGATCGCCTCCATTCGGGCCTTCCCTCCCTGTGTCTCACCCTCATCTAATGTAACTTCCTGTATCCGGGAGGGCGGGACACGGGGAGGGAAGGCCCGAAGGGAGGCAATCTGCAGCTGTGCTTTCACACGGAGGTGAGGCGCTGCCGAATCGATTTGAATGCAGGGGGCCCGGTGGCGGACGGAGGGGGGCTGTCAACGGGGCTGGGGGTGGGTGGGTGGAAACTGGGGACTGCGGTGCTGGCGGCAGGGCCCCGGGGGCGGCCTTGCCCTGGGCCCTGCTCAGTCTCTCAGCAGCCCTGGTGGTGCATGTTTATGTTCAAGCTGTTATAGAAAAGTGAATGCTCTGTTTTAGTTTCACTCAGTGAAGAAGTGTATCTGTGTGAGTAGTATACTTTTAAAACTTGTTGACTGGGCTCTGATTGGCCTGAAGTTTGACATTACCAAGCAGTTGTAGACTGTTGCTTCAGTCTTAGTGTAACAGAGGGTAAATGAAAAAAATAAATCATACTTACCCGGGGGAGGCTCTGGGGCTGTTCCTGAGTAGTTTCCGGGGGGGGGGGGGGTGACGAACTCCTGGCTGAGGCAGGCCGCTCGGGCTTCTCTGGGGTTTGTGGGTTCATTTTTTTTTTTAACAGAGTTTTCTGGGCCGTATGGGCCCGAGTATTGTGATGTAGCGCTAAAGGAGCGCTACGGGGGAGCAGCACCAACATTTTTAGACTCCTGGGGATGATTGAGCATGTCCCCAGGAGTGAAGAGCTGTTTGGGGCATTTCTTTGGGCCGGGTTTAGGCCGATGGGAGAGTTTCTGGGCCCGGGAGCGATGGAGCACGTTCCCGGGCCTGAAGAGGTGGAACGGGGTCGAAAAGGAGCGCTGCAGACGTCGGCGCCGAGATTTTTGGGGCCAGTTGGAGTGGCAGCAGCCTGAGGAGTGCTGCAGAGATGGGGGAAAGAGCCAGCGATTTTTTTAAGATGGCCGGCGATTCGTGGGAGTCGTGCGCGCGCATGCATGAGGCGGCGTGCCTCATGCACATATCTGCAACGCGCGAAGCTCCGTGTAGGCCGAAGCTGGGGCCTAGATTTTGAGCCAGCTTCGGAGCTTTTTTTGTTTTGGCTCTGTTTTCGCGTGGGGACATCCGGGACCAGAATCAAGGGAAGTCATCGAGTAAGGAGAAAATCCCAGACCAGGTAAGGGGTCACTTGACCCAAAATGTTAAGTGGTTGATTTTAAATTTGTATAAATAGCGTTTTTTATTTTTAAAAATTCAGGGGTTTGTCAGTTTTGAATGAGATTTTCAGATTTGGGTTCGGGGAATTTTTTAGGATTTTTGTGGTGATTTAGTTTTTCAATTTTTAATTTTTAAATAGGGGTTTTGGACGAGCGTGGGTTTAACAGGGATAGGAAAGTGTTAAATTGCTAAATTCGATGGGGCAGTTAAGGAAGTATTTATTGAATTGTTGGAATGGTTTTTACTGAATTTGGGATTTTTGGAAGGGGTTTAGGTGGAATAATGGCGGGCGGACGTTAAATTTTGGAATATTTAAATTCTAAAAATAGTTTAGAAGGGAATGGGAAGTTTAGTGGGCATAGTAAATTTGGTGTGATTTAACATAAATTTATTGTTGTTTTAAAGTGATTTAGGAATTTCTCATAGTTTCCTATGGGGGGTTTTCTATTTAAAATGGAGATTAAGTTGTGCTGCTCAACATTCCGCTTGTCAGCAGGCAGGTGCGGAATGTTGAGCAGGACTTAGGATTGGCTGCTCGGGTTTGGAACTCTAAGCCGAAGAGTCCGTTTCCTGGGAAACGGCTTGGTGGACAGTTGGTCAGAGTGATTTGGGTCTTCAGTGAGTGAGGAAGCGTTGTGGTGTCTGTGAGTGAAAGGGTGTGATTTGGTGAGTAAAAGGGGAGAAAGAGTGTTTATAGGGTATCTTGATAATTAAGGGGAATAAGGAAAAGTGTTGATACAAGCGGGGAGCGTGTTTCCTTTGTGCTTGGTCGATTAAGGAGTGTGAGTGGTGTTTGAATAGTGAGTGTGTGATAGAGCAAGGTTGATTAAAAAGGAGAGGGGATAGATGACAGTGTTGTACGAGATTAAAGGTGGATTAGGAAGCCGGAGTGAAAGTGAGGAAAGTTTTACTTAAAAATAGGAGGGTATATGGGAAGTGAAGGAGTGGAATGTTGAGGGGTAAGCCTGGTAACAGATTGTGGTGAGTTGTGCTGCATCGCTACAAGAAGAACAAACACTCTGTTTAGGTTAGGGAATAAAAGTACAAAGAACAGGATTGAAAAGGACAGGGTAATTTATTTAAATTTATTTCTTGGTAATTAATGGCCCCAGTTATCGATTAAAAACCCTTATTGACGGCATCCAGGGGGAAAAGTAGGAAGGCAGGGTATTGCTTCCTTTTTATTTGTTAAGTGTGAGGTGTAGCTGGACAACACCGCTGAAGAAAGCATCCGTCCAAAGGACCCCACCGTAAGAAAGACCTCGAGAAGTTTTGCAGCTCTTCAGCTAAGTACAGTTGAAAAAAACATTATTAACAATTATTATCACAAAATTGATAGAGTTCATACTTACCTTAATTCCGGAACAGAAGAGATACCTGAAAAAGAGAAAAGTGAAACAAAGAATCAATTTTTTAATTGAAATATTCAGGAGTCATATATTGCATAGGTTGCATGACTATTTGCACATAGAGAAAAGGTTTTAAGGGAAAAAATACTTATCTGATAGTTGCTGGACTCTGATGTAAAGGTGTTTGACCTGAAAGAAAGAGAAATTTAAGTCAAAAGGGTTTCACTCTAAAAAAAAATGTATGACAAAACTGAGAATAGTTGATAAGTCCGAGTTCCAAAAAGGTTTAATGATATTTCAATTCTTTTGTTACTTGTACTTCCAATAAATGTAAATTGTTTAACAGTAAAAGTCTGATTTCTTCCAAAATCAGGAACAATTCAATTTAGATTATTTTCCCTCTTCACTTCACGGACGTGAAGAGCGTGGTTAGTGACCTGTACAGCTCTGCCGCTCGGTTGGAAACTGGAAATTGGTCCCGACTACTCCCATCAAATTTCCAGTGAACCCTTAACTACTGGGCGTGAGTACAGCTGATTACATTAGCCTGGGAGGAAAGAGAGACAGATCTATTTACTGAGGCTCAGTGAATTATATGTCCTGACCTTCCCAGGTACTGTTTAGACAGTATATAGATATTTAGTTAGAGCCAGATGCACAAAACCTTACGAGCCCACAACTTGCGTTTTAAACTGGTTCCAGGCAGTGTAAAACGCAAGTAGTTTACCGGGGCATGCACCAAGGGCATTTTTCCTGTCACGGTAGCAGGCAACGAAAACGGAATGCAAATTATCCAAAGGCTATTATAATGAGCTGCAGTATCGTTGCAGCTCATTATAATGAGATGCACTACCGTTTTTCCGATTCCCTTACTGTGGAAACCCTAACGTGAGGTCTGCACCTCTCGTTAGGGCTCTTGTGAGGGAATCAGAAAGGAAAAGAGCCCCAAAAAAATTAAAAAAGGAAGAAAAAAAAGCAGCGAGCGCACGTGAGGGGCATCCTTTATGGACGTACTCTGCCTGCACTTGTGAGGGAAGTCTTTTCACTGTTTTTCTTTTTTAGTTTTGTCTCCCCTGCGCTGCTCATCTTCTGTAGCAGCGAGGAGAAGGGATTAGGGAATCGGGGTCCTGCGACTCGAGTCGATCCGGAGTTCAGGACGTCCCTTTCCATTATGCTCCTCTTCCAGGTCTCTTCAGCCAATCAGAGTGCGTGTAGCTGACACCAGCAAACTAGATGCGCTTTGATTGGCTGAAGAGACCCAAGAAGAGGAGCATAACCGAATGGGATGTCCCGATTCTCCGACTGGCTACCGAGGTAATGGTGAATGCAACGGAGCTACAACGAGTAGCTCATTTGCATTCCCTCTCCTTAGTGAATTCCCGTTCCCTACCGATTCGCTATGGAATCGGTAGGGAACGGGAATTACCGACGACTTTAGTGCATCTTCCTCTCAGTGTTATAATTTATCTATATTTCAGTTTCCTGTTATTGTTTGCTATTTGCACTATTTTGTTCCACTGTTCAATATTTTTTAAGAGAATAAACATAATTGTTCACCCTGTTTGTCTGGACTGATAAAGAATCCTGGTGGTTTGTGTTGGATCTTGGGGTGCTTTCTGGGGACCACTGGGAGTGTGGCTCCAGTAACCTAGAAATCACTGGGGATAACTGTAGAGTGGGAGACTCACCCAGAGGCAGTTGTAACCCAGCCGGTGGGTGCTAGTGTGGAGCATGGGCGGCAGGTGCTTGTGGACCTGAACTGTGCTGGGGATAGACCCTCTCAGTGGCCACGGGGTAACCCCAGGTGGGTGGCTAGGCATGTCATGGCAGTCGCTCTGAGTTGGGCACCATTTATAGAATAGCACGTAGTGCCAGGATCCACACCCAACTTTGAGTGTGAAGATTTACTCTAACTGTAAGCCAGTGGCGTACCAAGGGGAGGGGGCGGTGGGGGTGGTCCGCCACGGGTGCACACTGCTGGGGGGGGGGGGGGTGCCGCGCGTCTGTCAGCAATGGTACTGCAGCTCATTATAATAGCCTTTGGATAATTTGCATTCCGTTTTCGTTCCCTGCTCCCTCTGTCCCGGAACGGGTTACTTCCTGTTCCGGGGCAGAGAGAGCAGGGAACAAGCAAAGCCGACAGGCGCGCGGCACCCCCCCAGCAGGTAAAGATGCACCCGGGGGGGTGTCATTTCGCCAGGGGGAGGTCGTGTCCGTCGTTTTGCTGCTGGGGGGGGGGGGGTGCTGCGCATCTGTCAGCAAGTAACCCGTTCCCGGGCAGAGGGAGCAGGGAATGAGCGTTGCCGACAGACGCACGGCACCCTCCCAGCAGGTAAAGATGCACCCGGGGGGGGGGGGGGGTGACCGTCGTTTCGCCAGGGGGGGGTCGCTGCACCCAGGGAGGGCGGATCGGCGATCCGCCCCGGGTGTCAGCCACCCTAGGAACACCACTGCTGTAGCCTGGTATAAATCCTCATGTGTAAATTAGGCATGGATCTCCCAAATTTTATAATAGTGTGCCAGGGTTGCCAGATAGGAAAAAATTTCCCAACCCAACTTGTGTCCAAAATGAGCCCAAAGATAGCCCGCTGCCCAATGAGCTATCTGAGGAGCGGAAGTGGCAGTAGGGGTGGGGGTAGTCCCACCGTGCAAGAGAGTGCTTACTTTGCCTCCTCTCCTCTTCTTCCCCCATGCTGCTATGTTTTCCTTCTCATGACGCGACGTGCTGCTGCGCTGCTACTGCCTGGTTGGCTCCTCCAGAGCATGACCTCATCAGCCTCTTCACCCTCCTATTGGTCAAATGTGGAGCCAGAATGAGGCTTGAGATGAACCAAGCCTCATCCCAGCTCCAAATTTGACCAATAGGGTGAGAGCCGCCCAAAAAACAAAATCACACCAGAAAAATTACAACCTGCGACTGAAGCAAAATTTCTGCACAGGAGTAAAAACACCCGCTCAATTCCATGGGAAGACCACAGAGTTGGCAACAGTGTAATGTGCATATCTTTAGTGAACGCCCATGACCCACCCATGCTCCTACCATGGCCACATCCTCTTTTCAGTTGCACGCTAAAAGATTTACTTGTGCATCTTTACAGAATAGTTCTTAGCAAGATGTTTATGTTTATAAATCCAAATTGCTGCCAATTAGCTCCAATAATTGATTGCACCCAGTTATTGGTGCTGGCTCGTTACTCAGTTAATTATGTGTGCAAATTGAGTGTTTGCCCAAATTTGCACACACAATGTTTAGCACCATATATAGAATCCGGGTAAAAAGGAGTAAGTCTAGAATTGTGTGTCTATATTTAGGTACACTTAAATGCCTGAGATATGCAAGTAACTTATAAATATTCTATAAATTATGTGCAAGCAAGTCTTGCCCATTCTCTGCTCATATTCCACTTATGTGTACACCTACCTGTTAAATACACGGGGCCCGGTATTCAGCCGGCAGCGGGTATCGCATTTGCTGTCCACTGCCGGCGTTAAATTCAGATATTCAATGATGGGCCATTATCTGGCAACCAGCACTGAATATTCGGGTTTATTTTGGCAGCTGAAAAGTTAACCGGCTATGCTGATATTCAGCTCTAACCGGCTAACTTTTTAGCGGTTAAAGGTAGGCCTGCTATTTGAGAGGCCTATTTTGACCACTCAACATAGCCGGTTAGAAGCTGAATATCTGTGCCTAAATGGCTATGCCATGCAATATAGCCAGTCAGCGGCTAACTGGGATATTCAGCAGGAGATAACCAGTTATCTCCCCCTGAATATCTGCAATAAGGCACTTAAACACAATCGGCCAGGAGCCGTTCCTGGCTGGTTAAATAGTTTTGAATTTTTTTTTTTTTTTGGGGGGGGGGGGACACTATGTAAGATATGCCTGTATTTATAGAATATACATTGTCCCAAACAATACTCCTTAAAGAAATATTTTAAACTTCTATATAGTATTTCTTCATAACGATATCAAGGAGTGCAATCAATATATTATTTAGTTTATGCAGTTTTTATATTGTGTACCTTTTTTATATGGATCTTCAGATGCTAATGCAACTCATACCATATGAACACAGCGTTCTTTTGAAACAATGGTTGTGGCACAAATCGTCATTGATCCACCTATTTGTGATTTTTAAATTACTTCAATGTATCTAACTTTATGTCAAACATTTTTAAAGCCATCAACAAATCCCGATTAGCATAGAACATCACTTATCTTTAGCTGGCGGCAAAATTTCAGCACAGAAAAACCTCCGCCGACTTGGCCAGGTTTCGAGAAACTTCCTCAGGGAAGAGGTTCTCTGAAGAAACAGAAATATCATAGCGCTATTAAAATTACATATTTACTTGTATCCCACGAATCAATATTCAGGATTTGATAGCACTCACATCTACATAGTGATTATGCTCCTGCATGAGAAGAAAAATGGCCGCGGCGTCTTAGCGCAGAGTAATGCTAATGCATCAAACACTATATGAACACAGCGTTCTTTTGAAACAGTGGTTGTGGCACAAATCGTCATTGGCCAACTATTTGTAATTTTTTATTAAATTACTTCAGTGTATTTAACTTCATATCAAACATTTTCAAGCCATCACTATGTATAATTTTAATTGTTTAAATATTAATTGTGATAATCTATATGTTTTTATATGTTTTGTTGGTAGACCCCTGAGGCAGGCGTTGTTTTATGCCGAAACATGGCCCATGTCGGGTCATTTGTCAATATAATACTTCTGTTGTCTCAGTCTTGAAGGCCCAGTGTTGCTGTTTTTGTGGTTTTGAAAATCGTCATATTTTCTCTTTTGGATTTGGAACATTTACCACAAAACATCCAAAGTTTGACTTGGACGTCATATTGAAAATGCCCGTCTGTGTATTTTACTTTTATTATGTATGCTTTTAAATGTAACCCCATCTAGGTTTTTGCAGGCTATAACAAAAATAGGATTATTTGTTAATTTTTGTGATTATCTCCTCTCTCTCTCTCTCTCTCTTGATGTGGGCTGTTTTCTTAAAATGAGTGCTTTTGTACCCATGATGTTAAAATTAAATTAATTAATTAATTATAGAAAGATACAGACAAAAATTGAACTGTAAACTCCAATAAGTCATTGCAATACAATACTGGTGATATAGAAACAGAAATTAACTTCCTCCCTCTCCATGCAAAATGCAAAGATATCATATCTACACATTTCCTTAAACTGAAAAAGAAACAACATCTGGCAAAACAATAAGTAAATAAAAACCCCACATAACCATGGGGAATAGAGAAGAAACAGCAGCTATAGCAGGAAAATATGCTGAAATACAGCAAGGCTGTCGTTAGAGGTCGTGGCAACCATTTTGATGAGCAAGTCGCATCAGGCAGGAGCAAGTGGACATCATTCTGCCTGTTAACCCCTAGACCCTAGGTAGGCCTGGGGAGGGTGGGGCCTGGGACCACTTTAGATCTCTTTCGGGGGAGAGAGGGGAGATCTTAAGGGGTGTATCTCAGGTTCTGAAGGGGGGAGGGGATCAGAAAAAGGGGTTAGGATCTGAATTTTTAACATGGGACCTGGCCCATATTCAGCCGGGACCCGCAGAAATGTCTTATGCAGGTCCCGGCTGAATATCGGTCTGGACCCACATAAGACCCGGTGGCTAGCATATAATGAATCATCCTGGATAGTCAATGCTGGTACCTGGTTGTGGCTGAGCAGAAGGTAGGTATGTGAGCCCCATTATATCCAGCTTAAAGGATGAATGAATTTGAATGGGGTTCAAGAGAACGTATGCCTGCTGTGGAATTGAATGGGCTTCTATGAATGAATTAGTATGTCTTTTGACTCGAATAACTGGCCTTCAACACAGCAGTTTTGAACAGCCTAAAATTATGAACTCATTGGGCTAAGATGCCACTGTCTAGCCAGGTGGCCATAGATAACCGATGACTACTACTACTACTACTACTATTTAGCATTTCTATAGCACTACAAGGCGTACGCAGCGCTGCACAAACATAGAAGAAAGACAGTCCCTGCTCAAAGATCTTACAATCTAATAGACAAAAAAAAAAATAAAGTAAACAAATCAAATCAATTAATGTGAACGGGAAGGAAGAGAGGAGGGTAGGTGGAGGCAAGTGGTTACGAGTCAAAAGCAATGTTAAAGAGGTGGGCTTTCAGTCTAGATTTAAAGGCGGCCAAGGATGGGGCAAGACGTAGGGGCTCAGGAAGTTTATTTCAGGCGTAGGGTGCAGCGAGACAGAAGGCGCGAAGTCTGGAGTTGGCAGTAGTGGAGAAGGGAACAGATAAGAAGGATTTATCCATGGAGCGGAGTGCACGGGAAGGGGTGTAGGGAAGGACGAGTGTGGAGAGATACTGGGGAGCAGCAGAGTGAGTACATTTATAGGTTAGTAGAAGAAGTTTGAACAGGATGTGAAAACGGATAGGGAGCCAGTGAAGGGACTTGAGGAGAGGGGTAGTATGAGTAAAGCGACCCTGGCGGAAGACGAGATGGGCAGCAGAGTTTTGAACCGACTGGAGAGGGGAGAGGTGACTAAGTGGGAGGCCAGCAATTTATGGCAGACTGAGATATGTATAAAGCTGAAGTGGTAGACTAGTATACGTATAATCTATATCAGTTTGCTAGGCTGAAATGAGGCAGATCAGTTCTGACATGCCATAGTTTTAATGCACGTAAGGACTGTATTGGATTTTGTTAGTTCAGTAAAAGCTGCAGTCCTGTTTACCATATTTTTTGTGTCTGTTGTTTTATTGTAAAGGGAAGGGTATGTGTGAATGCTCTCTTTAATAGCTTTTCAACCTACAGAATTTATTAATTTGTTGTCAATGTTTTTTTTTAGTTATAAGTAGTTCAAATTAAGTTTTCTCCTTTGTCAAAGGGCTGACAGATCCACACTTCTTCAAATCTATACATGAGGTAATAAATATGACATTATAGATGACCATGGACATTAGTAGTAACAAACATTTATTTTAGAAGGCTCACTCAAGCTTAGATATTGTAAAAACAATAATTTGGCTTCAAATATGTAGTGTCATTGCATACCACTTCATGTTCCAGTTTCCATTTTTGGGGAGCTCATGCATCGTGGCCCTCAATAACTACAAAGCTAAATATTGTCACAATAGGTCTGAAATGAAAGCAGCTCTATTGCATGCATATTCATTATAACTAGGCTGGATAGATATCCCTTCAAAACAATATTGAGAAACGCTGGCCTTGAGAACCCCAGCAGAACAGGTGGAATGTATAAGGTGCTTCAAATGGGACACTAAAAATGTCTGCAGAAGCATAATGTTACTATTTCTTCTCTCAGCCTTTCCCTTCCTTTTAATGGGTTATGGCAATTTAATCAATTAGGTTCACAGAAGGACAGGGACTGCACATGGACCTCTGACATTCACTGTCATGAAAAGAATTCGTTTGGTGCCAAGGCAATCATTATGCTCATATAAATGGAAAAGCAGCTCTCAGTGACAGGATACATTACCCAAGCAAAGAGAGTTCTCTTGACCTGTGTGAGAAATATTGACTTTCACAGGCTTCTGTTTCTGCAGGCAAAGTATGGTTTCAGTTAGCAAATGTATTTGGTTCTTAAGTACATCGCTCGACTTGGGATCTAGAGAGTTTGGGTAATGCTCCTAAGGGTCCCTTTAACTAAACTGCGGTAGTTACCCTGGCTTAGCAAAGGACTTTACTGAGAGGTAGCTGCAATTTTTATGTGGCACCTATTGGAGCATTCTCAATATTTTCCATTGACAGTCATGAATGTATTAATAAATCATATTAATGCGCCATAGCTGCTCACAGTTATTGCAGAAGCCCTTAGCACCTCCTATTAAGGAAGCAGTATGTGGTTCCACGTTAACTCTGCATTAATCAATTAGGGTGCATTAAATGTAGCAGGTGCACACTGCAAGCAGCAGTATAGTCAGTAAAATAACCCCTGAAAAACTGGGGCTATTTTACCTCTTGGGAGCATTGGGCCACAGTGCAAAAGGGCACCGCAACAGTTTAAAACAATACTTTTGTTGCAAGTCGCCTAGGCTGAGAAGGCTCAAAGTCACCTATGTGTAGCTTATTTTATAAAGGGGTATAGGCACCTACACATCTTTATAAAATGGGCGCAACACAATAGCTGTTGAAATTAAGCTACAGGCATTTATAGAGATGGGAAGCCAGAAAATTTTTGTTTTGTGTCATTTCTGGGAATTACCATTTTATTTGGGTTTTTCTTGACATTTGCATCACTTTGGGGCCCTTTTACAAATTAATTTAGGGTCCTTTTACTAAGGTGCGCTAATAGATCTAGCGCAAGCTAACAATTTGTGTGCATTAAATGCTAAGATTCCCATTATATTCCTTTGGGCATCTTATCATTTAACGCAAGCTAATTGTTGGGTTTTGTATATTTCTGTATTTGAACATTTCATTCAGTATCCTCTGGATTTCCTGTAAAATCTAGTAAGGTGTCTTGTGATGTCTGATAATGATTGATAATTCTTTCAGCAGATTTAATTTCTCTTGGGCATGTTTTTGATCTTGAATTTAATTTAATTTGGCCATTTATATTCCACTTAACCAGTAGCTCAAGGCAGAGTACCAGAGGAATTACTTCACATAATGACAGCATACAGAAAAATTATTGCTCTGTACATATACAAATTTTATCCTAACAATTTATTATTCGAGGAGATTATTACACATCAGCAGCTTCCATTTTCTTCCCATCTCTAACTAATATCTCAGAAACATCCGTTATTAATCAATAAAGAGCATAAAGAGTACCTGATAGTTAAATATGAGAAAGCATTGTTTTCCATAAAAGACATTATTTTCAGTCATGTTTTAGGGCTTGATAATATGAACCATATGACGGTTGTTTCCTAAGCTCCAAAGGTAGAGAGCTTCATAGTTCAGGTCCTATCCTTATTATGGATCTTTCTCTATGTTCTTACAAATGAAATTGATTAATTATTGGCAATATCACAATAAATTGACAATTGAGTGCAAATTTCACTATGACATAGCATGAAACCCAAAGCTTCATTTAGACTGAGATATACCAAGTAAGATTTTAACATAAACAGGAAAAATTTAAACTGAACATGAGCATGAACTGAGAGCCGATTCAGAGCAATCAAATAAGGTGTTGCCCTATCCCATCTGCATTCCCCTAAGATCTTCTTGGCAGCCATGTTCTATAAGATCTGTAGTCTGTAGCTTCTGCTCAGGCCATTCCCAATTCCAAAATTGTGGCCGTGACCTCCCATGGCAGTCTTGCGAGGCTGTTGCAGAAAGTCATGGCCGCCATTGTTTTCAGCACGGTGGATGGAGAGCAGGAGCAATTCAGGATGCTCCTACCTCAAGGATACCACTAGACCATCAAGGCCTTTAAAAGATAGGTCTGGAGAGGGCCTACTTTGAGGGTGAGGGGGAAGGAAGGCAAGAAGGGCAGAGTGGTGGGCAGCCCAGGAGTGTGGGAAAGTGTTTTCTGTCCAGGGGGTGGGAGGAGGCTGGCCTGTAGCAGAGGTTGAGGCAGCAGCTGGGGAAAGGGCCACAGTTTCAGTTATGGTTCCAATTCTGGCCAAAACTGAGCCACGGATTTCAGCGGCTGACTCGGTTTCGGCTGGAAATGGAACCACTGGTTTTGGTTCGGCCTCAACACTATGATTTAATCAGACTTGTAAACCCGGAAATTCAATGTTGGAGCCCAGACATTGCCCTGCATTGAATTTCCAGGTATAACACTGGCAGCAGTCAGCAAAACGCTGAGTGCCACCGGCTGAATATTGACCCCACATTTTTCTAAAATGGATGTTTATGCTGTATACGCCTGGCACATTAACGTCCATTTCTTCTGTATTTAAGAAAAGGCTCTATGTTGGCAGGTTCTGTTCTAAAATATTTATTGACCTGCATGTCTCAATTCCTACTTCTACAACTTGTCTAAAATGGAGCTGTATATGGAAAGAGAGCAAATCATCACACATGCACAAATTATTGCGCATTCACATAATTGCATGTGCATGCGTACCCTACTGGGAAAAGCATGCCCTCCTTCAATACAGTCCCCTCGATATTCAGCACTATATAACTGGTCAAAAAGGCTGCTTTGACCTGTTAAATAGCGCTTAACTGGCTATCTGCTGATATTCAGCAGGGGATAACCGGTTATCTCCTGCTGAATATCCCATGCTAGCGGCTAGTGGATAGCCAGTTATATTGGTTGATATAACTGGCTATCCACTGATTTTTAAACTGGGTTTTGCGGGCATGTTTGTCTGTGTGAAAAGCTGGTATATCTTTGACCGGTTTAAACATAACCAGCTAAGTCTGTATATTCACTTAGCTGGTTATCTTTGAACCAGCCAAAAATAAACTGGATATTCAATGCTGGTCACCTGAAACAGCCCAGCATTGAATATCCAGGCTTGGCATTGGCCATAGAAATTAGCCAGTCTAGCTCCTGCGGTCTGAAGCTCGGCCCCAGTACGTACTATTTCCAAAGAGTGCACGCTATTTTTTAAAATTTGATTTATTAAGCATGTATACATAGAATAAACAAGAACAAAATAGTCCACATCATTGAGGAGTGTAAAGAGAGATCTAACAAGAAATAATCAAATGGATATCAAAATCCATCACTAACAGATCCACAAAATTTTAGGTCTAACTCTCTACCTTTTCCTTTTCAGTCAATGAGTTAGCTGGGCAAACGTTTAGTTGATCACCAGGGGAAAATTTTGAAAGGCCAAGATGTACCCAGTTAACTCCCGAAGTTACCTGAACAAATCTTTTGAACTTTGGTTTTACTGTGTAAATTGAGCTAACAGAAGGCCAATTTTCAATTCATTTTGTCTATGCAACTGAGCAGTGATCCAGCTGATATCTTCATTTAAGAATTTCCCACTGCTTGGGAACCTATAGAAATGGCCTTTAAATAAAATTGCCTTCCCTGCTTGCAGCAAGAAATGTGTGTGCCACACCATTTCACTCATACCTATACCTGTTGTAGGGGGAGGACCTTACAAGAGGACCTTACGAGACTGGGAGACTGGGCGTCTAAATGGAAGATGACGTTTAATGTGAGCAAGTGCAAAGTGATGCATGTGGGAAAGAGGAATCCGAATTATAGCTATGTCATGTAAGGTTCCATGTTAGGAGTCACCGAACAAGAAAGGGAACTAGGTGTCGTTGTTGATGATACATTGAAACCTTCTGCTCAGTGTGTTGCTGCAGCCAAGAAAGCAAATAGAATATTAGATATTATTAGGAAAGGAATGGAAAACTAAAATGAGGATGTTATAATGCCTTTGCATCGCTCCATGGTGCGTCCGCACCTCGAATATTGTGTTCAATTCTGGTCGCTGCATCTCAAAAAACATATAGTGGAATTAAAAAAGGTAAAGAGAAGGGCAACGAAAATGATAAAGGGGATGGGATGACTTCCCTATGAGGAAAGGCTAAAGTGGCTAGGGCTCTTCAGCTTGGAGAAAAGGCAGCTGAGGGAGATATGATAGAGGTCTATAAAATTATGAGTGGAGTTGAATTGGTAGACGTGAAGTGTCTGTTTACGCTTTCCAAAAATACTAGGACTAGGGGGCATGCGATGAAGCTACAAATATAGTAAATTTAATACAAATCAGAGAAACTTTTTCGTCACTCAGCTTGCAATTAAACTCTAGAATTCGTTGCCAGAGAATGTGGTAAAGGCAGTTAGCTTAGCGGAGTTTAAAATCGGTTTGGACAGCTTCCTAAAGGAAAAGTCCATAGACCATTATTAAATGGACTTGGGGAAAATCCACTATTTCTGGGATAAGCAGTATAGAATGTTTTGTGCTTTTTGGGGATCTTGCCAGGTGTTTGTGACCTGGATTGGCCACTGTTGGAAACAGGATGCTGGGTTTGATGGACCTTTGGTCTTTCCCAGTATGGAAATACTTATATACTTATGTAAGGTTAGGTTAAAGCAGGGTTTGGAACTAATCATGCACTTTTGAATTTTGTGTGCATATATTTTTAGTTTAAAAAGCATCTGCACAAATTAGCAGCTGAAAAAAAGTGTAGGTACTTTCCTTGGGAAACTTCAGTGGGGTACATCTTCCTATGCAAATGAAAGGGGCTGGTTTTGAGTTATCTTCATTATTTTCTTGTAGCAAATTTTATTGAAGTTTTCAATAACAGAATGAAATAATACACAGAGAAAAAACTCATAGTATACAACAACAACAGGAGAATGAGAAGTACATACAATGCAAAGCAATAAAATATGTAACAGTAATCAATGACATGTAAGTTATCATTGATACAGCATATGGAATGTAATTCAAAGAAAACAAAATTAAATATCTAAAGTAAATACAGAAAGAAAAGAAGAAAATTCAATAAAGAAAGATGAAGAGGCTACTGTAAAGCAATAATGAGAAGGGAGGGAAAGAAGTGTTTAAGAAACAGTATCATGATTTGTTAAAAGTTGTTAGTATGCACTAGAAATTTAAGCTTACTGGCAAGTGATAGCTGAAACTTATGTATTTGCAGCACAGAATATCACCAAAAATGAATATTAAGCTTGGTATTGTATTTCCAGTTAGACAGAACTGCTTTGAGAGCAATCGTCATTAGAATATTAAAAAGTTTAGATTGATTATCATTTGGAATCTTCCAATGATAGGGAACCATATATAATTAACTGAGGAGCTAACGATGTGGAGAGACCAAATATTGTAGAAACAATTTGCCAAACTTGTCCAAAATTGATGGGTTAAGTTACAGTGACAAAGTATATGCATAAGTGTCCCTGGATAGTTGTTTCATGACCAATATTTGTTATGTTGAGAAAGGCCAGCAACATGCAAACATTGAGGAATGCAGGGAGCCTTATGGTGTAGAAAGTAAAGAGATTGGAGAATGCTTGTAGAATAAACCAGCCTACCGATTTTTGTCCAGAAAGTTGATTATTGACGAGTAGATAAATTATGCTGTAGGCCGAGGTCCCATGAAGAGCGAAGAGATGTTTTGTCTAAAAAGGTATGGTCATTTAAAAATTTATAGAATTGAGAAGCTACATGACATTTTTATGTAAATTTGATACAAAGGAAACTAATGATGGTTGTAGAGAATAGAGCACATATACTGATTTATTAGAGTCAAAACAATGTTTAACTGCAACCATCTAAAATATTGATTAACCCCTGCTGTAGAGACTCAAATGATTTCACTTTATTTATGCTAGAAAGACCAAATACCTTTAGAGTACCATTCTTTCCAGAAAATGCATCTTTGATTAATTTGAAGATTAGGATTATTATGCCTGATAATGATTACACACCCACGTGGCTCATTCTTGAGAGAAAGTTGTGGGCCCCTATCAGCCTGCAACTATACCTTCCTTTTACAGTTCTTGAAACTTTAAAAGCTGATAGTCTAATTTGAGGTATCTTTAAAGGAGGAAGTCTATATAATACTTGCCACCTCATGGAGATTGCTGTCTGGCAAAGTAGTTTGATAAGCGTTAGAAGGTTAGGGAAAGAAAGCATGATGCTGATGTATACTTTTGACAGCTGACAGGCTGAGAAGGTATTCTAAGAAATCAATGTCAAAAAGAACCCTGGCTGATGAGAAACAGTGGACACTATTTTAGCTTCATAAGTATTAAGGGTGAAGTGAAAAATGGTAAATCAGCTGGAGGATTCCTGATGCAATATATTTCTTCTAACTTTAACAGCTTTGTCCTATCAAGAATGACTTTCCCCCCTTTTTTCAGCAAATTTTAAAATTCATTAGGATAAACAAGAGAAGAGGAAAAACAGTCCACAGTTCACCAAGATGCACACAATGAGAGTGGAGGTATCGAAAAAAGAAGGACAAATGTTCCAAGGTAAAACTTTGTTGTAATGAATAAAGGATCCATCTATGGCCATGTTTTGACTTGTTGCCTTTATCATGGCCAATAATGGTATAATAAATAACAATAGAGCACCCTACGAGATAAATAACAACCATTTAAAATATCTAATAACCAATTTATCTATCAGAATCTGTTACGAATGTGCGTTCATTTGAAATGAAAGAAAAAAAACCCCTGACATTTCAGAGGGTTTTGTATGTCATTAATAGATGCATTCCTCCAAAAGAGTGCACAATTTTCACAAAACGTGTACAGTATTTGCAAAGAGTATGCACTATTTGTGATGAGGGTGCATGCTTAACAATATTGGTCCCATAATGAAAAGATAGGAAAAACCCTGAACCAGTGGCATTCCTAGGGCGGCTGACAACCGGGGCGGATCGCCGATGGGCCCCCCCCCCAGCGAAATGACCCCTACCCCCCCCCCCAGTGAAATGACACCCCCCCCCGGGTGCATTTTTACCTGCTGGTGGGGGTGCCGCGCGCCTGTCGGCTTCGCTCGTTCCATGCTCCCTCTGCCCTGGAACAAGACGTAACCTGTTCCGGGGCAAAGGGAGCACGGAACGAGTGGCGCCGACAGGCGCGTGGCACCCCCCCAGCGGTGTGCACCCGGGGCGGACCGCACCCACCCACCCCCCTAGGAATGTCACTGCCCTGAACAAAATGAAAATTCCTTTAAGTAACATGGGTAAACTTCAATAATGTCTTCATATTTGACCTGTGGCTCACGTGCTCGTTTTGGCTGCTCCCCCTCTTTCTCTTTTTTTAACAATACAAAATGAAACTTTTTGTGCTGCATACACCTAATATCTATATCTAGTAATGTGGAGGGGCATTTTCGATATGACGTCTAAGTCCGACTTTGGACGTTTTGCAAAAAAAAAAAAGTCCAAATTTTTTTTCGAAAAAAAATGTTTAGAACAAGGTTTTGTAATTTGTACATTTTTTTTTTTGGTCCATTTTTGGAAAAAAGCATCCAAGTGCAAAACACACAAAATCAAGCCATTAGGGTGTAGGAGGAGCCAGCATTTTTACTAGACTGATCTTTCTGGCATCCCAGGAAAGCAATAGGACACCCTAAGGGGCACTGCAGTGGACTTCATAAAATGCTCCCAGGTACACATCTCACCATTGCTCCCTTAGTTTGTCTGCTGAGTCCCCCCAAACCCACCCAAAACCCACTACCCCCAACTATACACCACTTCCATAAACCTTACGGGTGAAGGGGGTGCCAATATGTGGGTACAGTGGGTTTCTGGTGAGTTTTGGAGGGCTCATAGTTTCCTCCACAAGTGTAACAGGTAGGGGGAGGTAGAAGCCTGGGTCCACATGTCTGTAGTGCACTGCACCACTACTAGACTACTCCAGGGACCTGCATGCTTTTCTAATGGACCTGAGTATAACATCTGAGGCTGGCTTAGAGGCTGGCAAGTAATGTTTTTAATCACATTTTTTGGGGGGTGGGAGGGGGTTAGTGACCACTGGGGGAATAAGGGGAAGTCATCCCTGATTCCCTCCAGTGGTCATCTGGTTATTTAGGGCACCTTTTTGTTCCTTATTTGTTATAAAAACAGGTGTAGCTCAAAATGTCTTAGTGTTAGTCCTGGATGGTTTTGTTTTGTTCCATTATGGCTGAAAAACGTCTAAGTCTTAGGAATGCCCAAGTTCCACCCCGAACACGACCCTGACATGCCCCCTTGAGATTTGGATGCCCTTCTGACGGACGTCATAGAAAAACATCTAAAAATATGTTTAGAAAATGATGATTTGGACATTTTTGTGAGAAAAATGTCTATCTGCTTTATACCACTTTTTAGATGCTTTTCAGTTTTGAAAATGAACCCAATAGTGACATAATAAATGGCAGCAGATAAAGACCTGAACTGTCTATCCAGTCAGCCCAACAGCCACACTCATTATCAAGTCATGGTTAAATCAACAACGAATGTGATATAAAATATTTGCTCATTGTCTCTCGTTGGCATTTCTGGGACATAGACTGTAGATGTCCGCCCGGCCTTGTCCTTAGGTTCCAACTACTGAACTTGCAGTTGAAACCCACTCAAGTCTATCCAAATCTGTCTTTTCATTTGTGGGACACAGACCTTTAAAATCTGCCCAGCACGTCCTCATTTTCCAAATTACTGGAGTTTCCGTCGAAGCCCTCTCTAGCACATCCTAAACTGGATTTCCATATACAGGACTCAGACCATACAAGCTTGACCAGCACCGGCCTTAGTTCTTCACAGCCGGAGTTGCCATCTAAATGCCACTTGACATGCAAACACACATGCAGTCATTTAAGTTTTTTTTTATATGACTCATTTTCTAATTAGAGATCCTTTGTGATCATCCCATGCCTCTTCTGAATTCCATCACCATTTTTCCCCACCACCTCTCTTGGGAGGGCATTTCAGGCATCAACCACCCTCTCTGTGAAAAAGAATTTCCTGACATAATTCCTAAGTCTACCATCCCACAACCTCAATTCATGCCCTCCCTTCTCTGGAAAATATTTGTTTCCATATTAATACCTTTCAAATATTTAAACATCTTTATCATTTCTCCCCTACCCTTCCTCTCCTTTAGAGTATGCATATTCAGGTCTTCCAGTCTCTTGTTACACATCTTTTCGTGCAAGCCCCGTACCATTTTTGGTGCCTTCCTCTGGACTGCTTCAAGTCTTTTTACATCCTTTGCAAGAAATGGCCTCCAAAACTGAACACAATACTCCAAGTGGGGCCTCACCAACAATCTGTACAGGACAGGGTATCAACCTCCTTTCTTCTGCTAGTTAGGCCTCTCTCTGTACAGTTTAGCATCCTTCTGGCTATGGCCACCATCTTGTCACACTGTTTTGTCACTTTCCGATCCTCAGATACTATCACCCCAAAGTCCCTCTCCCTGTCTGTGCATATCAGCCTCTCACCACCTAGCAGACCTGGCTGAATGTAGGGTCTTCTTTCCTGGTTAACCTTTTTTTTTATTTACTAAAGTCCCTGAGCCCCCTCAAGTCCCCCCTGCCAATGTTCCCTTGTTCCCCTCCCCCCTCCCAGCCCGTATCGACCCCCTGCCCCCGGATGACCCACCACCACCACCCCAGCCGTGCAGGCAGGCCCTCCCCCCAGGGCCTACCTGTATCTTTGGTGGTCCAGTGGGGTCATTGGGGGCAGAAGCGCAGCCCCTTTACCAGGAGCTGCGGTGAGAGGTTGCAGCAGCCATTTTAGACGAGCACTGCAAGGGGCAGGAAGAAAGGGGCTGCAATCCTGCCTCCGACAACATGGGGTCTTCAGGGGGCAGAGGGTCTTGATGCAGGTTGGGAAGGGGAAGGGAAAGAAGAGGACATTGGGGGGGGGGGCTTGAGGAGGTTCAGGGGCTTTAGTAAAAAAAGAAATAAAAAAACAATCGTGCAGGTGCTGGCCTGATATTCAGAGCCGTAGCTCCTGCATAGCTACATGGTCTTATTTAGGACAGCTCTTGAGCTGTCCTAAATGAAGCCTCTTATTTATGCTGGTGCCCGTGCTGAATATTGCTGGCACCTGCATAACTTCAGGCTCCTCCCCAGTTCCGCCCCCAGCTCTACCCCTGACCTGCTTACTTTTTGTTTTGATGTTCTCAGGGGATACTCAGTGGCACTCTCCAGTTAAGTGCTGCTGAATGTCCCTGGTTAGGTGGTGGGAAGCTATTGAAGTGGGTAGGAGAGGTTCCTGCCCACTTAAATCGCTTTGAATATTGGCCTCTTCATGTTTAAGAATTTGGTAAGTGTGGTTATTCTGTACAGATTCTATAAGACAGAATATTTTTAAATTATTTAAAAAGTTTTAATTTTAAGAAAATTAATCAAATTTACAGGCCTATTTAGATATAAAGTGGAAATTGGAATTGATACATGCAGTTGGAACAGCCATTTTACAACAAAACATATAGGTCCAATATCTACCCAGTGGCAGTCAGTGTTTTGCTGACCGCTGCCGGCTCTATTGCTAGATATTCAATGCCAGGGCATATCCGGAAACTGGCACTGAATATCCAGGTATACACGGCAGGCTAAAACATAGCTGGTTAAATGAGATATTCAGCACTTAACTGGTTACAATGAACCCGATAAAAATAGGACAGTTTTCTATGTGGCCTATTTATGCAGTTATCCTACCAGTTAAGTGCCAGTATTCAACACATAGGGGCCTCTTTACTAAGCTGCGTAGACGCCTACATGCACCCAACGTGCGTCAATTTGGAGTTACCACCCGGCTACCATGTGGCTTGGGCGGTAATTTTGATTTTTATGTGTATCCGCTATGCGCGCTGGAAAAAATTTTTTATTTCCTGGCGCGTGGTGGCCGGGTGGCAATCGGTATTCTACACACGTAGACCATTACCACCCAGTTAACACCTGAGACCTTACCGCTAAGTCAGTGGGTGGCAGTAAGGTCTCAGGCCCAAAATGGACGCCCGCCAATTTTTATTTTGCCGCACGTCCATTTTCGTCCAAAACAAAAGGCCTTTTTTGCATGTGCGCTGAAAAATGGACCTGTGCACATCCAATACACGCGTCTACACCAGCACAGGTCCATTTTTCAGTGGACCTTAGTAAAAGGACCCTTTAAGTACCAACTCTACCCCCAGAATGTCAGTTGCAGCTTAGGTGCTAACAGAGCATTATCAGTGGCACTGTCTAGTTATGTGCCGCTGAATAAGCCTACTTAATCTGAAACAAGCAATTTAAATGGCCATGAGCCATTTCTGGCCTTTTAAATTTCTTTGAATATCAACCCCATCTAACTATCTACACACACAAATAAATATAGATATGTATTTGTATGTGTATATTTTATATGTTGTATACTGTTGCAGGTATGAAATTGCATCACAGCCTTTGTTGGATCATTTATTTATTACAATTTCATCCTGGAACTTTTCCCCTTGTTTTGTGGTACCTCCACTCCTGTTATGCATTAGGCTAAGAGTGACTGCATCATTTATGTTCCTAAGGTGATTATTTTGGCTTCTGCTCCCCTATTTACAAAGGTGAGGAAGTTATAGTAAGTTGTTTACTGTTAAACTTTGCACTCTGACAAAACTGTAGGACTGTATTTTAAAGGTAAAGTTAATTGAAGCTGAAAGAACCTAAGCTGTTTTCTCAGAGGGATAACCTGTATTTTTTAACATGCACGCAGAATCTATCACATGTTGTACTTAGTATGCATTTTGGGCTAGGTACACTTAGGGGTCCTTTTACTAAGGTGTGCTAACAGATTTAGCGTGTGCTAAATGGTAAGACACCCAAAGGAAAATAATGAGTGTCTTATCATTCAGTGCACGCTAAATCTATTGTCGCACTGTAGTAAAAGGACCCCTAAGCTTTTTCCCTATAAACACAAATGGAAGAAATGTTTTAGTCCATGCAGTCCTTTATGTGACAAAATCTATATTTTCTTGTACTTTAAAAAATATATATCCTATTTGCCACTGATAGTTAATATTTTAATGAATAAATTGATTATTACACAGGCACAGTGAATTAATCATTGACTTGACAGGCATTTGGCATTCTGTTCCTTATCTGTTTACTCAGCACTAGATGCAATGCAGAACTCTATTGAAAATCAGATTTCTGTGTTCCTTTGTCAACGCAAATTTAATCACAGTTGGAATATGTGGCATCCATCATTCCCTTCTCAGGAGGCATCCACATGCACAGATCAGCAACAGGGAGAACTGTTGCCACCACTGTCCTTTATGCACATGAAAATTAAATTTAACTATATCCTTGATAAACGATGCTGTCTAGCCTATTAAGCATGATGGCTAAGTACTGTGTGCTAGGTGGTTGCTTGTAGTTTAAAGACAGAATGTTGTCTAAGTCCCTGAGGCTTGGGTGACTTGATTTTTTTGGATGGTGCCCATGTGGTGCCTTGTTTTTTTTTATTTCTTCTGATATTGTTGCCTCTGTTGTGGTAAACTGCCATTTTTCTTCAACATCGCAGTGTCTTAATCAAGTGCATTCTTCAGAGCATTAGAAATCTGTTTCTTTTTTGTCAAGATATTCACTCAAAGAAACAATGTACTCTTATGCTCTCATTCATCAAAGTAGGAAATCTGATTCATAAATTTTGTCACGTGATAAATTTCACAGCTGCTAATTGCAGAATCTCTATCCTTCCTCCTTCTTGAGTAAGTGGTGTCTCGTGTGATTTGACATTTCCTCTGTCAGCAGTAATGACTTTGGTTGGGATGCATTACCCCCGGCTGTTATCTCTAGTCTCGTCAGTTTCACTTATTCTATTGCAATTTGCCTGATAGTTATATTGCTTTGACTCTCCATAGTACCAGGTAATTCTCCTCATAAACATCTGTCCTCTTTTACAAATACTGGCCTTGATGTAATACAAGGATTTTCCAATGTTGTGCCTATAAGCAAAAATGTTTAGTTCATCTGGTCCAATGGGAATTTCTTTCCTATACATTGTAGCCTAAAGCTTTAAAGATACAGGTGCCAGTTAGAAATGTTATGGGATGATATACTAAAAGATTTTCCTGTTTTGGACTTGATTTACTAAGGTTTTTTGTCCATTATATCAACAACATTTAGGGAGTAATTTACTAATGATTAACATATTATGGTTATTATTTTTTAAGCATCTTGATACGTGAATAGCAGCATTTACACTTGTAGATAGCATACACATGTCAATGGCAATTTCAGAAAGCCACTGTTTACAAGCTGAGATCCATATCATGCAAGATTTCAAGGTTTGGGAATGGCTTCGGTAGACCAAGCATCTACATGTTTATTCCCCATTTTATAATATAAATACATTGCAATAACCAAGAGAATAGTGTCATGCCACAGAACCCAGTTACAGGCTTAGATGATTCTGTCAGAAGGAGAACAGGCTTGCCTGACTAGACTAGAACCCAAGGAAAGGAAGAAATCCTGGCACGGATCAGAACTGGAGGGGGAACTAGACATAAGCTACCTAAGAGCAGCCCCAATTGGAAGTTAGCTGAGGGGAGGAGGTATAGAAAGGCAGACTTTCTCTGACTCCATAGACAGTATATAATTGATCCCAGCAAGAACACAGAGGTGGAGTTCCAGCCTAGCTCTGAGAAGCTGGAGAACCCCACCTCTATGGAAATAGAAGACACTGAGAACCAAGCCAAAGAGCATGACACTAAGTATATTGATTATACAGACCTGAAAACAGAAACTATTTCCCATGGTATGGAGCTATAAAGAGAATTGTAGAGGGAGTAGAACTGGAAACCTGGGACATAGAAACACAAGTCTGGAAATCAGGCAGAGCCTCAGACGTTTATTTGCAACCTTGAAAAGGATCTAAAAGATTCAATTGTCTGAATTGTCTTTGGAAGATTCACACTAGCATCCTCTATGAACAGGAACATGGCATCAGCAAACAGATTAATCCAAAACTTATGTGAGCCCACCTGGATTCCCTGATAGTCCACCAACTGTCTAAACTTGGCAGCTGGCAAGGCAGAAAGGGACTATCCCTGCCTGGTACCCCATACTAGATGAATTGTATTTGAGAGCCTATTATTAATCACAACTATGCAGTAGAGTGCTTATATAATAGGGGAAGAAAATATGTAAAACAAAAACAAAAAAAAACTAGCACCAAGGGGAGTGATTGTTTGAACACTTTTTCTTATCCTTTCTCATTTCTGTTAGACCATGTGAGGACTTGCTAAGCAAGCAGTTGGATGTTGCAATGTTTTGCAATTGTGATACTTGTTGACTTTTTGTCTCTTTGCAACTTATTGGATGTTGTGTTTATATTCATCACACTGTCATTCATGTAACAATCTGGTACTTTGAATCTTGTACCCGTTGTTTCTTATGACAAGAACAGCTTTAGTTGCCACTTGCAATGAGACTTAAAATTAAGATGTAAACTTTAGCCTTCCTATCTCCATGCTTTGCTTCTTCCTTATCAACCAACATAACCTGATATCATTGGAGGCAAATTATTTGGTAGTACCGTCACACAAAAAAATTATGGGTAGAGTGGGAGAGTAACATATGAACTCTACCCATAATTATTTGTGTGACGGTACTACCAAATAATTTGCCTCCAATGATATATATTTTGTGGTATCTTCTGTGTGAGTATCCTTGTCCAATATGCAATTAATACTTGAATTCTAAGCTGTGGGGGAGGAGGGGAATTGAAGGAGTGAGTGGGGTTATAATTCAAAATGAATAGCTGGTTGAAATTGATCAAGGTCAAGTCACTACTTTTTTTTCTGGATTTGGACAAATCTCATTAAAAACGGAATATTTTTCTACATAAAATAGCCATAGATAAATGCAGGATGTTAGCTGACCAGCTTTATTTCAGACATGCTAAGCTACTTTTCAATATATTGAGTATCTAAATATAGAGCTTAATAAAGCCCATGTCATTCCGGCTTCCGGAAGCCAAAAATCAGGAAATATTTGGATTTTACTGTATAGCAATTGACAACGATATATATAGAACATGTTCAAAAGTTAATTGGCATGGCCTATAAAAAGATATTCAAAGTATACTGTGGGAGAAAGATTCACCATAAGCAATGTATGTTCTTCAGTCAGCTGCTGACATGCCTACAAATACCTATTCACCCACCTATTTATGTGCCTTTCATCCACCTCCAGCAGCCTTCAGGCATGAATTTATTTAATCCTGCCTGAGCCTGATACTTTTCATTTTAATAAGGGATAAATACAGTTTGTAATATATTGGGGCAAAGATATTTTAAGGCCTAATTATGGAACCAATGTGCTAAATTAAATTAAAAATTCACCATTAAACATTAATTGCTAATTTTTAATAAGCTTGTTATCTTCTTTAGAACATTGTTAAGACCAACAGGCTTATTTTAGAAAGTGATCGCCGGCCATCTTCTGACATAAATCGGGAGATGGCCGGTGATCTCTCAAAAGCGGTGAAATCGGTATAATCGAAAGCTGCTTTTTTGACACCATCGCCGCTTTCCCGTCGCCGAGCCGGTGAAAGTTCAAGGGGGCGTGTCGGCGGTGAAGCGAAGGCGGGACATGGGCGGGAATGGGCGTGGCTACCAGATGGCCGGCTTTCACGGATAATGGAAAAAAAAAGCGGAGTTAATCAGTATTTCGCCGGGTTTACTTGGTCCTTTTATTTTCACGAACAAGCCTCAAAAAGGTGCCCCAACTCACCAGATGACCACCGGAGGGAATGGGGATGACCTCCCCATACTCCCCCAGTGGTCACCAACCCCCTCCCACACTAAAAAAATAAAAATAAAAACCTTTTTTGCCAGCCTGTATGCCAGCCTCAAATGTCATACCCAGCTCCCTGACAGCAGTATGCAAGTCCTTGAAGCAGTTTTTAATGGGTGCAGTGCACTTCAGTCAGGCAGACCCAGGTCCATCCCCCCCCCCCCCTACCTGTTATACTTGTGGTGCTATGTGTTGATTCCTCCAAACCCCCCCAAAACCCACTGTACCCACATGTAGGTGCCCCCTTCACCCATAAGGGCTATGGTAGTGGTGTAGAGTTGTGGGGAGTGGATTTGGGGGGCTCAGCACCCATGGGAAAGGAGCTATGCACCTGGGAGCTATTTGTGTATTTTTAAAAAAAAATTTGGAAGTGCCCCCTAGGGTGCCCGGTTGGTGTCCTGGCATGTCATGGGGACCAGTGCACTACAAATACTGGCTCCTCCCATGACCAAATGCCTTGGATGTAGCCCGGTTTGAGATCACTGGCATTTTTTTCCATTATTGCTGAAAAACAAAACCGGCCATCTCAAACCCAGCGAACATTGGCATTTGGCTGGGCTAAACCGTATTATCAAAAGAAAAGATGGCCAGCCATCTTTTTCGATAATACGGTTACGGCCAGCTGTTGCGCCGCCGCCAAAATAGATCACCGGCAACGTTCGATTATGCCCCTCTAAGTGTACTAAAGAGGTTTAGACAAAGCAGGCCCAATACTAAGCAGGATATTGAGGCGATAATTTAAAACATATAGAGGCTCATTTTCAAAACAGAAAAATGCACAAAAAGTGGCACACACTGGTAGATGGATGCATTTTTTGCCAAAACGTCCAAATCGCTGTTTTTGATACCCATTTTAAGACGTTATTCGATGCAGTGCATCCAATCTGCCCAGGTCTGCGAGTCAGCTTTGGTGGTATAGCAAGTTTTAATAGACTATAAACTATCCAAATCACAAAGGGGCATGTTGGGTCGGGATGTGGGCATTCCCATAAACTGGATGTTTTTCCGCCATAATAGAACAAAGAAAAATGCCCAGGGCTAAAAGATGTTTTGGTCTAGACATGTTTCAGCCATGACTAAGTGACAAAAAGGTGTCCTAAATGACCAAATGACCACCGGAGGGATTAAGGCATGACCCCCCCCCCCTTACTCTCCCAGTGGTCACTGACTCACTCCCACCCCCACCCCCCAAAGATGTGAGAGAAACAGTACATAAACCAACAGGTAACTGAACAGCAAAGTCCCATGAGACAAATAACAATACACAAAGTAAGTGGGAACTTAGGAAGGCTAGACAAACCTCAGGATCAATGAAGTTAAATATTTATTGCATATTGTTTTGTATACATTGAATTTTATGTAGTGATTTTATGTTTATTCTCTTTATATATACACCACAACAATAAATATTTAACTTCATTGATCCTGAGGTTTGTCTAGCCTTCCTACGTTCCCACTTCCTTTGTAAAACGAAACAGCACATACCAGCCTCTGTGGCAGCTTGAGATGTAATGGCTAGGGAGAAGTCTGAAGATGGTCATAATATATGTGGACATTGCCAATGGTGTGCCTCTATATTGGAAGGGACTGATTAGTGTTATCTGACTACTCAAACAGTAGCATAGTAAAGGGGGGCAGACCACCCTGGGCACCATCTTAGCAGTGGCATTGGTGACGCCAGCTTCGGCTGACACACTACTACTACTTCTGGCCCTAAACCCCAAGACCACCAGAACAGAAAAACAGCCATTATCTTAACTGGCAGCAGTGGGTAAGGGGCTGGTGAGGCTGTAGGAAACTTATGGGAAGGGAGCTGCTGCAGGGGACAGGAGGCAGTAGCGTAGTATGGGGACAATAGGGGCCGACCACCCACCCCGGGTGCCATCTTCCCTTACTACGCTACTGAACTCAAAATAAATATTCTGATCATTCATTGACATTATGTAATACTGTTTATGCTGTTTATTTGATTAAATGTCTGTTCTGTTAAATTATGGTTGAATGAACACAAATCCAGAATTCAGACTGGCAATGAACCTTCTCTGTTGGTGGCCCTCTGGTGGTTAAAACAGCATTTGGTCTATAACATTTTATCATGTCATACAGATGACCTTTTATTATTACAATTCAATTTGGGTGGGAAAGCGGTGACTATGATCCGTCTTTTAAAGAGCAACACTGGATTTATGAAGTTTTAATTCAGGAGGTCTGAACAAAGAATTAGAAGGGATAGCATTGGTTTGATTTCATTGGATAGCTAGAATATGAGGTGAATTTGGAATCTGGAAAAAATATGTAGATAGATAGATATAGATAGTTAAGTGGACCTGTTGTGATGGGATCTACAGTATGCTTGATGATATAGCCAGACCCACCTTCTAATGATCTGTCTGATACAAAGTATGCTTAGTGAAAGGTCAGTGCTGTTGATTTTTTTAGACCCTTTCTCTATTAAAAATAATGTAATTCTTTATTGAAGACCTGGCTTTTTGAGCAGGCATATACTACTACGTCCCAGTGAGTTTTGGACAGTGCACGTTTGGTACTAATATTCCTGAGAGATATGCTCTGTTTGGCTGTAACTATGTATGTATGATTTGTGTTCTTTTCAATTTTTTATTGTGGTTCTTTTCTTTTTTATGTTCTTTTAGATTATAAACTGCTTAGCCCTGCCTGACAGTTCATGCGGTATAGAAAGTCTGGAATAAATAAATAAATAAATAACGATTTTGAGACTTTTCTCTCCACTGTTAGCTTGCTGTAATGATATTGTATGTCATCTTTATGCTAAGAAAGATGTATTACTTATTCAACTTGACTTTAGTTTACCATTTAGTTATGGACCACTTCTGTCTCGTCTTCAAAACACAGGCGTTAAGGGAGTTGTATAAAATTGGTTCTGTTCTTCACTTTAAACATTCATATCAGGTTACACTGGTAGATCATCTAATTATTATCCCCTTTCTTGTGGTGTACCCCCAAGGTTCAATATTAGCTCCTGCATTCTTCAATTGACCCTGTGCTACTTTAATACAAGATCATGGTATTACACCTTATATATATGTGGATGACATACAATTTATTATCATCTATGGTACATAGAATTCTGCTCCTCAGCAGTGAATGTCCCATAGCTTACTAAATATTTCACCTTAGATAAGGAATCACAACCCCATAAAATCTGAGTCATCATGCCTTCTTCATCAGGGCTCCTGTATTCCATTTTAGCTCTGTATTGGATCCATGCCAGTGCCTGTTAAAGATTCCATTATGTCCTTAGGATTCCTCATAGACAGTGCTCTTTCCTTTGGACCCCCTGCCTCTTGTGTATTTCAAAGGTCTTTCTGGAGTTTACATAAGATCGGATTCTTTAGGCCATTTTTGGAAGATAGGGCTTTGAATACAATAATTCATGCATGTTTTGCGTCATCTGGACTACTGCAACTCTCTTCTGGTAGGAGTTCCCTTTTGTTCTCTTCATCATTTGCAAGTGATGCAAAATACAGCAGCAAAATCACTTTATTACGTATTGGATACTCATGGTTTCAGCCATGAGCGTTTAACTTGGTCGAGCATGCAGGACATTTAAGGGGTTAATTACAGTGGGTAAGGATGGTGGTAACAGGTAGGAGTGTGGGTAAATGATGGGAATTGAGTGGAGGTTGGTGATTGGAGTCTAGGAAGGATGGGTGGGGGGGTGGTGCTGTTGTGGTTTTTGTTTTGGTGGGTTTTTATTGGGAGGGTAAGCTAGGATGGAGGGTTGGTGTTAGATTTTGGGTGGGTTCTTTTTGTACCACCCTCCCACCCTGTTGGGGGAGGGGTTAGTGGGGGATATGCTGGTGGGTTGAGGTTGGTTGCAATGTAGGGGGAATGGATGGTGATATGGAGTCACTGCGGAGTATTATTTTGGCAAGGAATTATTTTTGGTACGCTCAAGTGCATCACTGCCTTGAGTGATTGGGGGTTTTTGGGCTCAGCAGCACTGCGGGCCATAGGGTACTGAGAACTTTCACAGCTAGTTTGATACCATCTAGCTGGAATTGGGAAAGGGAATTTTACATGGTTGGCTTTACTTTCGCTCTTTTGGGGTGTTTTTGCAGTGTTATACCAATTATTTAAATTGTTTTGCCACTAAGAATGCTTTGGTTGTCCAATTCTTGTTTTCAATGTAGCTATGGGCAGGAGAGAGTGGGGTGGGGTGAGAATGCAGAGCATGCATTGCGAGCGCCTAAGTTAAGAAATACAACCATGTTACTCCCTTTTTATCAGAAAAGCATTAGTTACCAACTGTTTGCAGAATACATTTTTTGTATTAGCTCCAAAAGCTTTTTATACAGGTTTACTGCTTTACTTATTAAATCTGTTTATTCCATATGCTCCATCCCATTCTCTGTATTCTTCAAACACTAATGTTTTGCTAGTACTCCCTCCTACTAGACTTCATCTTGACACTTTGTGCACTATGGCTTTTTATAGTATTGTACTATACTAGGCAAAGTATAGAGTAGCTTAAACAGCCAGCATAAAAAAGTAAAAGCTTTACCAGTAGACCCTCAGTTCTTAAGCAAATCTTCTTTATTGTAGTACTCAGAATAAACAAAGAAAATCCAATTTACAGTTCAGCTGCTTGTAAAAGAATTGTTGCCTTCTGCACAGAGTCTATATCTAGCCACTTGTGAGGATCATTTAGCTCTCAGAGAACGAATATGATCTTTGGAGGCTAGAGTGTAAAGCTAAGACATATAGAGGAGACCTTCATCTCCATTCTGTCTGATTTACAGAAGTAAGATCATTCTATGCAAACTAAAATTGGTACACCTCTTTTCGGTAGTTTCAGCTTCAGCAGCATTCCCTCATTTACTACCCACACAGTCATGCACTCACTCATGCACCCCACCCACTTAAATATACCACACACAGTCACTCACTGCCCATGCATTAGGAACACCCCCCAAACACCCCTACATGCACATACATACACATCCCTACCCAAATCCTCCCACTCAGTCATATTAGACCATAGTAACATAGTTAAATGATGGCAGATAAAGATCTGTACGGTCCATTCAGTCTGCTCAACAAGATAAACTCGTGTTACATGGTATGTGATACTTTATATATATATATACCCGAGTTTGATTTGTCCTTGCCATTCTCAGGGCACAGATCGTAAAAGTCTGCCCAGCACTGTTCTTGTACTAAAGGTTCTGCAGCTTACGTCAAAACCCCTTAAAAATTACACTCCAGCCTATCCATATCTATTTAGTCATGATCAGGGCGTAGACTGTAGAAGACTGCCCAGCACTGGTTTTGCTTCCCAATTACTAGTGTTGTCACCCAATCTCCACTAAGATTCCGTGGATCCATTCCTTCTAAATAGGATTCTTTTGTGTTTATCCAACGCATATTTGAATTCCATTACAGTTTTCATCTCTACCACCTCCCGCGGGAGGGCATTCCATGTATCCATCAACCTTCCATGAAAAAATACTTCCTGACATTACTCCTGAGTCTGCCCCCCTTCAACCTCAATTCATGTCCTCTAGTTCTACCACTTGAAATCACTCTCATGCATGCTTGTACATAAAGATTTCAACTACATACTCCCACATTCACATCCCACCTTCAACTTAAATTCCACCTATACATCTCACTCACACTCATTCCCTTTAAGTATAAGGCATATTTTCAAAGCACTTAGCCTTCCAAAGTTCCATAGGTTTCTATGGAACATTGGAAGGCTAAGTGCTTTGAAAATATGCCTCTTTGTGTACTTTAACTATTATATAGAAATGTACCTTTGTGTCATGCTTTTTAGCATGTATTTTCCAACTTGTCTTTGATAGTCTCCTTTACTTGCTGGTAAGCAACACTGACCTATTTTAGAACATTTAAGACCTGATTCATCAAGGTCTTTTCCTGTAAAACACAATCTGAGGAAAATATATAACCTCACTGAATAAGGTCCTTATTGTCTTCTTTGATCGATGGTATGTATTTACTCTGAGTCTCTACTATGGCCTCTTTAAACCAATTCCATATTGCCTACAAGCATTTTATACACTCGACTGTACTTTTTAAAGTTCTTTTTAGCTAGTTTCTTTAGTTTGTAAAGTTCCCATTTTTGAAGTTAAAACAGTTTGTGTTGGATATTTTCCTCCTCTTTTCTCCTATGAGGATGTTGAATTTGATTACAGTATATGTACCTCATGAACTAGGCCTCTATTTGATACTCAGGACCAAATCAAGAATTATATCATCTTTTGTTGGATCTAATGCTAACTGTTCTAAAATGTCATTTATAATATCCAGGAAATGTATCTCAGTATCATGTCCTGAAGATACATATATGAGGACAGTTGAAAATGCCCTGATTTTGAAGTTTTTCTAATCTTCTAGTATATTTCTTGATCATCATCTCTATCCCAATAAGATACCTAATGGTACAGCCCTAATACCACGAAGGGCAATTCTAGAAAGGGTGCCTAAATTTAAGCATCAATCATGTGTACAAATTTATAGAATGATATCACTTACATATTTGATTAGCACTAATAATTGGCAACTATGTGTGAAAGTGCTAAACACTATTCTATAAAATGTCCGCCTGATAGTGAATCAGCCCACAGCAGTAAGCAGTGTCTGAGCCACTCACAGCTGCAGCTGAACTAACCCCGGATATTCAATGCTGGTCCATGAGCGGCTCCAAGCATTAGATATCCTGGTCTCAGCAGTTACCTGGAAGTTAACCAGGCACCTGGTTAATTTCACCACATAAAGTTAGGACAGCCTTTTTTTCGGTCCTATGCAGTTACTTAGCTGATTAGTGGGCTGAAAATCACCACTAACTGGCTAAGTTTGTACTCTGCACATGCTCCGCTCCTGGCCCACTCCTAACCTATCCAGTTAGGGGATGGCTGGTTAGCAGGGATATTCAGTGGCACTAGCTAATTAAATGCTGCTGAATATCCCTGGGTAGGCTTGGGCAAGCTATTTAAACAGCCGTTTAAATAGCTTTGACTATCAAGCCATGTGCGCTTAAGACCTTTACCTCTGAATTTTATAAAGCACGAATTAAGTTTTGTGTGTAAATCCAGTTGTATTCTGGATTTGCGTCTGCAGCTTAATTAGTTAACAAGCCAGTCGTTGCTGATAATTGCCAATTTACAAGCAACTATTGATACTAATTGGCATCAATTAGAATTTACACGCACAACTATCTAAGTGTATTCTGTAACGTGATGCGTGAAAATTCTGAGTTTCATAGTTGAAAAGCGCCATGGGTGTGGAATGGGCAAATCATGGGCATTTCTAAAATCTATGTGCGTTGTTATAGAATACACTCGATCCGTGCCTAATTTAGGCATTGGCATTTCCACCAAGTTTTACTTGATGTAACTGCACATGACTAAATTTAGTTGCGTGGATGGGCACTCGGCGTATATTTATAAACTGCATAGAAATTTAGGTGTATAAAATACACTTAAATTTGGGCATACTTTATAGAATATGCCTAGTCGTATTTTTTTTAGTGCCAAATTTTTAGGCGTGATAAATAGAATCTAGTCCTTAGCATGCAACTGCATGGGGGGCATTAATGTGGGTAGTGGATAGGTGTATCATGGGAATGTCATCCAGTGATGCATGCAACCACTTACACCTGCCATTAAGTTGACAGAAGTTGTCACGCCTAAATTTTGCTGTATCAATGCTGCCTTATGCCCGTATTCTACAATGGCTTTTAGGCTTGCCTTAGAGCCATTATGGAATTGGTTCCCTTATCTGTTCCCTTCTCCACTACTGCCAACTCCAGACTTCGCGCCTTTTGTCTCGCTGCACCCTACGCCTGGAATAAACTTCCTGAGCCCCTACGTCTTGCCCCATCCTTGGCCACCTTTAAATCTAGACTGAAAGCCCACCTCTTTAACATTGCTTTTGACTCGTAACCACTTGTAACCACTCGCCTCCACCTACCTTCCTCTCTTCCTTCCCGTTCACATTAATTGATTTGATTTGCTTACTTTATTTATTTTTTGCCTATTAGATTGTAAGCTCTTTGAGCAGGGATTGTCTTTCTTCTATGTTTGTGCAGCGCTGCATATGCTTTGTAGCGCTATAGAAATGCTAAATAGTAGTAGTAGTAGTAGTGGTTCTAAGCTCAGCTTTTTTGGAGCACCTACTTTATGATGCCAATTTATAGAATTGCCACCATAATTTTTTATTTACATATAACATTTCTATTAATGGAGATTATACAGTGATTTTTGTTTTGGTATAGCTCTTTTTTTTTCTTTGCAACATATAGCACTATTCCTTCCTCCTGACAGAATGACCTATGGAGTAATTTCTGTACAATTTGTTCCAGTGGATTATAGTGTCTTATTAGATACAATCCCCTTGTATTCTTTCTAACTTGTGTACTATGAGGCTGAGTGTCTAAAATGCATTACTATAGGTAGAACTGAAGGCGATGGGTTATTATAAAATTGTAGCAAAAACAAAAAGTAATCCACAAGAGATTAAACTTATACTCTTACAATGTAGGATAACAAATTACTAACAAAAGAAATTACTAACAGAAGAAAAGGGAAGGAAAAGCCTCAAAATAGCTTAAAACACACAGTTTTTAAAGAGCTAAGGTGGTTGAAAACAGACCATCCTAGGCAAAAACCTTCCCATGGGAAAAGAGACTACATTCAAAATGCAAAATATTTGATGACTTATTTTAGAACCAATGTGTAGCTCTCAAAATGTATCTGGTGGAAGTCTGAAGATGCAGGAATGCCCTGGGCCAACGTTGGCCAGCGTTTCGTAAAAACTGCTTCAGGGTCCCAGAAGGCACAAAAATTCCACAACTAAAAATGTGAAAAGTCTGTACATCTGGAGCATACATTTAGCAGCATTATTTATGCTTATAAATTTATGCTCCTAAATGTATGCTAAATCTATGAACCTAATAGGTCCTAAATTAGGAGCATAAATTTAGGAGCATAGATTCTATATTTCGTGCCTAGCATTCCACACCTAAATCTAATCTATAATGATGCGCAGAACTTAATTGGCTTAACAAGCCAATCAGCATTAACAGTACTTAACAAGCAATAGTGATCACTTATTGGCAATAATTAGAATTTACATGCATAACTCGCTAAGCATATGCTGTAACTCATGGGCATGGTTATGAGTGGGTAAAGGGTGTTTCGTCGGCATTCCAACATTTACGTGTTTTGTTTTAAAATATGGCTCAGTCTGTGCAAATTTATACCACATTTTTGTTGGTGTAAATAGATGCGCATAGTTTTAGGCGCTGGGATATCAACCCCGCGCCTAAACCCAGTGGCGTACCAAGGGGGGACGGTCCGCCCCAGGAGCAAGCCGCTGGGGGGGGTGCCACTTGCCTGTTGGCTCTGCTCATTCCGTGCTCCCTCTGCCCCGGAACAAGTTACTTCCTGTTCCGGGGCAGAGGGAGCATGGAGCGAGCAAAGCCGAGAGGCACGCGACACCCCCAGCAGGTAAAAATGCACCCGGGGGGGGTGTCCTTTCACCGGGGGGGGGGGGTGGGGGGGGTCATGCTGCACCCAGGGGGGCATCGGCGATCCACCCCGGGTGTCAGCCACCCTTGGAACGCCACTGCGTAAACCTTATAGAATGCGCTTAGGCGAAAATGATTTCCATGTGGATTTTCCAGGCGCCATATATAGAATCTCTCCCATAACCTTTATAGAATAAGGCCTATATGGGGAAACTCTATAACAGGGCACCTGATTGGAGCCTTTCCTATAAAGGAACATAAAGTGCCCTTGTTCCTTTATAGAACACTACCATAACCAGGTATATAAGTGTGTAGGCACTTAGGCGTGATCACTTATGCCAGCTATAGAGCTGGTGTAATTATTCACACCTAAATGCCATAGATGCACACATAACTTATGGTATTCAGTAAGTTACACACACAGGTGTGAGTCCTGCCCATGCTCCTTCCAGACACCACACGGAAAAGTAGTGAGGTACCGCAAGCAAGGATTCTGATAAGTAAAAGCAAATTTATTAAAAATCCTCGGTTCCACATGTTGAAAGAACTCAACCTGGTTGTGTTTTGGCTACAATGCCTGTGTGAGGAGAATATCAACCTTATGAAAACATAGAGATTAATTGATTTGATTTGCTTACTTTATTTATTTTTTGTCTATTAGATTGTAAGCTCTTTGAGCAGGGACTATCTTTCTTCTATGTTTGTGCAGCGCTGCGTATGCCTTGTAGCGCTATAGAAATGCTAAATAGTAGTAGTAGTAGTAGTAGAGATAGAAACATGTAAAAGTTGAACTGGACGAAGAGTGTATATAAAACAGTGGTACAGTGCAGTGGCGTAGGAAGGGGGGGGGCGGTGGGGCGGTCCGCCCCGGGTGCACGCGCTGAGGGAGTGTCGGCTCGCTGGTTCCCTGCTCTTTCTGCCCTGGAACAGGTTACTTCCTGTTCCGGGGCAGAGAAAGCAGGGAAGCAGCAGAGCCGACGCAGCTCCCAGTGACGTGCACTGGGGGCGGATTGGCCCTCCCGCCTACCCCCGCTGAAAGGTAGGGTGCATTTTTTTTGGGGGGGGGTGCGCTCCGGAGGGGGGGGCGCCATGCCCTGCACCCGGGGGGGGGGGTGCACAGCGGCGACCCGCCCCGGGTGTCAGGCACCCTCGCTACGGCACTGGTACAGTGGATGATATGTTGTCAGTGCAATTATATAGATAAACAAATGTGCATTGATGTGTGGATCAAAAAGGCTTTATGTTTTTCAAACCATTCCATTGATGCTGCAAGGAGAGACCGGCTATGACTTCAGTGATTGGTCCAGAAATTTCTTTGGAGGTGTAAGAAAGTGTGATTTACTTATAAGCAGCTGAATTAAACACCTAGACAGGAGGCTTTGGCTCTGCTGGACTTTGATCTTTATAATAGAGTTTGTCATCTTCAGCAAATTACTGATTAGCTGAAAGATACTGATCATTATACTCCACTTAGTTATGAGAAAGTGCTTCTTTTAACCAGGGCCGTGCCAACATCGTAAGCGGGGTAAGCGCCGCAGGGGGGGCGCCTGCCTTCAAGGGCGCTGCACCATTGAGTTGTTTTTTTTTTTTAAAAGCCTTACTTCTCCGCTCCATCCCCAATTCCCCAGCGCTTTAAATTTACCTCGCTCCGCCTCTGACGTCTGCGCAGCGTCAGTGAAAGCGCTGCCTGTCTGACGTCTCTCCACCAGCCTTCCCTTCGCTCGTTCGTTCCCTCTGTGTCCCGCCTTCTTCTGACGTCATTTCCTTGAGGGCGGGACACAGAGGGAACGAAGAGTGAAGGGAAGGCTGGTAGAGAGACATGAGACAGGCAGCGCTTTCACTGACGCTGCGCAGATGTCGGAGGCGGAGCGAGGTAAATTTAAAGTGCCAGAGAATCGAGGATGGAGCGGAGGAGGCCAAATCCAGCCATTTCATCCATCGCGCTGCAGATGGCAGCTTGGGGGAGCAGCGCTCGGCTCTTTGGCACCGCCCAGCTCTTCTACGCACCTTGGAGCCAGGCAGGTCCGGGAGGGGCGCCAACTGATAGTCTGCAGGGGGGGGCGCCAGAGACCCTAGGCACGGCCCTGCTTTTTAGTATAGAGTTTTAAGGGCTGATCCTCTCACCATTGTCCTTTCAGAAAGGGGCAGACGCATGGTCTCAAAACTAGGCTATTGAGGTCACTGAGGATTTGTTTAAGAAGCTGGTGTGAAAGCCTTTGGTAAAAGTGACTTCTGCACTTCATCAAGAACAGCAATATAAATTTTTGTTTCATACCTATATTTCTCCAAAGTGAGCTTTTCGGATGGGACTAGCACAGAACAGTCAATGTATGAAATGCTCGCAAGCAGAAGCCTCGTTGGGCCATATGTTCTGGTCTTGCCCATGCATACAACGCTTCTATCTCCAAGTTTCCTTGAAAGTGTATCATATTTTTTTTAATTCCAATTACCTTTGCAGCCTAATATTTTTTTTGTTTGATGACTATACAACTTGTTCTGTCAAGCCTAATAAGGTCAAGCAAACTTTGCTGTTCTAATTTTCTCCTGGCCCAACGTACCATCTTGATATAATGGATGGGCCCGGACACACCTACTTTGATGCAATAGCTCAGCTCAACTTGGTTTATGCTCTGCTGAATTTGGAATGTCATAAGGCGGGCTGAAACCATAAAGGTTGCTGGCAGAAATTTTAACGGATTTGGGTGCCTTTCTAGACCGTTATGTCTCACTGATTTTGGAGTTGGACTTTGAACTGTGGATATTGACTTGGATAAGAAAGCACAAAAAAATGTGAGGGGTTGTTGTATTAGTTTCTGGGGGGGGGGGGGATAGGGAGTTTTGGGGGAGGTGTTTTCAAGGGGGGGTTGCCTAGTAGTTATACCCAAAATGGAACCTTAATGATCTTATACTGTGGATTTTGCGTTGTTAATAAAGATGATTTAAAAATAACAAAATATGCAGCAACCATTTTTCCCCTAAAATGGGGGAGGGGGGTGGGGAGTTGGTGCAACTTTTCAAAAGTATGTATGTAAGTGAAAATTCCACCCCGAGTCCCATCCCTAGGAATGCATCTACCCTGTCTGGGTAAACATATGTATACAGAAAGAATGTACATAAATTTAACCATATGAGGCCGGATTCTATATAAGGTGTCTTAAATGTAGAATAATCTGCGTAGCACAGTATTCTATAAACCACATCTACAGTAAGATGCAGTGTATAGAATAGTGCATAGGCTGGGGGAATGTACGTACATGATAGGCATCCATTTCTATAATCTCTTTTTGGAATAGGTTGTAAGCTTTTATGTTCTGGTTTTGAACAGCTTAGTTTGCTGGTCGCACATTATCACTATTTTTAGTTTGGGATTTGCCTTTATAAAATGCGCACACAACATCTATTTAATATGCATAAACTTATCAAATAATACGCATGCAAGTTGCACACATTAAAAAGGTCTCATGCACACTGAAAAATGTTTATTATATAGAAAGTGAAAAGCAACAAAAAAAATTCAAAAATTCAGAAAATGAACTAAAATCTCTGGTTTGTGCTCATCTCTAACACTGGTGGCCTGCTATGAAATTATCCCCTCATTTCAAAAAGCTGGTTAGAGGTTTCAGATTTTTCCTCTTCTTATTTTAAAGGGACAGAGTCTGATATATGTGGCTCTTCCTTCCTTCCTTCATACCTTATTTATTCATTTTCTAAGGTTTTGTATCATTTTCTGCATTCTTAGGAATTGTGGAAACAAGCTTGTGTAACACAAGGCTGATCTTGAATTGTGCCAGTTCATCACACCACACAATCCTCATATTCAGTTTTTTATTTCCATCTATGCTATCTCCAGAACAATCTTTTTATCGATACTGTGAACAATTTACATTACAATGTCTCCGTATTATTTGTCTCTGATGCCAGATTTGTGGCTATTATTTCACCTTTGATTGCTCCATTTGTTCCTTTAGTTGTAGGTTGCCCTTTTTCAGTGTTTTCATTGGTTTATAAAAATGCTGCTTTAGATTCTTCTTGCTCTTCTAATATCTCTCTTTCAAGTCATTTACGTCATTTTTTATATCACTGAATGCCATGTTAATATCAAAGTGAAACTATTTTACTACTTTTATCATTTCCAGAAGGTCACCTTTTGTTACTGCTCCTTTTTGCAAATTGCTTTGTTTCTCTGCTTTTTGCCAGCAAGCCAACTAAGTACTATTGGGTCACAATAGAAATTTGCCTGGAAAGTTCCATAGCCTCTCATTCTGTTTAACCATGTATCTGCAGTCGGTCATGATACAGCAATAAATTCTTGTGACCAAGAAAGGGAACATCTGAAATATGTGGTAAATACAGTATATGATAATACTAATTTCAGCAACGGCACAAGTTAGCACCCAGGAGTCATCATAGTAATATAGGAAGCTGATGGGAGTCCCCCAACTCCCCCTTCATTATCTCCTCAGACCCTTGCTGAATTCTTTCACAACAAGGTTCAAAAGATAAACCTTGCTTTCTCTACCTCACCAGCTCTCCCTCCACTAGTCCGTTCCCCTCTCTCTCCTTCCCCTCATTCCCTTTCCTCCTTTCCTGAAGTTACTATTGAGGAAACTACACTTCTCCTTTCTTCCTCAAAATGTACCACCTGTTCCTCTGATCCCATTCCCACCCACCTTCTTAATGCCATCTCTCCTACTCTTATTCCTTTTATCTGTCACATTCTCAACCTCTCACTTTCCACTGCGACTGTCCCTGCTGCCTTTAAACATGCTGTGGTCACACCTCTCCTTAAGAAGCCTTCACTTGACCCTACTTGTCCCTCTAATTACCGACACATCTCCCTCCTTCCTTTTCTCTCCAAATTACTTGAGCGTGCTGTTCACCGCCGCTGCCTTGATTTTCTCTCCTCACATGCTATTCTTGACCCATTACAATCTGGTTTTCGCCCTCTCCACTCAACCGAAACTGCACTTACTAAAGTCTCCAATGACCTATTACTGGCTAAATCCAGAGGTCAATATTCCATCCTCATTCTTCTTGATCTTTCCGCTGCTTTTGACACTGTCGATCACAGCATACTTCTCGATACCCTGTCCTCACTTGGATTCCAGGGCTCTGTCCTTTCCTGGTTCTCTTCCTACCTCTCCCTCTGCACCTTTAGTGTTCACTCTGGTGGATCCTCTTCTACTTCTATCCCTCTGCCTGTCGGTGTACCTCAGGGTTCTGTTCTTGGTCCCCTCCTCTTTTCTATCTACATTTCTTCCCTTGGTTCATTAATCTCATCCCATGGCTTTTCCTACCATCTCTATGCTGATGACTCCCAAATCTACCTTTCTACCCCTGATATCTCACCTTGCATCCAAACCAAAGTTTCAGCGTGTTTGTATGACATTGCTGCCTGGATGTCTCAACGCCACCTGAAATTAAATATGACCAAAACCGAGCTTCTCATTTTCCCCCCCAAACCCACCTCCCCGCTCCCCCCGTTTTCTATTTCTGTTGATGGCTCTCTCATTCTCCCTGTCTCCTCAGCTCGAAACCTTGGGGTCATCTTTGACTCTTCTCTCTCCTTCTCTGCTCATATCCAGCAGACCGCCAAGACCTGTCGTTTCTTTCTTTACAACATCCGTAAAATCCGCCCCTTTCTTTCCGAGCACTCTACCAAAACCCTCATCCACACCCTTGTCACCTCTCGTTTAGACTACTGCAATCTGCTTCTTGCTGGCCTCCCACTTAGTCACCTCTCCCCTCTCCAGTCGATTCAAAACTCTGCTGCCCGTCTCATCTTCCGCCAGGGTCGCTTTACTCATACTACCCCTCTCCTCAAGACCCTTCACTGGCTCCCTATCCGTTTTCGCATCCTGTTCAAACTTCTACTAACCTATAAATGTATTCACTCTGCTGTTCCCCAGTATCTCTCCACACTCGTCCTTCCCTACACCCCTTCCCGTGCACTCCGCTCCATGGATAAATCCTTTTTATCTGTTCCCTTCTCCACTACTGCCAACTCCAGACTTCGCGCCTTCTGTCTCGCTGCACCCTACGCCTGGAATAAACTTCCTAAGCCCCTACGTCTTGCCCCATCCTTGGCCACCTTTAAATCTAGACTGAAAGCCCACCTCTTTAACATTGCTTTTGACTCGTAACCACTTGCCTCCACCTACCCTCCTCTCTTCCTTCCCGTTCACATTAATTGATTTGATTTGCTTACTTGATTTATTTTTTGTCTATTAGATTGTAAGCTCTTTGAGCAGGGACTGTCTTTCTTCTATGTTTGTGCAGCGCTGCGTATGCCTTGTAGCGCTATAGAAATGCTAAATAGTAGTAGTAGTAGTAGTGCTGCGGATGTTTGTAGGAGTAAGAATCAGAGATTACACTCACCTCATCAAAATGTCTCAATCTTGAGCTATCAGCAAATATTAGAATCATACTTTGTACATTTTCTGCTGTAAATTAATGGCAGAAAGCAGATAATTCACCTTACACAGGGTTCGATGCAGAAAGCCGCATGTTAGAACCGCTGATTGCATGACTTCTAACATGAGCTTTCCACAAAAAGTTACCCATGGGACGCAGTAATCATTGAGCATGCAAATTACTGCTGTGCTAAAACAGTGACACTAATTTGCAGCTCTTTGCAAACATGTTCCCCTTCTTGTTAGTATGGGGCCTTTTTACAAAAAGTGGCCTGTGATAGTGGGGGCATGTGTGTTGGACACGCACTGGACCATTTCTCCACTGCATCTGGAAAAAAAGGGGGGGTTGGACGTGTAGCAAACTTAAAACCAGAGCATGTCTATTTACAGCCTGAGCCCCTAATGTCACCCATTGACTTAGCGGTATGGGCTTACATGCTATTCACACTGTTACCATCCAGTGCATGCCAATTGCTGATTACTGCTGGGAGCACCCTCGCGGCTGAAAATAGAAAATGATTTTCTACTGCGGGTTTTCTTCGCATGCCAAACTCAGAATTACCGCCAGGGACACGCACTAGCTGCCCCCAATTGGATTGACTGCACTTTTTGTCCTTTAGATTGTAAGCTCCTTTGAGCAGGGACTGTCCTTCTTTGTTAAATTGTACAGCGCTGCGTAACCCTGGTAGCACTTTAGAAATTTGATGCATGCTGCATGCGCATAGGCCCTCACGTGCCTTTGTAAAAGGGACCCTATGTATAGGGTTACCATATGTCCAGTTTTACCCGGACATGTCCTCTTTTTGAGGACATGACCGGGCAGGCTGGCGGGCGGGCCTAATGGGGTCCTAACCCCTCCCCTTACCTTACTCTATTGCCCTGGTGGTCTAGTGACCTCTTTGTGGCAGGAAAAAGCCCCCTCTTTCCTTCCCGGAGCGCTGCTCTGCATTCTCTCTCTTCCACTTGCAATACTGACGGTTCCAGAGTCCCGGTGCCTATTCAAAATGGCCGCCGAGAGTTGAAGCAGCCTCGCGGCTGCTTCAACTCTCAGCAGCCATTTTGAATCAGTGCTGCGGGAGTGTGGGGGGGGGGTGAAAGGGGTGGGGCGATATGTGATAGGGGAGTCTGGGAGGTGATGTAGAGGGAGAGTTAACTCTTCTACAATGTCTCAGACCTGGCAATCTTCTTATATTGTGCTCATATTATGTTCTCTTTAAAACTTCTCTGCATTAGGGCAAAATAGCTAATATCCTACTTACCATGTATTTTAATGTGCCAAATGACTTTTGTTTACCATCCAGCTCGTTTTCGAAAGTGATCGCTGGCCATCTTCCAACAGAAATCAGGAGATGGCCGGTGATCTCCTGAACCCGGCCAAATCGGTATAATCGAAAGCCGATTTTGGCTGGGTTCAACTGCTTTTCGTTGCGGAGCCGGCAAAACATCAAGGGGGCGTATCGGTAGGGTAGTGAAGGCAGGACGGGGGTGTGCTCACGAGATGGCTGGCTTTGCCCGATACTGGGAAAAAAAAGCCAGGCTTGACGAGCATTTCGCCGGCTGTACTTGGTCCCTTTTTTTTCATGACCAAGCTTCAAAAAGGAGCCCCAACTGACCAAATGACCACCGGAGAGAATCGGGGATGACCTCCCCTTACTCCTCCAGTGGTCACCAACCCCCTCCCACCCAAAAAAAAAACACCTTTTTTGCCAGCCTCTATGCCAGCCTCAAATGTCATACATACCCAGCTCCCTGATAGCAGTATGCAAGTCCCTGGAGCAGTTTTTAGTGGGTGCAGTGCACTTCAGACAGGTGAACCCAGGCCCAACCCCCCTACCTGTTACACTTGTGGTGGTAAATGGGAGCCCTCCAAAACCCACCCAACTGTACCAACATGTAGGTGCCCCCCTTCACCCCCTTAGGGCTATGGTAATGGTGTAGAGTTGTGGGGAGTGGGTTTTGGGGGGGATTTGGGGGGCTAAACAACCAAGGGAAGGGAGCTATACACATTGGAGCTATTTTTTTTAGAAGTGCCCCATAGGGTGCCCGTTTGGTGTCCTGACATGTGAGGGGGGCCGGTGCACTACAAATGCTGGCTCCTCCCACAACCTAATGCCTTGGATTTGGCCGGGTTTGAGATCGCCGGCATTATTTTCCATTATGGCCGAAAACTGATTCTGGCCATCTCAAACCCGGCAAACTCTGACATTTGGCCGGGCCCAACCATATTAGCGAAGAAAAAGATGGCTGGCCATCTTTTTCAAAAATACGGTTAGCTCCGCCCACTTACGGCGCCAGCCCCGAAGATGGCCGGCCAGCTATTTGGCCAGCGCCATTCGATTATGCCCCTCTATACGAACCAACTCCCATATTGAACCCATTTCTACATCATTTGCCTACTAAAGCTTTTATACAGCTCTCTCATTAACCATGCACTGCTGCCAGTGGTAGTTTTCTGCATTGACCCTACAGTGTGGTGAAAAGCTGCTTGTTGGTGAGTTCAATTTATCACTTGAATGTGGTTCTAACAAGTATCAAGATTGATAGATTGTCAGGATGCAATTCAGTGTAAGACAGAGGTTCACAACCAGTGGACCACAGCATTTCAGTATACCATAGAGGAATGTCAGGTGTGCCAAGAAATCACGGTATGTTAAAGTGGCTTCCAGCAATAATTTGCCCTGTATTCCACCCCTCCTATCCCATGATCTAGGCCTCCCATGAATCAGCAAGCAATTTCTTATCTGCTGCTGCTTGCTATTCTGCCAACCTCTTGAAGTTGGAGTCATGCAGAATCATCAAGTCTTATGAAACTACAGAACCCCACAAAGTTCAGACTTCATAAGGAAACCAGCAGGGGAGAAAGCAAAAATATATAAGAAGAACTGCATCACTGATCCTTCTTGCTACCAACAGGTCATCCAGGGGGTGGAAGGGAAGAGAAAGTGATCCCGATGCCTGGGGAAGAAGGGAAGCAATGCTGATTCAAGGGGTAGAGAGAAAAAACGATGATAGTGTGTTACAACAAGAGAGAGAGGAAGAGATGTTATGAAGGAGGAATAGAGAGAAGAATGAGAGTAAGAGAAATATGGTACCTGGGGGCAGAGGGAGAGAAAGCAGGAGAGATGTTGGAGTAAAGGGGAGGGGAAATGGGAAGAGAAATTCTGGACATGGGGGGAATATAGAGATACTAAAGGGTGATGTTGGACATGGATGGGGGAGGGCAGTCAAAGATACTTGAAGGGTTAATGCTAGATGGGGATGTATAGGTAGGTATTGGACACAATGATGATGTAACAAGATAGAGGGAATATGTTAGACATAGGGGGTAAATGGGGAGAAGCAGGATATGAGGAGAAATGGGAAGAGAATGCAAATGCTGGATATGGGGAGAGATCAGGAGACTGCAGATGGTGGACATATGGAAGGTGCAAATTGGGAGAAGGAGAGGAGGTTCTGGACATAGGAGGAAATAGGGAGGTGGAAGGAAGATACTGGACATTGGAGCATATGAAGAAGGACAGGAGATGCTAGATGTGAATGAGCATAGTGAAATGTTGAACACAGAGGCAACGGAGACAGGGGTACATAAAGAGATGGAGGGGAGACATTGGACACTGGGAGCATAAAGAGCAGGAGAATAGAGAAGAGGTGTTGGACATGGAAGGAAACATAGAGAGATGGAGGCGGAAATGGACACAGGGGCATAGGAAAATGTACAGGAGATGTCGGCCGTTGGGTGGGATAAGAAAAGAGAGTACTGATGCTGGGCATGAGAGTTGGGAATTGAGAGACATAGAAGATGCTAGACTTGTGGGGGGGCATAGGGGGGATGGAGAGAAGATACTGGACATAGGAGGAGCGAGAGAGGGAGAAAATGGGGAGAACGGGAGGAGATGCTGGACATAGATGGAATAGGGAGAGAAAAAGAAGGTGCTGCTAGACACACAAAAGGGATTGGTAGAGAGAGGAAGATGCTGGACACAGGGATGAGAGAGAGAGAGAGAGAGAGAGAGAGAGAACACTAAATTCTGGACATGGATGGGAGGGGGAGAGAGAGAGCAATTATGAATATAAAGAGATGGAGGGAGGAAGATGCTGGGAACAGGGAAGGGATATATAGAGAGAAGGGGGTATAGGGAGAGAGAGAGAGAGAGAGAGAGAGAGAGAGAGAGAGAGAGAGAGAGAGAAAGAAATGCTGGACACAGAAAGTTCAAGAGAGGGAATATGCTAGATGAAGGACAGTGAGGACAGTGAGTCCAATATACTAACCTGTGAACGGTCTAGCTAATGTGAATAGGAAGACTTCAAAAACTACATGTAATTACGTTTGTGAATTTCAGCACATGCTATTTGCCATTCTTTTCATGTGTAATTTTTACATTTGCAAAAATTCTAATAAATTGCTAATGAACCGAAGAGTAATGCAAATTGGCTCATTAATGGTTTTGCCACAGCAAAATTACACATGGAAAAAGAAGCAAATTGACAATTTTCTGTAATACTTAGGTACAGAGAGGTGTAGTTAAGGATTTTTGTGATAAAGTACACAATGTTGCGCAGACTTTATTGCTAAAAACTTCCCCTTAAAGTCATTTGTATAGGGGTCGACAGAGGACACATCTTAAAATTCAGCAATAAGGCTGGTGAATTGCTGTGCGTTCTCTCAGGGGGAGAGAATAAATTGCTGTTGCTAAGTCTTGCTGAGAACCTTCACATCATGAGCCTGATGTATAAAATCTATATCAAATCTCAGTATAGCAACCACTGCAATTCAAGTAGAAAAGGAACAAAAAAAGAAATATTCATACTGACCACACATAACCCAAGATAAAAAGATGTTCACCCCTTGCTTAAGCAATAGGACTAGTGCTTGTGATAGAAATAGTACAGACAATGCAAGTGAAAATAATAGCCCTGCTACACTAATGGGCCAGGGTGACCTGTTCCTGGACCCAAGGTAGACAACAGAAGTTAATGAAAAAGGTAAGAGGATTAAGTGGACCCATTTAGATAAAGAAGAGATAATGTTCTGCTACATTTATACTATAAACTCTTAGGTTAATATTCAGCCCACGGCAATTATCAACTTACAAGCCGTTTTAGCCGCAGGCTGACATAACCATGGATATTCCATATACATAAATACATAAGTATTGCCACACTGGGACAGAGCAAAGATCCATCAAGCCCAGTATCCTGTTTCCAACAGTGGCCAATCCAGGTCACAAATACCTGGCAGGATCCCAGATCAGCTCAATACATTTTATGTTGCTTATCCCAGAAATAAGCAGTGGATTTTCCCAAGTCAATTTAATAATGGTCTATGGACTTTTTCTTTAGGAAGCTGTCCAGACCCTTTTTAAACCCTGCTAAGCTAACCGCCTTTACCACATTCTCTGGCAACGAATTCCAGAGTTTAATTACACGTTGAGTGAAGAAATATTTTCTCCGATTCATATTAAATTTACTACTTTGTAGCTTCATCGCATGCCCCCTAGACCTAGTATTTTTGGAAAGAGTAAACAAATGATTCACGTCTACCCGTTCCACTCCACTCATTATTTTATAGACCTCTATCATATCTCCCTTCAGCTGTCTGTTCTCCAAGCTGAAGAGCCCTAGATGCGTCAGCCTTTCTTCGTAGTGAAGTCGTTCCATCCCCTTTATCATTTTCGTCACCCTTCTCTGTACCTTTTCTAATTCCACTCACATCTTTTTTGAGATGCGGTGACCAGAATTAACAAAATATTTGAGGTGCGGTTGCACCATGGACCAATACAAAGGCATTAAAACATCCTCACTTTTGTTTTCCATTCCTTTTCTAATAATACCTAACATTCTATTTGCTTTCTTAGCTGCCGCAGCACACTGAGCAGAGCATTTCAGTGTATCATCAACAACGACACCGAGATCCCTTTCTTGGTCGGTGACTCCTAACGTGGAACCTTGCATTATGTAGCTAAAGTTCGGGTTCCTCTTTCCCACCTATGCGGCATCACTTTGCACTTGCTCAGATTAAAGAAATGCCCAGTTAACTGAATACATAAAGTAAGGACAGCTGTTTTGCTGTCCTAACTTTATGCAGTTACTTAGCTGGTTAGTAGACTGGAAATTGCCACTAACCAATTAAGTTTTTGCTTCACCCTAACTCCACCCCCGGACCTCCCACAAACTTGCTGGTTTCAGCATAGCCGGTTAGAGGGGATGTTCAGCAGCACTATCTGGTTAAGTGTCACCGAATATCCCTGGATAGCCCTGCACGAGCAATTTAAATGGCCAGGAGCCTCTCCTGCCCATTTAAATCACTTTGAATATTGATCCCCTCCCCCCCATTTAAACCAAGGCGGTGTACAGAATCCACCAAAAAATGGAAGAAAGTATACTATTTAAACGCTAGAGATATGAATTAATTATCATACAAATGGTAAAAGCATAAGAAATGCAGAATTGTATGGTTCATATAACTTTAAAATGACTGAATTGGCATGTCCTGGCACAAGCAGAATCTGTATTTATTGAACTCATTTTCAGTAGCAAATTGCACTCATGTGGGGGGAGAGCAGGCAATCCAGAGCCACTTTGAGAAGAGAAGGCAAAAGCATAAGGCGTTTCCCCAATCATGTTAAAACGTTTTGACAAGCAGCCAAACAAGTCTATCTCTGTCTCCCATTCCCCAAATCCAATGGCTGATGATATCATGAAGATTTGACTCGGAAAATGAAAAGAAGCAGAGCAGGCACTACAATTTGTCGCCAATAGAGAAAAGCTCCTGCCTGCTTAAATCAGGCTCAGTGGCAATTAATTGGGCACTGTTGCTAAATATTGGCTCTGACTGGACATTTTTGTAGTGGGCCAGAGAAGGGCATATCAAGGGTGGAGTCAGAGAGGAGCTGGAAGCTGTGCAGGTGTTGTCAATATTTAGGCGCTGGCAGCTATGTGGGTGAAAATAAATAGCAGTCCTAACTTTGGTCACTTAGCTATGCATGTCCTGGCACTGAATATCTTGCAGAACCTGCATAGCTGTCAATCGGAGCAGAAGCTCATGGCTTTCCTCCCATCTCCTCAGAGCACTTCTGATCCTCCCTGCTCCCTAAGCACTCCTGATCTCCCCTCCCACCCCCTGAAGCACCTCCAATCTCCCCTCCCACCTCCCCAGAGCACCTCCGCTCCCGCTCCCCCTTCTGTGACCTACAGGTGAAAGGAACTATTGCTCTCCATTACAACACTGATTTAGTGCAGGTGAGCAAGGATGAGGAAAGGGCATACCAGAAACAGAGGGGCAGTGAGGATGTCACCAGAGAAAGAATAGACATGTCGGCAAGTAGTACAGGTAGCGTGAGAAGCACTGTGTGTGCTACCCTTCTCCCCTGCACACACGCCTTTATGTTCCAGCCCCTTGGGCATCATCACCAAATAATGTTTGTTGACAGAAGCCCTAGTCACAGTTATAAGTGGCAGAGAACAGCATAAGTCTTATGAGACTTCTACATGAACTTCTGTGACACAGTACTTTGCAAAGCCCAATGAAGTCTTGAGACCAGATTGATTGGCATTCTGGGCACACTTCTATCTAGCCAGATCTGTCCAAAATCACCCATCATTTTCCTTCCAGCCACTCATCAGCATACCCATTGATATTCTCAATATAGCAAAGGATATTGTGTGTGTGGGGGGGGGGGGGAGCGCATGATGTCATCCAGCATGGACGCTTAGAGTTTTCTCTCCTGCCGGCTTTCTCTCTGTTACCACAATATAGCATCTGATTTTTTTTTGTGTGTGTGTGTAAAACTTTACTCTCAGCGTATCTGAATAAGATGACTTCAAAATCTAACCGAAATGAAGGTTCGTACTCTCTTCACTCAGCCTCCAAAAGGAACAAAACGGACCTCTCCACACCAGAAAAGGCCTTGCAATCACCGTTACCGCATGACAAAGCAGAGTCTCTTGCAGACGATATAAAAGCTTTACATATCTTAATGCAGCAAAATCTCAACACTACCTCTGAAATAAAATCAGAATTAATCACAATCTCTAACCAACTTACCCAATTCAAAGCTAGAATTGAATTTCTTGAAGACCATATGTCAACTCATGACACGCTTCATTTGGAAATGAACAGCAAACTGAATAAAATTGAACTCATGCAGCGTGATATTGAGGACTTATCTAATTGTTTGGGAAGAAATAATATTTGCATACTTGGAGTACCTGAACAAATTGAGGGTAAGGATATGTTTCAGTTTTTGAGATTGTTCTTCATAAAAATTGCTGATCTGCCTGCTGACACAGTGATAGACAAAGAGGGGCATAAGCGAATGGGGATGACCATTTCTAAGGACGCCCAACTCTGAGGACGTCCCGCGAATGGGTGGAGCATACCATATTATCGAAACAAGATGGGCGTCCATCTTTCGTTTCGATAATATGGTCGGGGATACCCAAATCTCAACATTTAGGTCGACCTTAGAGATGGTCGACCTAAATGTTGAGATGATCAACCTTAGAGATGGGTGATCTCGGTTTTCGCCGATAATGGAAACCAAGGACGCCCATCTCAAAAACGACCAAATCCAAGGCATTTGGTCGTGGGAGGAGCCAGCATTCGTAGTGCACTGATCCCCCTCACATGCCAGGACACCAACCTGGCACCCTAGGGGGCACTGCAGTGGACTTCACAAATTGCTCCCAGGTGCATAGCTCCCTTACCTTCGGTGCTGAGCCCCCAAACCTCCCCCCAAACCTACTCCCCACAACTGTACATCACTACCATAGCCCTAAGGGGTGATGGGGGGGGCACCTAGATGTGGGTATAGTGGGTTTGTGGTGGGTTTTAAAGGGCTCACATTTACCACCACAAGTGTAACAGTTAGGGGGGGATGGGCCTGGGTCCGCCTGCCTGAAGTGCACTGCACCCACTAAAACCTGCTCCAGGGACCTGTATACTGCTATGATGGAGCTGGGTATGACATTTGAGGCTGGCAAAAAATGTTTTTTAGTTTTTGTTTAGGGTGGGAGGGGGCTGGTGACCACTGGGGGAGTAAGGGGAGGTCATCCCCAATTCCCTTCGGTGGTCATCTGGTCAGTTTGGGCACCTTTTCGAGGCTTGGTCGTGAAAAAAAAGGGACCAAGTAAAATCGGCCAAATGCTCGTCAGGGACGCCCTTCTTTTTTCCATTATCGGCCGAGGACGCCCATCTCTTAACCACGCCCCCGTCCCACCTTTGCTACGCTGCCGACACGCCCCCTTGAACTTTGGTCATCCCCGCGATGGAAAGCAGTTGAGGACACCCAAAATCGGCTTTCGATTATGCCGATTTGGGCAACCCTGAGAGAAGGATGTCCATCTCTCGATTTGTGTCGAAAGATGGGCGCTCTTCTCTTTCGATTATGCCCCTGATAGAGCATGCTCATTGTATTATATTACAGCCTACTCCGGGGAAAAACTACCCACATCCTATCATTGTTAAATTTCTTCATCATGATCAGCTTATGTTGTTACTTAATACTACTCGTTCAAAATTTCCTATGATGTACGCTGGAGTAAAAGTTTTTTGGTACTGGATTTCTCTAAACCCACTGCAAAAAAAGGAAGATGTTTCTTGAATTGCACCCTAAATTAAAAGCCATTGGTGCTCAATACGGCCTCTTATACCCTTATGACGCTAACTTTTCAAAATAATACTATATATTATAATGATCCTGCTGACCTGCAAAACTTTCTTGATAAAGACTCCACTATTAATATGTGATATTTGATTACTTTAAAAGGTCTGAATTTCAGGAAACTAGCAGTTAAAGAAGTCTTTTTTAAAAAGATATTCACAGATTCTCTAAATTACTAATAATATATTTGCATTGGTGCTATATACAACATCATATTTTCTTGCATGCTGGCCTAAACTCTTTTTGTATCAGAACTGTACGCATGTGTCCCATAAGCGATTTAAATCTCTCTTATACATGGAACAAACGTTTCATTCTTGTTAAGATTATTTTTTTTGTTCCATTTATTGACTTCTTTTTATTTATGAGGTTTCTACACCTGCTACTTATTTGCAAAATTCTCTTCATGCATGTATGCGTTTTATTAATCAGCTGGATACAAGTCTTCAAAATTTCCAATGATGAAATTGTGCATATTGTCCCTTAACATTAAAGGGATCTCCTACTTTATCTGAAAAAAAACTCTGACATTTGCTTCCTGCAAGAAACTCATTTGGACACACACGAAAGCTCCAAACTTATAAATAAATGGTTTGATCAATGCTATATAAGCCCAGCAAATGGTCGTAAAAATAGTGTTATTACTCTCATTAGAAAATCTTTGCCCTTTCAACTAATCTCTCACATCCATGATAATGAAGGCAGATGGTCTCATCTAGAAGGTTCCTTGGAGGGCAAGCCTCTAACATTAATTAATGTCTACACTCCAAATATAGATGACCCTAATTTCTTTCAAAAAAATTAACATTTCTGGGTCAAAAGCTCTCAATTATCACACAATAATTGGAGGAGACTTCTACTTTCCAATTGATCCTTATTTGGATCGCTCTTCAGATTGCAGACCCGCAAAACTCAAAGTTCGTAATTCTTTGAATGTTCTTATGCAGTCCAAGGGATGGTCTGATTTATGGAGATTACTCTATCCAACAGCTAGAGATTACTCTTTTTTTTCTGCTCCTCACCACACACCTATTCAAGAATTGATTATTTTCTGCATACTAAGGACTTGATTCCTATGTTATCTACCGCTCAGATACATGAAATATCAATCTCAGACCATGCAGCAATTTCTTGTGACTTTATTTGGTCCTCCAATAAAGCAACTTCCTCTACTTGGAGACTTAATACTTCTTTACTCTCGGACCCAACATTCTTGCAACATATTTCTCAGCAATCTGTAAAATTGTTTGATAATAATAAAGATTCTGTATCATCTTATATAATAAGATGGGAAGCATTCAAGACATAGCTAAGAGGTGAAATAATCAGTTATGTATCTCATCTTTGAAAAACCAATAATGCTAAACTTAATAAGCTTGAGAAGGATATCCATCAACTTGAAATGACTTTATACTCCTCATCATCTAAGTCTACACTTCAAAATCTCAGATCTCTCAAAATGCAGTATAATTCTTTTTTTATCAAACATCTCCAACATCATCACTTTTAAGCAAAACGCTATGTATTATACTGATTCCAACAAAGCTGGTAAATTGCTAGCTTCTTATCTTAAAGACAAAAGAACAAAACAACGTATAGCCATTATAAAATCTTCTTCTGAATCCTCTATGACATCTTCTCATCAAATACTTGAAGCCTTTGAATTTTTTTACAAGTCATTATATTCTTAAGAATGCGTAGCTCAAGATATTGAAATTTCTGAATTTCTTAAATCACTAAATCTTCCTTGCCTTACAGCTAAACCAACCTATTTCCCAAGAAGAGATCATCTCTGCAATCAATAAATTATCTTCTTCAAAAGCACCAGGCCCAGATGGTCTACCAGTGGAGTTTTATAAATCATTTCCCACCTCCATTTCATCTCATTGGATGCTTTACTATCTAACATTATTAGATTCATCATCTCCAGGCCATTTTTTGGATGCAGATATTATAGTGCTACCAAAACCTAATAGAGACTGTACTCTTGTACAAAATTACAGACCGATTTCATTGCTAAATGCTGATTATAAGATTTATACTAAACTACTATGTTGCAGAATGGAGACTATTATTCAAACGCTTATACATAGAGATCAAGCTGGATTTGTAAAATTCAGATATGGCACTGACAAAACTAGGTCATTATCAGGCTTATTTTTGAAAGAGAAGGGCGCCCATCTTTCGACACAAATTGGGAGATGGGCGTCCTTCTCTCAGGGTCGCCCAAATCGGCATAATCGAAAGCCAATTTTGGGCGTCCCCAACTGCTTCCCGTCGCGTGGACGACCAAAGTGCATGGGCGCGTGTCGGAGGTATAGTGAAGGCGGGACTAGGGCATGCCTAACAGATGGGCATCCTCGAGTGATAATGGAAAAAAGAAGGGCGTCCCTGATGAGCACTTGGCCGACTTGGTCCATTTTTTCTTACGACCAAGCCTCAAAAAGGTGCCCAAACTGACCAGATGACCACTGGAGGGAATCGGGGATGACCTCCCCTGACTCCCCCAGTGGTGACTAACCCCCCCCCCCCCCCACCCTGAAAAAAACAACTTTAAAAACTTTTTTTGCCAGCCTCAGATATCATATTCAGGTCCATCGCAGCAGTATGCAGGTCCCTGGAAGGGGGGGGGGAGGTGTGTGTATGTCAGTGGAAGCATAGCGAAGGCATGGACGTCCTTCTTTCAAACATTTTGGATGTCCTGAACTGCCCCCCCCCCCCCCCACAGTGATGACCAAATTTCAAGGGAGTGGAGCAATCCAGAGGTGGCTGGTTCAAGTCCCACTGCTGCTACTTGTGATCTGAAATCCAAATAAATGCATCAGTTAGTCCACTGCAGTGCTCTCTAGGGTGCCTGGTTGGTGTCCTGGCATGTCAGGGGGACCAGTGCACTATGAATGCTGGCTCTTCCCAGACCAAAGGGCTTGGATTTGGTCGCTTCTGAGATGGGCATCCTCGGTTTCCATTATTGCCGAAAACCGGGGACGACCATCTCTAAAGTCGACCTAAATGTTGAGATTTGGGTGTCCCCGACTGTGTTATTAGACTCTCAGTTTTATTAATGGTTACAACTTAACTCAATGTTAAAAAAAAGCAATTTACAAATTCAAAAAATGTCTCATATACCTCAACTTATTGATGTGTCCAAACGATTTCAAGTTATTGGGCATATGGCATCTCATATATATAAATTTATCCTTAATAAATTTCCTATTAAATGTATAGGTTTACGTAAATGTTGGGAAGAGGATATTCAGCAACCTATTTCAGATAAAGTTTGGGAACAGATATGATGTTCACTGTTTAAATGTTCCAGATCCTCATCGTTAACATAATCTCTTTATTTTTTCACTCATAGGTCCTTTTGGTCAACTCTCAAATCACATATGATTGAGCCTTCTGTCTCAAATTTATGTTGGTCTTGCCAATCTCAACAAGGCACTATCAAATATATTACATTTGATTGTATGTGTATTCAAAAACTTTGGATGAACATATGGTCTTTATTAGTAGATATATTCCATCTCTCTGGTCCAATATTATATAAATATGTGATACGTAAAGCTCAATGTTTTAAAAACACTTTACAAACTAATGAATGTGCACTTGTTAATACCATGTTAAATTTAGCTCTGAGAGTAGTCTTTTCACATTGGAGAATTCTGCATCAAGCTACTTATCAAGAATGGTGGAATCTGTTGTTTCAAAGTTATAAATATGAAAAATACTATGCCAAAAAAATCATTTTGTTTTGCTTTGTATAAGGAAAAATGGTCTCCTTTATTATCCTACTTTAAAGGTGTATATAAGAATATATACATCTTTAAAGTGTTCTTATATACATATTCTCTTATACTGCATGCATGAATTTATATCCTCTGATGTTTTTTTTCTCTTTCTCTTTATACTCTCAATGTTAAGTCAGATCGTATATTGTATTACACTTGTTGATACTAATGTTTTCTCTTGTAACTAAAATCAATAAAAATACTAAGACTTAAAAAAAAGGATATTGTGAATCTACACCATTCACAGCTAAGACCAGAAAACAAATGGAAAAGCTGGTGTTCCTAAAGATAAACCTTACCCTGCTTGCCTTTTCTCAATTTCTATCTGGAAAATTCTTTAAACTAGTGTCTAGAGGTATTTATCACTTACATGCATGAAAGGGGCCATCAACTGACAGGTACCTATATGCACTAGACACCTTCTATAAGGTAATTCCTAAGTACCAAATCACCTAACTGCAAGGGGGTGTAAATATAGGTGGAGCATGGGTGGGCAATGGGTGTTTCTTCCAGTTACACATATCTAATATAATAATTTGCTCCTCCAATGTTCCAATGAGGCTACCTGCATTCGTAACCAGCTCCTGATGTCACTCTCCCACAGTAGAAGCCTGCTTGCCTGACCTTAGGAGATGGGAGCAGCTTCCAGTTCAGCAAGAGTGAAGGGGAGCACGGACGGACAATGCTTCAGGCTGCCTTTGCTTTGGCTTTTGTTTCAGCTGTTCCTCTGGTCCCGCCCTCATTTCCTGTTTGTGGAACAGTTGAAACAAAAGCCAAAGCAAAGGCAGCCTGAAGCATCCTCCGTCCGTGCTTGCCTTCACTCTTTTTAACAACAGCCAGCACTAATGAAGGGGAGAGGCTGCAGCACACGTCCCCCTTCAGATAGGAGCAGGAAAGAGAGAAACTTCCGTTTCTCCCAGTCTTTGCAGTCGGGAGCAGCTGACAGGTTCCTGGTTCCTGTACTCACATGAGATCCAGAGGTGGGCATGTTGATGATGTTCATGTCCTGATACCCATCACACTGCTGTCGGCACCACTGCTGTAGGGCTTTGATCGCTGCCATCTCGGGGGAGAAGAATGAGGCAAGCAAACGCCTCTCTTACATATTTGTCCCCTGCAAAGAGATTTCAGTAGGAAACTCCAGCATGTCTAAATGCTTCCAGCAGGGCTAAGTCAGACCTGGGAAAGCTCCCGAAGATCCGTTCAGAGATCTAAACCCAGCCAGTTAGGAGTCAACTGGGAAATATTACAGCTCGGGCTCTGCCACAGAGACCGACAGTGGGTGCAAGGGACCAGAGAGAGGGGGGGAAAGGGGGTCCAGGGATGATAGGGGGAGGGGTTCCAGGGCTAAGAGGGGGGTGGGGGTCCAGGGATGAGAGGGGGAGGGGTTCAGGGACGAGCGATGGGGGAGGGGGTTCTGAGAACAGAGAGGGGGTCCTGAGACCAGAGAGGTGGGGGTGGAAGGGGGGTCCAGAGACCATAAAGGGGGGGAGGGGATCCAGGGCGAGGGGGCACACACTCACTCTCTGTCTCTCACATATACTCTCTCTGACACACTCTCTGTCTATCACACTATCTTTCTGTCACACACACACAGTCTCTGTCTCTCTCTCTCTCTCTGTCTCTCACACACTCTCACATACTCTCTCTCACACAAACACACACACTCTGTCTCTCTCATTTTCTCTCTGACACACACACTCCATCTCTCTCACATACACACTCTCTCTCAAATATACACACTCCGAGGAAAACCTTGCTAGCGCCCATTTCATTTGTGTCAGAAACGGGCCTTTTTTACTAGTAGTTTATAGAATATGCACATCCCTTTGCATCTCTTTTGTGGTGTTATTGGGGTACCTGGCACTTAGTATAAATTCTGAAAGAAATGGGTCCCAAACAAGACTAAAATTAGTAAGTCTGGCATCAGGTGCAAATGTATGCCCCTTATTTTTAGATCCAAGCCCACTGTGCCAAACATAATAGATGGAACTAACTCGACACCCAAATATTATTTTTAAAAACAGGGTATTATTTTATTTACAATAGCAGCAAGTAACATAAGGAAGATAGGAATAAAGACAAAGGCAATCCCATTACAGAAATAGCTTGTAGTAAACACACCTAAATCCCTAACTAGACTCTGACATGTAAAGAGTCACTCTAACCAACAGAGCACATACAACCTGATGCAGTGCTTCAGATATCAGCTTGTCCCTCAGATGTCATCTGGTCCAATACAGGGCTGCTCCTCAAGGCAGATGTTGACACAGCAGCCTCTATCTCTGATAAGAGCTCCCTTTTAATAGAGAAATCTGAAGCTTATCTTTACTGCTGATATACTTTCTGTCCTTGGAGTAACATAAGCAAGTACATGTTGACCAGACACAGTGTCTGCAAGAGTTCTGCATTGAGGTCAGTTCTGATAATATATTTTTGTAGCGCCAGATATGATGGTACACTAGGGGTGGGAAGTACCACCGGGCTGCTGCAGTAGCCCGATGGTACTTCCTGTTTAGCGAGTGGTAAGCCCATGTTGGGCTTCCATTATGGCCAAAAATCGGGGACGACCATCTCTAAGGTTGACCTAAATTTTGCGATTTGGGCCTCCCTGACCATATTATCGAAACGAAATATGGATGCCCATCTTGTTTCAATAATACGGGTTTCCCCGCCCCTTCGCCGGGATGTCCTGCGAGGACGTCCTCAGAAAAACTTGGGTGCCCCTTTCGATTATGCCCCTCTGTGTCAACTCTGAAAGAAATCATTTCTCAGGCTGTTAACTCACTTAAATCTACTATATGAAAAAGAATTCCCATAATAATTCCCATTCCCAGTGATCATGTCAATACTCCTAAGACAAAACAATTCACAATCTAGCAGCTTTCAATGATTAATAACAGTTCTAGACTTAGGTTTTCTAATATTGGTAATTCGAATCTCTATAGATCCATGTTCAGTCAATTGACCATTAAAAATGCCATTAAAAGGGTCAAACATTAAAATGAGAAGGGGGGAATCTAGATACACTGCTTTTACAAACAGTGCAGCATTTTATCCATGATTTCAACACAGTTTCTCCATTTGGACTGAATCAACAGATAGATTTTTCAGTATTTCTGTGATGATGCTGCACTGTTGTTTTTTGATGATGCCCATTCCTCCCAGTTGTTATTCTCTTTTATATCTTTGTATAATCTTAGCTGTTTTTTGTTAAATACAGTTTTGCTGCTTTTAGATGGCTTTTGTCCTTTTTTTAACATTGGATGAGTGTTTAATATTACTATTGGGCATTGAACAACCAATAAATTAACTATTTTTCTATATAAGATCTGCTTCTTCTTTTCTATGTTAGATCTAGTGGACCGGTTGCCTTCTTGTTTCCTTATAGGGGTGATCAGTGCCATTTTGAATTTGGGACAGGAGCAGACATGGATTACTCAAACCCTGGGCCACTAGATTACCTGGAAGACCTGGGTAAATTTCAAGGGAGTCGGGATGGAGAGGGTCAGGCCCCATGCTAGAGGTGGGGTTTATGCTCAGGAGTTGGGGCTATATGCCTTGGAGGGGATTGGACTGGAGAACTGATGTGATGTGGGGGTGTGTGGGGGGATCAAGCCAGGAATGTATATGCTATTGGAGGAAAGGGGATTAGACCAGGGAGGAGAGGTCAGAGGGTGCACCATTACTACAGTTCCTTTTATTTGGGGGGGGGGGGGGAGGTGAAGCAGTATGTCATATGTTTTTTCAGAGAGTGCAGGTACTTCTGCAATACTATCAGGCTCATTTTCGAAAGAGATGGACGTCCAAAAAGTGACATAAATCAGCACTTGAACGTCCATCTCTCAGAGACGTCCAAATCAGTATAATCGAAACCCAATTTTGGACGTCTCTATTGGAAATCCGTCGCAAGGATGTCTAAATCTCAAGAGGGTGTATCGGAGGCATGGTGGAGGTGGGACTTGGGCGTTACTAAGACTTGGACGTCTTTGAGCCATAATGGATAAAAGCAAAGATGTCCATGACTAAAACTTGGACGTTTTCGCCCAGACCTGTTTTTATTACGAATAAAGCACAAAAAGGTAGCCGAAATGACCAGATGACCACTGGAGGGAATCGGGGATGACCTCCTGTTACTCCCCCAGTGGTCACTAACCCCATCCCACCCTCAAAATACATGATTAAAAATATTACTTGCCAGCCTCTATGCCAGCCTCAGATGTCATTCTCAGGTCCATGACAGTGCATGCAGGCCCCTGGAGTAGTTTCGTAGTAGGTGCAGTGCACTTCAGACAGGTGGACCCAGGCCCATACCCCCCTACCCTCCTACCTGTTACATTTGTGGAGGAAACAGCGAGCCCTCCAAACCCCACCAGAAACCCTCTGTATCCACATATAGGTTCCCCTTCACCTGTAAGAGCTATGGTAGTGGTGTACAGTTGGGGGTAGTGGGTTTGGGGGGGGGGGGTTGGGGGCTCAGCACACAAGATAAGGGAGCTGTGTACCTGGGAGCATTTTATGAAGTTCACTGCAGTGCCCCCTAGAGTGCCCGATTGCTTTCCTGGCATGTCAGGGGGACCAGTGTACTACAAATGCTGGCTCCTCCCACATCCAAATGACTTGCATTTGGACGTTTTAGACTTGGACGTCTTTGATTTTGAAAATCGCCGAAAATCAAAGGCATCCAAATCCAGGGACGTCCAAATCTAAGGACATCCGTGGTATTTTCAAAACCAAAGATGGACGTTCATCTTTTTTTGAAAATGACCTTCTCCCCGCCTCCAAATTTGGACATTTTACAAAGACGTCCAAATTCCAACTTAGACGTTTCTTTCGAAAATGCCCCTCTATGTCTCCTCAGTGCGTTAGTTTTATGCTTATACTTTTCAACCAGCTTGCTTTTTGATTTCTCAGATAAGTGTTCTCAGAATGAATTATCCAGATATGAATTTCATCTGTTACATGAGCAAGATCAGGGTCATAGGAAATCATATTAATGTGGTGATCCATTTTTAACAATGGGTGAACATATATTGAAGACAGGTAGCAATTATATAATATATATTCATAGTTTGATGATAAGAACATACAGTGGTGGAAATAAGTATTTGATCCCTTGCTGATTTTGTAAGTTTGCCCACTGACAAAGACATGAGCAGCCCATAATTGAAGGGTAGGTTATTGGTAACAGTGAGAGATAGCACATCACAAATTAAATCCGGAAAATCACATTGTGGAAAGTATATGAATTTATTTGCATTCTGCAGAGGGAAATAAGTATTTGATCCCCCACCAACCAGTAAGAGATCTGGCCCCTACAGACCAGGTAGATGCTCCAAATCAACTCGTTACCTGCATGACAGACAGCTGTCGGCAATGGTCACCTGTATGAAAGACACCTGTCCACAGACTCAGTGAATCAGTCAGACTCTAACATCTACAAAATGGCCAAGAGCAAGGAGCTGTCTAAGGATGTCAGGGACAAGATCATACACCTGCACAAGGCTGGAATGGGCTACAAAACCATCAGTAAGACGCTGGGCGAGAAGGAGACAACTGTTGGTGCCATAGTAAGAAAATGGAAGAAGTACAAAATGACTGTCAATCGACAAAGATCTGGGGCTCCACGCAAAATCTCACCTCGTGGGGTATCCTTGATCATGAGGAAGGTTAGAAATCAGCCTACAACTACAAGGGGGGAACTTGTCAATGATCTCAAGGCAGCTGGGACCACTGTCACCACGAAAACCATTGGTAACACATTACGACATAACGGATTGCAATCCTGCAGTGCCCGCAAGGTCCCCCTGCTCTGGAAGGCACATGTGACGGCCCGTCTGAAGTTTGCCAGTGAACACCTGGATGATGCCGAGAGTGATTGGGAGAAGGTGCTGTGGTCAGATGAGACAAAAATTGAGCTCTTTGGCATGAACTCAACTCGCCGTGTTTGGAGGAAGAGAAATGCTGCCTATGACCCAAAGAACACCGTCCCCACTGTCAAGCATGGAGGTGGAAATGTAATGTTTTGGGGGTGTTTCTCTGCTAAGGGCACAGGACTACTTCACCGCATCAATGGGAGAATGGATGGGGCCATGTACCGTACAATTCTGAGTGACAACCTCCTTCCCTCCGCCAGGGCCTTAAAAATGGGTCGTGGCTGGGTCTTCCAGCACGACAATGACCCAAAACATACAGCCAAGGCAACAAAGGAGTGGCTCAGGAAGAAGCACATTAGGGTCATGGAGTGGCCTAGCCAGTCACCAGACCTTAATCCCATTGAAAACTTATGGAGGGAGCTGAAGCTGCGAGTTGCCAAGCGACAGCCCAGAACTCTTAATGATTTAGAGATGATCTGCAAAGAGGAGTGGACCAAAATTCCTCCTGACATGTGTGCAAACCTCATCATCAACTACAGAAGACGTCTGACCGCTGTGCTTGCCAACAAGGGTTTTGCCACCAAGTATTAGGTCTTGTTTGCCAGAGGGATTAAATACTTATTTCCCTCTGCAGAATGCAAATAAATTCATATACTTTCCACAATGTGATTTTCCGGATTTAATTTGTGATGTGCTTTCTCTCACTGTTACCAATAACCTACCCTTCAATTATGGGCTGCTCATGTCTTTGTCAGTGGGCAAACTTACAAAATCAGCAAGGGATCAAATACTTATTTCCACCACTGTAAGAGTAGCCATACTGAGTCAGACCAATGGTCCATGTAGCCCAGTATCCTGTTTCCAAAACTGGCCAAGACAGATCACAAGTACCTGGCAGAAATCCAATTAGAAGCAACATTCCATGTTACCAATCCTGGGGCAAGCAGTTGCTTCCCCATGTCTGTCTCAATAGCAGACTATGGACTTTTCCTCCATGAACTTGTCTAAACCTTTTTTAAACCCAGATACAGATACAACGCTTAACAACAATTCATTTAAAAATGTACTGCCTCGTTAAGGTAGAATTGGAGATGATGGTTAAAAGTGTGAATAAAATTTTAGGTAATTTTTTCTGACCTCAATTCGATCACACATGTTGTACATGGATCACAGATTTACCAGTTCACAGGAATCCTCATTAAAGCGTTCTTTTACTAAGCTGCACGTGCTAAGATCATTTTTTACCGCAACCAGAAAATGACCAATTTTCCATTTTCCCTCAATTAATGGCACTGCACTAATGTAAGTGGTAAGGGCTCATGTGCTAATCCCACGCTAATCAGAGAGCACATGGTAATATGGCTGCACTAACTTATTTGCACTATCATGCCCACTCTCTGCCCCCCAGACATGCCCCCTCTGAGGAAAATTTAGGATTTTTTTTAGCACTTGGTTTGTGTTGCACATTGGGATATTACCACAAAAAGCCTCAGCGCATCCTGTGCTAACCCTTTTGAGCTATGGTAAACCCTTAAATATGTCTGCTCTGGTTCCTAAATTGTTAATTGAAGAAATCTACATCTGACAGGTACCTTCTAAAGCTCATTAGACTTCTTTTTCAAACCTGCAATCTTCTTGCAGGCTCATCAAATGAGCTCCAACTTTTTCTTTTGTTTGCTTGCACTTCTGTAAGCTGGTGTAGCCTCACATTTTCTGATTGCAAAGGTAAACAAAAACATAACCTTCATGGTTGGGAGAGTCCATCTTTTTAGTAAGCATTCTAGAGAGTGTAAAGGTTTCTAACGCCTACATTTATCAAAATAATGGGTGCCTTTGTGAAATATATTTTAAGAAGTCACCACATCAGCATAACAAAGAAAGGCATTGGAGAGGTTTGAATTCTTATACTCACATAGGAGAACAAATGTTCAAAGAGAAGGTGAGACCTTAACAATAGACTTCTCAAGATTAATAGTTCTTTCCATTTTTGCAACTCGTGAAAGGGAAGTGAGGAAATTGCAATAGAGAAATAAGAAATGATGGGAATTTCAGATGTTGGCTGGCAGATAGAGAGACTGGGGCAATAAAGTAATTTATATAGCTAAGCAAGTTAAAAAAAAAAACCCAGGT